>NC_141903.1:68406688-68715336 GCF_057802395.1 Ceratotherium simum simum
TAAGAAATCAAGTTTCTAAGAAAACAGGTTTCTTTTCTGATTGGCCTAGAATGAGTCATGTGCCTATCCCTGAATGTAAGGCTAGCAGTACAGAACACACAGATTTTACATTTGAATATAAGCTCTGTGATATTGGTGGCTTTGTCTGTTTTATTAAATGTACCACTGTATCCTCAATACCTAAAAGCTGCTTGTTACATGGTAAATCTCTATGAAATCTGATAAATTAAGGAAAATTAAATCAGTTAGGGGTCAATTATTTACTCCTGGGTCTGAGGAATGGGAATGGTTCCTCTGCAAACAAAGCAATTGAGAGTGAGGAGCAGGAGAGGGTCCACAGAAAATCATGATACTGTCAAAAGAAGAAAAGGGAATACGTGCTGGGCAGAAAAAAACAAGAGATAGGTATTAGAGCAAAAACCACAGATTTTTACTGACAAAAGTATACATTTTATTTTTCTTTTCCATCATTCTTTTCTGAGGTTGACTAACATGAATCATTTCCTTAGAACATGATCAGATCTGGATTTATTGACAATCACATTTCTTTCTTTTTTTTTTTATTGATGTTTTAATAGTGTTTAACATTGTGAAATTTTGGGTTGTACATTTCCAGTTTAACACAACAGACGTTTTGTTTATGAGTCACACAACCAATCGCATGACCATACCAAGACCTTCAAAAATCACCAGGTAAACATGAAAGTTCCTAAGAGCCTTAAATTCTACATAAAACAAGCCGGCCCATCAGCAGGCCCAGCCGTGTGGACTAGCGGTTAAGTTTGGCATGCTGTGCTTTGGTGGCCGGGGTTTGTGGGTTCAAATGTCAGGTGCGGACATACACCGCTCATCAGCCATGCTGTGGCGGTGACCCACGTATAAAATAGATGAAGACTGGCACAAATGTTAGCTCAGGGCTAATCTTCCTCAAGCAAAAAAAGAGGAAGATTGGCAACAGATGTTAGGTCAGGGTTAATCTTCCTCAGCAAAAAAAACAAAAACAAAAAAACAGGCATCAGCAGAGTCCAGACATTCTCTGAACTCAAGGAATCTAGTAAAGTAAAAATAAGAATGGGAGTAAACACCATGACTTATGAATCCCATGAGTCAAACTGTCTTTGACACTAATTCCTCCCCTTCATCATGCTCTAAAGAATGATATGAAGTATACTAGTACAGAGAGGGAAGGATAACAAGCAAATAAAAATACTTTTACAGAAAAGATTTGAGTAAACATGCACACATATATTTTTTGTGATTATAAACATAAATAAATATATTTCATATAGCAAAGTGCACTCCAGGTTAATCTATGTTTTTGTGTATGGCAGGATTTCCTTCTTATTTAAGGCTGAATAATATTCCATTGTATGTATAGACCACATTTTCTTTATCAACTCATCTGTTAATGGACATTGAGGTTGTTTCCATATCTTGGCTATTGTGAATAATGCTGCAATGAAGTTGAGAGTGCAGACATCTCCTCGAGATACTGATTTCAATTCTTTTGGATATATGCCCGGAGGTACAACTGCTGGATAATATAGTAATTCTATTTTTAATATTTTGAGAAACCTCTGTACTGTTTTCCATAGTGTCTGCACCATTTTACATTCCCATCAACAGCGTACCAGGATTCCAATTTCTCAACATGCTTGCCAACACTTGTTATCTTTTCTTTACTTCATAAAAGCCATTCTAACAGGTGTGAGGTGATATCTCATTGTGGTTTTGATTTGCACTTCGCTGATGATTAGTGGTGTTGATCATATTTTCGTATATCTGTTGGCCATTTCTATGCCTTCTTTGGAGAAATATCTATTCAAGTACTTTGCCCAAATTTCAATGAAGTTATTTTTTTTCTATGCGCTGTATGAGTTCCTTATATATTTTGGAAATTAACTCCTTATCAGATATATGTTTTACAAATATTTTCTCCCATTCCATAGGTTGCCTTTTCATTTTGTTGATTCTTTCCTTTGTTGTGCAGAAAATTTTTAGTTGAGTGTAATTCCATTTCTCTATTTTTGCTTTGCTTGCCTATGCTTTCTATGTCATATTCAAGAAAACATTTCTGAGACCAATGTCACAAAGCTTCTCCCTTGTTTTCTTCTAGGAATTTTACCATTTCAGGTCTTAACATTTAAGTCTTTATTTATTTGTTTATTTATTTATTTATTGAATAGTTGAATGGATTTGGTCATTTACAGATTTTTTTGTGTGTGAGGAAGACCAGCCCTGAGCTAACATCCATGCCAATCCTCTTCTTTTTCCTGAAGAAGACAGGCCCTGAGCTAACATCTATTGCCAATCCTCCTCCTTTTTTCCCCCTACTTTTTCTCCCCTACGCCCAAGTAGATAGTTGTATGTCATAGTTGCACATCCTAGTTGCTGTATGTGGGATGCCGCCTCAGCATGGCCGAACAAGCAGTGTGTCGCGTGCGCCTGGGATCCGAAGCAGGGCCACCAGTAGCGGAGCGTGCGCACTTAACCGCTAAGCCACGGGGCCGGCCCCTTAACATTTAAGTCTTTAATCCATTTTGAGTTGATTTTTGTGAGTGATGTAAGATACAAAACCAATATCATTCTTTTGCATGTGGTTATCAAGTTTCCCTAGCACCATTTGTTGAAGAGACTATCTTTTTCCCTATTGTGTATTCATGGCACCTTTTTCAAAGATCCATTAGCCATATATGCATAGGTTTATTTCTGATCTCTCCGTTCTTTTCCATTGATCTATATATCTCTTTTTATGTCAGTACCATAATGTTTTAATACTGTCTCTGTAATATATTTTAAAATCAGGAAATGTGATGCCTTCAGCTTTGTTCTTTCTTCTCAAGATTGCTTTGGCTACTCAGGGTCTTTTGTGGTTCTATATGAATTTTAGGATTGTTTTTTCTATTTTTGTAAAAAATGCCATTGGGATTTTGATAGAGACTGCATTAAATCTGTAGATCACTTTGGGTAATATGGGCATTTTAATAATATTAAGTCTTCCAATTCATGAGCACTGGATGTCTTTTCTATTTAATTGTCTCTTCAATTTCTTTCATCAAGGTTTCATAGTTTTCAGTATAAAAGTCTTTCACCTCCTTGGTTAAGTTTATTCCTAACTATTTTATTCTTTGATGCTGTTGAAAATGAGATTGTTTTCTTAATTTCCTTTCTGCATAATTAGTTGTTAGTGTATAGAAATGAAACTGATTTTGTATGTTGATTTAGTAATCTGCAACTTTTCTAAATCTGTTAATTTGTTCTAATAGCTTTTTAGTGGAGTATTTCGGATTTTTACACATAAAATCATTTCATCAGCAAACAGAGATAATTTTCCTTCTTTTCTGATTTGGATGCCTTTTATATCTTTTTCTTGCCTAATTGCTCTGGCTAGGATTTCCAGCATTATTTTGAGTAGAAGTGGTGAGAGGGGCATCCTCGCCTTGTTCCTGATCTTAGAGGAAAAGCCTTTAGCTTTTCACCAGTGAGGATGATGTTAACTGTGGGCTTGTCGTATATGACCTTTATTACGTGGAGATAATTTCCATCTATTCCTAGTTTGTTGAGGGTTTTATTATAAAAGAGTGTTGAAATTTGTCAAGTTCATTTTCTGTATCGTTGAGAAGATCATGTGATTTTTATCCTTCATTCTGCTAATGTGATGCATCACATTGATTTATTTGTGAATGTTGTACCATCCCTGCATTCTAGTTAAAAACTCCACTTGGTCATGTTGTATGATCCTGTTATGGTGCTGTTGAATTTGGTTTGCTTCTGATGTATAAACACCGTGTATCTCTCCATTTGTATGGATTTTCTTTCCCTTCTTTCATCAGTGTTTTGTATTTTTAATCACCAGTTGCTGAACGTATTTCGTTAAATTTATAGTCAAGTATTTCATGACCTTATTGCCATTGCATATGACGTGGTTTTGTTAGTTTCATTTCCAACTGTCCCTTGATAGTTTATAGAAATATAGTTGATTTTTAATATTTTATCCTAAGAGTTTGTTGGACTCACTGACTAGTTTTGGTAGGTTTTTGTTGATTTTTAATAATTTTCTACATGACAATCATGTTGTCTTTAAAAGAGAGATTTCTATTTCTTTCTCTAGAAACTGTATGCCTTCTGTTTAAGTAACTTGACTTATGGCAGTGAATAGGAAATCTAGTACAGTGCGGAACATGAGTAGTAAGAGCAGATATCATGATCTTTTTCCTAAACCTCATGGGAAAGAAATAATTTTCACTATTAACTATAATGTTAGCTGTAGGTGCAGTTACTTCATTAGTTTGAAGAAGTTTCTCTCAATTCCAGTTTGACATCTGTTTTTCCTGTGCTCTGCTTTAGGTGAGCCAGTGCTTGTATCCAAACTCTCTTCGGAAGGACAGTTTTTTCCTTAGATTTCATGCTACTTGGTTGCCCTGAAACCTCAGTTACTTAATGAGTTTAAGAAAGTTATTATCTGGCTTTTTATTACTGTTACATTGTGAGTGGTGCCTTTTCCAGCTCTGCTTTATAGCTGAACGCAGACTATGTTTTTCCTTTAGGTTAAACCCCATCTTCTAAAATGGGCTTACTGTGCTGTATGTTTCCAGCCCTTTTACCTTTTGTAATTCCCACATGTAGATTCTTTGCTCATTTTAAGATCACATGAATTATCCTAAAATGCCATCCTCTTGTGGCCCAGGAGTTTGAGCTTACCGTGGTATATTCCCCTCTGATCTGAGGGGCATATATCTGACTCCTCAATCCCACATACAATTCACCAACGTAAATTCTCCCTCAGATCTAAGCATATGTTTCATTTTTACCTGAGTCTCCCTTGACCACCAAAATTTGGATCTGGAATCTCTCTCTCGAGCTGCCATAGCACTACAGCATCTTTTCTCTACTCTTTTAACTTGAACGATTCTCTCTACTCCCTGGTAAGCACCGAAAACTGAAAGACCATGATTATCTTTTTCAATGTTTGATATCAGCACTATTCACAATAACCAAAAGAGAGGTGGAAACCACCCAAGTGTTCATCAATTGATAAATGGATAAACAAAATCTGGCATATCAATACAATGGAATATTATTCAGCCATATAAAGGAATGAAGTAATAATACATGCTACAACATTGAGGAATCTTGGAAACATTATGCTAAGTGAAAGAAGCCAGGCACAAGAGGCCACGTATTATATGATTCCAATTATATGAAATATCTGGAACAAGCAGATCTTGAGAGACAGAAAGCAGATTAGTGGTTGCCAGAGACTGGGAGAGGGGGAATGGAAAGTGATTGCTTAATAGGTACAGAGTATCCTTTTAGGGTAAGGAAAAGTTCTGAAACTAAATAGGAGTGATAGTTGCACAATATTGTGAATGTAATTAAAACTACTGAATGTTAGACTTTAAAAATAGTTAAAATGGTTAATTTTATATTACATGTATTTTATCATAATATGATATTTTATATATATGTGTATATATATATGTATATATATATGTATGTGTATATATATATATGTATATGTATGTGTATATATATATATGTATATATATATGTATGTGTATATATATATAGAGAGAGAGAGAGATGGAGAGGGAGACAATTTTTATATAGCGTCACTAAGGCCCACCTTTTTTATTGGAACTGCCCCTGCCCTATCTTTTTATTTTTTGAAATCTTGTTTTGGATGGCATAGGCTGGGTATAAAAGAAAATGGGCTGATTTTCAGTTTCTATCACCCCTCTATTAGAAACAGAGAGTATAAGCTTCAGAAATTAAACTCTGGCAAATATAACAACTCAAATAACCAATTTTATTGAAAGCAAAGAGCTATCCCTTTACAATATGCAATTTTACTTGAATTTCAGTCTATCATTTGAGATAAAAGTGCATTATTATCTTATTGTGAATATTTCTGAAGCATATACATATGAAAACAATGCTGTGGCATTATGTGTATCAGAGATAAACAACACTTTAGGTCTGTCTGTATATTGCTTCTATTCCCAGAAGAATGGAACAAGGAGCAGTGCTGGAACGTCCCTACCTACACAGAGGTGTCCAGAGATTATATAAACCAGCCAGAGACAGATTGTGGTAATAAATCTCAATATCAATATCTCTTTCTTTGTCTCAAAGTTTATGTAACCATTTCACAAACATTTTCTTCAGAACAGTGGCTCATTTATATCTCCTGCATGCTCATATAACACAGTTTCACTTTTTTCTCTAAAAGATTTCTCATGTTGTTCATGATAAAAGTTCAGTAAAGATTATTTGGTGAAATTGCTTATTTGAAAAACTTGACCTTTCTTCTTTTAGTTAAATTCTTACTTAATTGTGGCATTTTCAATTTGATTTCTCATAAGTTAATTGATTTGATGAAGGTTTAAATTTGTTTTGATATAATGGAAGCACTTAAGATTGCATATGCACCACACGTTTTCCCCTTCTTAGGTATTCAGTATTTCTCTTTAAAATGAAGTTAGAAAGACTGTCCAAAGACTTGCTTTCTGAGGGTCAAAGTGAGTGCTTTTGGCCAAATATTTTACGTACTTGAACAAATGGCAACTTAATTGGTTTTAGAGATGTTTATAGATCTTGCTTCTTCATTGATTTGAGATAAATGATGCTCAACTTAACTAATTAACTAATCTGCATTGCTAGAGAAATGCAAATTAAGATCGCAGTGAACTACACAAACACTAGAATGGCGGTACTCAAAAAGACAGAAAATACCACATTTGCTAGAATATGGAAAAAACATAACTCCACATTGCCGGTAACGATGTAAAATAATAGTGTAGGCACTTTAGAAAATAACTTGGGAGTTAAATTGGCAGTTTCTTAAAAGTTAAACATAAATTGACCGTACAATCCAGTAATTCCATTCCTACATATTTTCCAAGAAAAACAAAAACAAACATCCATGCAAAGACTTGTATCAGTATTTTTATAGTAAAATTTTTTGAAATGGCCAAAAAGTGGAAACAATCCAAATGTCCATTAACAAAATATCCATATAACATAAAAAAGGAATAAAATAGTAATACATATTACACACTAATACTAATATGCTGCAACATGGATTAACCTCAGAAATATTACGCTGAGTGGAAGAAGAAGATGCAGAAGATGATGTATTGGATGATTCCACTTGTATGTAATGTCCAGAACAAGTCTATTCATAGAGACAAGGAGCAGAGCATTGGTCCTCTGGGGCTGGAAGTGAGATGAGGAGAGTGGCTGCAAATGGGTACAAGGTTTCTTTTGAGGTGATGGAAATGTTCTACAACTGGATTGTGGTAATGGTTGCACAACTCTATAAATTTACTAAAAATCATTGAATTGTATGCTGGAAATGGGTGAATTTTATGGTATGTAAATTACACCTCAATAAAGCCGTTAAAAAAGGAGGATTAAACTTAATGAACTGCCTTCTAGTAGACAGAAGAACTAGGTCAAGCTATTAATTTAATGGGAGATTATAGTTCTCATCCTTATAGCTAACTTTACTCCCCCTAAAATGAAAAATCACTTTGCAGATTTTTTCATTTTAATTATAGAACAATAAAAATTTGAATATTAAAACTTACATCTATTAGTATCTGGTGTGATTTACTTTGAAAAGTCATTGGCATAGAAAATATAAGATAGAATATTCTACAGTTTCAAGTAAGTTAGCCCAAAGATAAATGTTCACAAAGGGAATTTTTGTTTGAATGATTTTCAAAAATTAAAGGGATAAAAGCATTCAGGGCTAAATGTTAATGAATTCAGGTAATTCTGACAATTTATGTTACTGCTTATAGTCTATTGCATTGTTCTGTCTTCTCTTATCAGATCAAGATGATAAGAGAGTACAAATATGATGCTTAAAAAAGAGACACAATTAATAGTATTAAATGATCACTCTCTTTTCTCGATTCATTATTACAAAAAAAAGTTTGAAAATGAATTAAATGAAATACATGTAGTTGCATGATTGCAACAATTTAGCCAGAAATTTATCATATAGTGTATTAAGTGATTATTATTATTTTGTGTGTGTGTGAGGAAGATCAGCCCTGAGCTAACATCCATGCCAATCCTCCTCTTTTTGCTGAGGAAGCCTGGCCCTGGGCTAACATCTGTGCCCATCTTCCTCCACTTTATATAGGAGGCTGCCACAGCATGGCCTGACAAGCGGTGCCTCAGTGCGCACCTGGGATCCGAGCCCTGGCCGCCAGCACTGGAGCGCGCACACTTAACCGCTATGCCACGGGGCCGGCCCCTGTATTAAGTGATTTTTGATTCTTTTAAGTGAATTAATGATACTGCAGTACCTTCATAGTTTAGGACAATGTTACTAATTCATAACCTCTTAGGAAATATCCTTATAGTGACTTTTCCAATAGTGTTTGCTTTATTTTGAGATTTCTGCCATCCTTTGATTGTTGGCCATGTGTAGGATTAGATTAGATAAAGAACTGACAAGTATTTTGTGAAGGGCCAAATAGTAAACACTTTTGGCTTTGTGGGCCACGTGATCTCTGACGCAACTACTTAGCTCTGCCATGGGTCATGGATAATACATAAATGTATGTCCATGTACGTGCTCTAATAACATCTTATTTACAAAAACAGGTGGTAGATAAAGTTTGTCCTGTGAGTCTTAGTTTGCAGAACCTTGGATTAGATTAAAAACATAGTGAGTAAGCAAACGTTAATTAACAAAAGTGTTGCCCTTTTACGCCAAACCATGGCAAAGTGAAAACTTCCCTTCTTGTTAAGGTTGTCCTATTTAAAAAATAAATAAATAAATATAAGTCAAACAATGCAAGTTATTTAGCAAATTTGGAGCATTTGAGAAGCATATTCCGCTATGAAAGAAAGAGACGGGAGAACAGAATGTACCTTATAGAAATATAGAGAGAAAGACATCTTTAAAGCTCCTTCATAGAGTTTAATGGAGTTAAGATTATTGACTGTAGGAAACTATCTAGCTGCAATTATTGCTACTTTCCCTATTACTAATGGAGTAGAAAATTCAATTCTTGAAAGGACCCAATAAATATAATAGGGACCTCACTAGACCTTGTGCTTGGAAAGGAAGAAATAAAATTATCTCTGTTTTGCAGACGACATGATCCTATATGTAGAAATCTCAAAAGACTCTACAATAAAATTGTGAGAACTAATAAACAAATTCAGTAATGGTTAATTCACATGTCAATTTGACTTGGCCATGATTTTCCCAGATATTTGGTCAAACTTTATTCTTGTGTGTGTGTGAGAGTGTTTTTGGATGAGACTAACATTTGTGAGAGTGTTTTTGGATGAGACTAACATTTGATTGAGTAGGCTGAGTAAAGCAGACTGCCTTCGCTAGCGTTGGTGGTCCTCATCCAATCAACTGAAGACCTGAATAGAACAAAAAGACTAAGGGGAAACTGCCTACCTGATGACCTGAGCAGGGACATTAACCTTCTCCTGCCCTTGGACTGGAACTTACACCATCAGCTCTTCTGGGTCTCAAGCTTTTGGACTCCAACTAGGACTATGCTACCCAGTATTCTGAGTCTCCAGCTTGCTGACTGCACATCTTGGGACTTCTCAGCCTCCATAATCATACGAGCCAATTCTTTATAATAAATCTCTGTATATATAAAAATTGTATGTTTATATATATCCTATTGGTTCTCTTTCTCTGGAGAATCTTGACTAATACAATGAATTTCTTGCATTTCTGCACATCTTCTAAGCACTGACAGCCTTTGTTCTGACCTTTCTTTTCAAGGATTACAAACAGCAATGAAAGATAGAGATAGTGCCTCCATCTGGGATGACAGAGGACAGATTTGTTTACTCTCTACTCTAATAAATATAATTGCCCCAGTATAGTAAAGATAGTTTGTCCAGCTAAGGATAAAGAGCATGTTTGTTTGCAGACCTGTATAAAAGAGTCAGGTTCCCTACGCTCAGGTTTCCTCTCCTGTAACACAATCCACCACATGTGCAGTGTTCACCTGATGATCGTGGGATCATCACGTCATCCTGTGGGAATGAAAATTCAGAAAACCAGTGTAAGAAAATGATGGTACTCTGACTACGCTATTTCTATAAGTAATAAACTGTCCCTTGTCTCTGACTCATGGATCTCTGGCATTCTCCCAGCACCATGACATTGTGGAAAGCTAACTTGTTAGTTTGAAAGTGGTGTAAAAATCTCAAATGCTTCAGTCATTGATATGACCTGTGCTCTATACCTTTTGTAACTGTACATAGCACATCATTTTATGCTATTGCAGAAATATTTAAGCTAAATTCCTAAAATAACAATAAATAGAAACTTAATATCATGTTCTCTGAAATGACGTAGACATCTAGTTTGAATTAGATAATGGTCTCATAGAATGCCCTGTTGAGAAAGTGTGCAATGCGTTGTTTAATACCACACTTGTTAAATATATTCAAATATCTCAAGTAAAATATGATTAGAGAATCCAAAGGAAATTCCCCCATAACATAACTTGAGCATATTAGAAGGTTAAAATAGTTGTCATGTGCTTGGATAAAATGTCTACCTTTTCTTTCATATTTGGAAAATGATCAGGATAAAACTTTCACGATATGTTCCACCGCATATGAAGTATTAGTTACTTTTTTCTGCAGAGAGTTCCATTGCTCTATTGTGCGTCTGACAATGTTTCTTTAATTTGATGAATGTGTTTGTGTTCAATGCAAAATAGTTAAAATAACCTGAAATCTTTTATCTTCCTGATGTGTTCTGAATTTACAGAGGCTTATAACAAAATATTGCTTGAGGCTGGGAACATTATGAATATTTCAGTGGAACTGAAGCTGTCAAAATATAGGGGGAAATGCCTGTCGGATATGTAGAATAAATGAATGGAGCTATGACAATTGAAAACTATAATGCATCCTTCTAAACAGATTTGTTCTGTTTTGGAGACCTTACTGGGGAGTGGAAATGGCAGGGCTACAATAAGTTTGGGAAATGACAGTGAATTAAAGTTATAAAATGAATTCAATGACATATGGTGAAGAGAAAGGTTATTAAACTTGAAAAGATAAATACCAGTATCCATTATGACATTGTAAATTATGGCTGGTAGAAGAAAAATGAATCAGTCTATTTTGAATTTCATGTTGCATAGAAGGGGATTTAACCTTATAGTTAAGTAGAAATAAAGAAAGAGAAAATTTATGTCGTATAAAATGAGAGTTCTAGCAGGTATCCATTCATCTTTGATTTCAACATTTATTTAGCACCTACTTTGTGTCAGCCACTGAGGGATTAAGGAGAGTGATTAGAGACAGTTATTAGCATTAGAGATACAAAGAAGATTAGGACATAAGGATATAAGCAGTGTCTGATGGATAAGTAAGTTAACAGTCAAGTACCTTCCATGTACTAGATAACATTAAGCTCAGATTGCTAAGAAGCCACCCTGAAGGAGGTTCTGAGCCAGACTGAGGTAACAGGGATCTCCTGAAGTGAGCCTTAAGGGCAAGTAGGGCCCATGTGGGCACAGCCCAGTAGAGGGCCATAGCAAATGCATAGGCAGAGAATCCAAACTGAGATCTACAAATAGCTAATTGTGATTACACTCTAGAGTACAAATGGCAATAAAATAACCTTGATTCAAACCTTGCTTCTGACCTTGAATAAGTTATTCAGCTTTATCTGGTGTCCTATGTCCTTATCTGAAAAATGATGTGGGTAAATGAGTTCTTTAACATTTTTTTCCAACTCCAATTATTTATGATTCTATGCATTTAAAAAAAAATGTTTGCTTGAGGGGCCGGCCTGATGGCGCAAGCGGTTAAGTGCGCACGCTCCGCTGCGATGGCGCAGGGTTTGCCGGTTCGGATCCCGGGTGTGCACCCACGCACCGCTTGGCAGGCCATGCTGTGGTGGCGTCCCATATACAGTGGAGGAAGATGGGCATGGATGTTAGCCCAGGGCCAGTCTTCCTCAGCAAAAAGAGGAGGATTGGCAGATGTTAGCTCAGGGCCGATCTTCCTCACCAAAAAAAAAAAAAAATGTTTGCTTGAAACTGTGCCATGGTCTAAAGTCTGTCCCTAAAATGCTGTTAATATTTTATTGTTATCTTTAAAGTTAATAAACCTGTATAAAATTTTAAGGCTGGTGTAGATGATCTTATCAGCTTTCTCATATCTTCACTTGATTTTCTCCCTGAAGCCAGGACCTTGTGTTATCCAGGAACGATTTTATGAAATCTCATTTGGATATACCCACTGAAAGCAGGACCTCCAAGTCCTTAACCCTTTTAGTCTCTCCTGTCCACCAAAAGGTATCTGTTCTATTGCCCATATTTTCACATCTGTACTAAGTAATATGGCAAATTCATAATCAACAATTAACTGTACAAATTATATTGAAGAAGATTCCTTTTCCAACTGTATCTTGCAAGGGATTCCTGGAGTAAACCTGGTTTTACCCAGGTCGATATATTGCTAATGGTGAAGTCACAGTACTAGGTGGTGGGAAAAATATTTAAAATGTCAGTGCCTTTTAATGACTGCCATTCGACATACCACAAAAACATTCTCCTGTTTACCTACACATAAGGCAAGTCCTAATGTTCTTATCACTAGAAAGGTGCAGATATAACTCGATGGGGTTTGAGTTCAAACACAATAATAAGAGATTAGAACAGGCTAAAAAATCAACAGACTGAGTCTACAGTGTCTCTCAGACTTAGCAGCTGTGTGTCCTTGCAATGGACTGAATGTTTGTCCTCCAAAAATTCATATGTTGAAACCCTAACCCCAAAGTGATGGCATTTGTAGGTGAGGCCTTTTGTGAGATAAGGTCATGAGGGTGGAGTCCCCGTGAATGGGCTTAGTGCCCGTATAAGAAGAGGCCAGAGAGCTAGCTACCTCTTTCTGTCATGTGAGGATACAGTGCTAAGTCAGCAGTCTGCAACCCAGAAGATGGTTCTCGCCAGAGCCCAACGCCGCTGGTGGGTGCATGCTGGCTCGCTGATTTCAGACTTGCAGCCTCCAGCACGTGAGAATAAATTTCTCTTGTTTATCAGCTACCCAGCCTGTGCTACTTTGTTACCACGGCCGGAACTGACTAAGACAGTCCTTAAGCAGTCCACTTTACCTTCCAGTCGCAGTTTCTTCTTCTTTTAGAATGTAACACATAATGATCTCCAGTCCTGTTGTAAAATCAAATTACAGAAGTCACTATAAAGTCTATAGAAAAGTATTAACATGACTGATTTTTTTTCTTTCAGGTAATAACACGCAAATATATCTAATAAGTTTAATAATATTGTATGAGGGACTATGGCTAAGAGACTATTGTGCCTTTTCCTCAATCCTAGAACTCTTCTTGGAGGAAGTATGCTTTGAATGATGAGAGGGCTATAACCTAGCAGAGGCAGAGGAATCTGCCAGATTCTCTCACAGGAAGAGCAACAAATGAAAAAAGATAGGTTGGGAGGAGTTTATCTAAAGAAAAACAAACACCTCCTCTATTGAGCAGTAGAACATACAGGAAGTGGGGAGAAGTGGGGAGGAGTTGGGGGAGATAACATCAGAGGACAGATAGAGGACTTTGAAGGTGATGTGGGACAGCTGGGAGAGATTATTTGGAGGAAAAGATAGTTGGATATTAAAGGTTACATGAATTAATGAACAACTAGTATTTTTTCAGCTATCAGATTCTTTTTTTATCTTCCTTTTTATCTTTTATTTTCTCAATATTTCAGATCTCTCAGTTATCATATTTTAAAGTGAGATTACTATAAATAATAAAATTGCATGAATATATCTTAACAACATCCAACTTTTTCTAGAAGAACAGGTGTGATATCACGCTAATGGCCACCTCCTCAGAGATTCTTTTGCCACACTCCTTCAGGACATACACAAAGGAGCTAACAAAAAGGGGATGGGCCATTGCCCCACACATGCTGCAAAGCCTCAGTTAATTCCTGAAAATTTTTGGTAATAACCTGAGGACGACTCCATTCCCGACACTGTCAAGACATCTATTTACCCTCTCAAAACCCACAACATTAAAATAAGTCCAACGTCTTTTAGTCGTTTTTATGTTCTGGAGGCAAAATTTTCTCATTTACAAGTTTTACTTAAGCCCATTTATGGTGTAACTCACAACTCAGCCCATGTTGAATGGGACTCTAAGAAAAAAGGCTATGGAATCTGTCCAAATTGCAATACAACAGACATTCTCATTAGTGCCCACAAGAAACTCCTTCATGGTAGAAGATTTAGCAACAACCTCTCATTCCCCTTGGAGTCTCTTGACCACTCATGATAACCATAAGTGGTCCATTGGCTTCTGATACAAGAAATTACCTCCTCAACCTCACACTAAATGCAATTATCGTGGCAATCACTGATCACATACTCTGATCTCCTGGAAACAGAATCTCTCACAGGCCCTGGGCCTGTAACCCTCCACACCCAGATGCCCATTATGCCTTGGTTCGTGGAAGCAGCACCTTGCAAGCTTGGCACAACCACAAAGGCCTCCTTGCCTAAAAGAAAAGTATATCTACAGGATAGAGTCAAACTGGGTCCTCTGGTGTATCATACCTAGAGGAGGAGGTAGCCTTTTTTGTCCTCAGTCCCTTGACAAGTGCCATGATGCTAGAGGAGGTCACCCCTTTCTTGGACCCCTTGGCTACCTGGGGAGCCCCTTGTGAACAACAAAGGGAAATTGTGTAGTTATGGCTGGCAGTGCCACCGTTACATGTGATGGAGTTTTCTGAAGAGCTGCTGCTTTTCACCCCTTAACTGGGATGAAGTGTTAGCACAATTGCCTAAACCTCAAGCAGTTATCCTAGCACAGGATGCTCCAGAAAACAATAGGCCCCTTTTGAACATTTTTATATATTTTTGGGCTATCATCATTGGCCTGACCATCTCATCTGGCCAATGGAAGCAATAACAATTTCATATCTAAGTTTTCCTCCTTTGGGGTAAACAACTCTAGAGTCTCTTGCCTCACAGATTTTGAAAATATAAATCAAAGGCACACATGTCCGTATTCATACCAAATCCAGAAGTCCTCACCAAGATGCTTCTTATCACCTTCAGAGTTTAGTCATTACCGATCATGACCAAAGCACTCATTTCACTTCTCAAAATACACAATGACGGGCTTTTGAACAAGCCATTTAGTGGAACTTTTGCTTCGCTTACCAGCTTGAGGCTATAGGCCTCATAGAGCACCACAACCGGCTTACCTAAACAAGTTCAAATGAAAATAAATGAAACACGCACATTTCAGTCATCAGTCAAACATCAGGGGTGAAATATAATATAGAGTTTGGCTCCAATTTTGATGATTGCTGATAGCTTTCCAGCCACATCTCTTCCTCCTTCCTCCTCTACCCCACATCTGGCATGCTGATGAGAAAGCCCAGATGCACCCTCTTTTGGTGATAATGGGAACTTCAAACCATGGGAGCCCTGCCCCTTGTGAGGGAACACTCACCCCAGCCCCAAACTACTACAAAACTCCAAGCCAGTCACCCTCCCTGGATACTCTGGACACCAATTGGCCATATCTGCACATTTTCGGACCTGTTTGGGAGCCTTCTCTGCACTCTCCCCTAAAAACCTCATTATATGAGTGATAAACCCTTTCATATCCTCTTGGTGTATGTGTGGTGTCATCAGTCTGGATATCTCATTTAAATTTTGGGTCAGGTGGTCCATCTCCCCTCTGTGGAGTGACCAGAATAGCTCACTTGCAATTTTCAGCTTTTTTTGCAATAAGATCGTCCCATATGGCTTTCTTTGAAATGAGGTGACTTGTATAAGTTTGAGATCTAAGCAGCTAGTAGCTGGCATGTGTCTTCCACATCTCACTTTCCCTGGCTACACAACCGAGAGACTGTGTTTTATGTTGGCTTAACCAGATATAAGACTTAGGAAAGACATCTGATCTGCAACAGACTATAAAGAGTGAGAAATAAACTTTTATAGTTAAGCCACAGAGACTTGTTTGTCTGTCTGTTAGGGCTGCTAGAGTAAATTACTCTTCTACACCAGGTGATGGTGTTTGTTGACTTGTAGATTCATCCAGATGATCGTTTCACATACTCTCACTTTGCTGCATGTTTGGACCAGCCTGAATATTATTCTATCCCTCTGTGTAGTCTGAGAGATAGTCACTTTGCTGCTGTGCCAGAAGAAACTTCTTAAAGGGCTTCTGCTAACAGCCATTGTGTGCGAATTTCCCTGCTGTGTTCTTTTGTTTCAGAATTAAAGAAGTAGTCTTATAGCTTTGGGGAATGAAAAATCATGTCTGATAGCTCAGATCCAGTACTCAGTTGTGGTGAGACCTTAGATAAAGGTGATAATTCAGGGTTTTTATAATATCTATATATGAAATAATGTAGGTTGTATCTATGAGATATATGAGATAATATATATAAATATAAGTCTATACACACAGGGTTTCACATGAGATAAATATATATGGAAAGTGGCTGCCGTCCATTTCAAGAACACTGATGTTGTATTTCCCCTCATTATTTGTTGCTATCATTGTTACTTTTCCTTGTTTTAAATTAATCTCTAATTCAGTAATACTTTAGCAATAAAGGATTTATTTGATAAACCAAATAATCTCCTGGGAAGGCCTTAATTGAATGGGGTGTGGCTTTATCCAGCTAAGGTGGAGGGGGAGCTAAGGAAGAGGAAGCTCTTGATTTGGTTTCTTTCCTTGTGTACCGGGTCACAATCAACATGAATCAAACATGACAGTACTTCTTGTCTTAGGGGGGAGAGGGAATGGAGTGCTGCCAAAAATCTAAGGGGCTCAGATGAGGAAGTATTAACAGGATAGTAATTTTTATCACCTATACTATAGTTTAGATTGAAATTTTTAGCCTTTATTTATATTTCTACATTCGTTTCTTATAAATCTGTGAAGTATTTTATTATTATTATTGCTATTATTACTATTACGGTCATTATCTTCTGTTTACTGGAAAATCAAAAGAAGCTCAGACAGGTTATATGACTTAGATAAAATTCCTTAGTTGGTGAAACATGGACCTGGGTCTTCTGACTCCAGAAGCAGTACCCTTCCTCTCAGTAATTCTGTCCTCTTGGAGGGAAAAATCTCCTTACACATTTTGCTCGTGTGTTGTGTGTGACATATAGGAGATGCATCGATTTTATTTAGAAAAGTACGATTTCCCAACACTTTACTTCCGCCTATTGCTCCTTTGTCTGCAACAGAATGGTAAGCAGGTATTAAAATCAGCACGCAAGCATGGGATTGGAAATGGCAGGCTAACAGTCCAACTTCCTCAGAGGATATAGGAAGTCAGAGATAGAGGATATAAGGAAGAGGCAACCAATGACTTCTTCCTCGAAATGTTTGGCATATGTGGCCTATTCACTGTTTTTGCTTTTAAATGTTGGGTATTTCTATTTTATTTTTCAGAAAGATGACTCAAGTTCTGCAGTGCAGGAAGATTTCTGTGTTTGAGGTAATAAGAGAGGAAAGCGTTGTTCTGTGTGTGGTATGCGGCGCCGCATGTGAAGTCACTTATTATTCTGTCAGACATGAAGTGCCTGGGTACAATGATATGGTGGAGACTAACGAGGCACTCGTTTTCATTTATGAGGACAATTAACACAACGGGTTTTCTTCTAGCCTGTTGTGTTGATAAATTAAGTAACTCGTCTTCTGCCACAGACAAGTCATATTGAGCAGCATCATAAGCTTAATGTTAGAACCAATCTACTCAGCTAGATGTCACTTCTCCATTCCTTTTTTTAAATATCCTCATTATCATTGAAACCACATCTTCATGTAGAGATTCCTTGCTGATGAAAACACAAGGACTTTTATTAACTGAAGCAAAATAAATGCTAAATAACCTATTACCAAGATACTCTGAAACTATTTTGTCAACTCCTATTTAACAGAAATTGTTGATAATATGAATGAGAAACAGAAGCAAGTAGTAATTTAAAATCACCAGTGTTGAGGGTTGAGGGGTGCTCAGATGTGTGATTCTGAAGATAGATTTTATCTTCTGAAGCAGCATGGGGACTTCAGTAGTTTTATCTTTTATAGAGCAATGCCACATGGGATGGTAGTTGAGGAGGTGGGACCAAAAAAGTGAATTTATAGTGAGAATCTCCTGGCCATGAATTAGGGGTTAGGCCTTAAGGATGAATTTGAGTCTAGAATAACAATGTGAACAAAGTTTGTCACTATCCTCAGAATTCTATATAGGACAACCACTTCATTTAAATGACTGTTCTTAGTCAGTTTTAATAATAAGATAAGGACTGTGGTTCATGGAAGAATAATGTTTGTCTTAAGAGGAAACTATTACTCAGTGCTAGCCGTACAAGAACATACTCATGTTGCTAGATCTCTTGATTTCTCTAAAAACGTCACAAATATATAATTTTATACAAAACTTTCCCAACTATGGCTTTTATGATGGAAAAGAAAGAGAGGAAAGGAGGAGGAAAGAAAGAAATTTCTCCTATCCAGTTTTGGACTCTAAGCTTCCATTTTACCACCTATGATCAGGTTCATGCCCTAGATTTTTACTTTTCAAAATAAAACACATATATATTTTAACTAATAATATACTCTCAAAGATTTCTGAGAGGTAATAAAGTGATAATTTTCTGAGGTACAAATTTAAGATGTATATGCTGACAATCTGTATAAGGGAATATGTTGATCAGCTGATAGTTAAACCATGTACACTGCAATGAACCATCAGTTATCTCTACTTGCTGGAACATTTGGAAAAACTCTCTTGAGGTGATTTAACTTTTATTATGGAAGTAAAATGTTCTGAAAATAAATTTTCTATGAATAATGGCTCTTAGCCATGAAATAAAATTTATGCAAGATCATGCATAGTAGAATGGAATTTGTGAATTTTTATATTCATGAATGGCTCTGAATATACACATCGTGAATGTCACAGTTTAATATGATCAGATCACCTAAAATGTCATTAGGATAATTAAAGTTTATGGTGGTTAGATATGTGTAAAAGAAGAGCAATGTCAAGATTACCAGAAATACTCATTAATTAAAAAATTATTTTGTTAATGTATAACATGTGAATCATATATGTAACCGATAATCTTAATGGAACTTCAAAATATTCTTAGGCTACTACTTAGTATGTGGTCTAGGATCATCCTTTGTACTGTCTCTACATATGTGCTGTACTCTATTTGGGGCTTTTCTGGTCAGTTGAGTAGAGCATTATTGTCTTGGGACAGATAAGCTATTCCCCCAAGGATCATATTCCTGAAAAGAGCCTTATTCCAAGTTGTTACAAGTCAAAGTGACAAACCAACAAGTACTTTCTGAATATTTGTTTAGTGGATCACCTGATTAAATCCATGATGAATATTAGTGAGGTGGAATTCAGGAGCTCAGAATCTAATGTAGACCCAAGATATACAGTCAAGAACAATTAGAAGACAAGATAAAAAGTGTAGAATCAGTACTCAGTTTTTTCAAGGAGAAGAAGGATCCATGTGACTTGAATAATCAGCAGGGCCTTCATGGTGGACATAGGGCTAAGCCAGGTTTTGAAAGATGAGAATTTTAGTGAGTGGAAAGAAGCAGAAAGAGCCATCAATAAAGGTGGCCTATCTCTATCCCATGGGATAAACATCAGGCTCTTACTTAAATAGAATTTGTTCTTAGAACATCATGTAAGTATTAACTTACCTCTGCGTATCCAGGTTTTCTTTCTTCTTTTTTTTTTTGTGAGGAAGACCGGCCCTGAGCTAACATCTGCCAATCCCCCTCTTTTTGCTGAGGAAGACCTGGCCCTGGGCTAACATCCATGCCCATCCACTTTATATGGGACACCGCCACAGCATGGCTTGACAAGCGGTGCATCGGTGCGCGCCCAGGATCCGAACTGGTGAACCCTGGGCTGCCGCAGCTCAGCGCGCACACTTAACTGCTTGCGCCACCAGGCTGGCCCTCAGGTTTTCTTGAATAATGAACTACCAGATGATAAGGACAAGTGTTTTTGAGCATTTAGTAGTTAGCACATGCCAGTGAGGGCACACTTTTGATAACGAGGAGAAACATTATACATCCTGGCATTTTATAGCACTGTGTACATATCAGTCAGAGTTCTCTAAAGAAAGAGAACTAATAGGATATATGTGTATTTATTAAGAGATTTATTTCAAGGAATTGGCTCTGTAATTGTGGCAGCTGGCAAGTTTGAAACCCATAGGGCAGGCAAGTCCAAAATCTTTAGGGTAGGCCAGCAGGCTGGAAACTCAAACAGGAGCTGATGTTGCAATTTTCATGCAGAATTTCTTTCCAGGAAGACTGTTGTCACTCTTAAGGTATTTCAACTGACTGGATGAGGACCACCACATTATCAAGGGTAATCTCCTTTATTAAAGTCAACTCCTTGTAGATGTTAAGCATATCTACAAAATACTTTCACAACAATGCTTAGATTAGTGTTTGTTTAAATAACTGGATAATATACCCATGCCGAGTGGACACTCATAAAATTAACCATCACAGCATGTGTTCAGGCTGTGGATTCTGGAGTCAGACTTCCTGGAACTGGACCTGGGTTCCACCAGTATGTGAAGTTGAGGTTCTCAGACTCTGTTTCACAATTTCATCTTAAAAATAAGGATGATACTAGGATAACCTATATCATGAGGAAGTTTTGGATGTAAATGTGTTAATATAGACAAACACGTAGAGCAGTGCCTGGTGCATAGTAAGCTCTGAGTAAACATTAGCTATTACTGTTATGAGTCTGTTCATGATCCTGTGTAGGGACAACTTCACATCAACAGAATTTGGCATGTGATACCTTATTTTCATACCCCTACCTCTTTATGACTTTAGTAGAAAATATTAATGGTATGGGGGAGAAAAAACTGGAGATAGCTAAATGCAGAATTAATGTACTTTATTTTTAACCAAAAATCCCTTTCTGTATTTCAAGAAAACTACATGTCAAGTTGTTGTTTTTTCGTTTGTTTATTCAGTTAGCTAGTTAATTAATTATTTTACCTCTGGATCCTTTGATTGTAACCATGATTTATGATCCGCAAGGGAACAGTAGCCAAATATCTGAGATCATCTGTACTTGAGCCATTTGTTTATGCCTAAGTACCAGTCTTTAAACATTTCAGAAATTTATATTTACTTTAATTGTCTTAATATTTGTAATTATCCAACCCACAAAACTGTGGTTAACCAAAAGAACAAACAGAAAAATATAAAAATAACTTTTATAAAAAGTGAAAATATTCATGAGCATTCTAAAATACACTTTAGAATTTTGAGAATAATCCCCTAGCAGAACATGAGATATAAAATGGAAATTCATGTGAACACTAAAGCTTTGTGACTGGTTATGATAATTTAATTCTGTTTGAAGAAATGACCCTTTAAACACTGATAGCCATAAAACTAATCAGAAATTAGCAATTTGACATATGTTGCAAGACATCCTGCAACAAAAGGAGGTGCTGCATTCTACACTCCTAGATTAAAGGTGCAAAAGGCACATTATCATAGTAAGGTACTTGAGAATTCCTATAGCGAGAAAAGATAGGCACAGAAGTTAAGGCATAGCCACTTTTTCAGGGCCTAAAACTGAATGAAGAGAGATGTCTAAGATCTTTGCACTTAATCAACTATTTAGGGAGAAGTGGGAGGTAGTGTGCTTGATAGATAGGAGAAAGGAGATCCATTAAACACAATGGGTAGCACAATTGTATGATATATATTTTAAAAGGTTAAATTATATAGGCTTAAAACACAGCTAGTCTGAGGGGATTAATCGACATTACCATACCGGCAGCACCTCAGATATCACATAGGCCAATCTCTTCAATGTCCATTTGAGAAAAATGAAGTACAAAGAAGTTGAAATGCCTGCCCAAGATCACACAGACAATTCCACATCTAATATTCCATTTCTATACAATGCTGTCCTTTCACAGACCTCTGCCTTATACAATTGCCTGAAAGTTGAGAAATTCTCTTTTTCCACCTGGCTATGCAGTACAGAGGTTTAAGTCAGGTTGCACAGGACCTTGAAGTCCTCATAACTGCCATTCCTGAGAGTGCACAGATATAGTTTTGATAGTAAATCAGAAAACAATAAATCTAGGACATTTTTGCTATTACCCTATGGAGTAGCCAGTAGCAATAATACGGGTAAAGGTGAATTTTAGCATAGATTTCACTGCTCACTTCAAGGGGTATATGTGGAAAGAAGATCCATTAATTTCCAGGATCCAGGATAATGAGTCTCTGAGAACTTTGGTAAGTGTTCATACTTCTTGTGTTGTAATGAAAAGTCTGTGAATCGTCATAATTTATTTATTGTTGTTTGAGTTACACTTACTGTCAAAATACTACTTGCCTTTCTGGGCAAAATATTTGAATTCTCATATTTAATATATCTATTTGGTTTTATTTTAAACCAATCCAGCCAGTTAGTTGACTTGGTTTCTGATATTGATCTTAAAGGATTTTCTTATTTTTTTCCCATTTTCTCCCCTTTATTCTGGCTTTACTTGTCAAACACAATTCTAGCTATAGTCAAGCCAAAATTTTGGTACACAAAGATGGAATAAGCATAATTGTGGCTTTTGAGAACATTTTTCTTTCACAGGGGAGGTAGAATATAAACAAGTATTGAAGTACAAGGTGAAAACTGCCATGAGGAATTTTATAGGAAGTGTTCTGAATACACAAATGATTTACTATGTGTTTGTCTACAGAGCTGAGGTGATATTTGAGCTGAATCTTAGATGATGAGTCAAGAATAATAGTGATAATGAGGAAAAGTACAGTAGTGTGAAAATATATAATAGGTTGAATGAACAGGAACTACTGTAATCTTCAGTAGCCAGAGTGAGGGATCTGAGGAAGCAACGCAGGGGAAACTTGAAATGCAGGATCCAAAAAATTTGGTCCTGCATGCTAACTTTTTTGACATTTATTCTGTCAGTGATAAGGAGCCACTGGAGATTTTAAAGAAGATATTTTGCTGCAATCTACCATATTTGACGAATGGAAGAGAGTACAAGGCAGATTTTTGGATGCATTAGTTAAGAATTTGGAGGCTACATACTTACATGCTTTGAATAAATGCATGGAATCATCTCCAGATTTCTACTTCAATTGACTCTTTGTAGATATACTAGTATATTTTAGATAAATAATGGCTGTAGAAATATTTTGAAAGTCTAAATTTAAAATAAGTTAATTATGTGTATTAATTTCCCTGTAACATACATAATTTAAAATGTATTAATTTGCTATTGTGCAATATAAAATAAAAATTGGGATTACATTCATTCTAATTATTTTTTTTAAATCTTTCTCAAATATGTCAAAAAGGAGAGTGTAGATTATATTTACGATCATTCTCACATATTTCGTAGCACTATATACTCCTGTAATGCCTGAGATATGACATTCATTCTATAACTCAATAAACAAAACCATTTTATTATTAAAATAATAAATGGCTTTGACTTTGGACTCAGTCTGAACCAAACTGAATGGCTTATATTAATCAGAAATATCGATTTTGTTCATAATAACATAAAAGGTCTGGAGTGCCATTGATTAGATTAAGATTAGAAAAACAAGACAATGTACCTTCTGTCTATAGCGTGAGGATCAATCACCAGTATGTCATTAAAGACAAATTTTTCTGCAGTTCATTCAAATTGAACTATTTGGGTGCATTTATGTCATTTATTTCTTAATAAATCTGTTACTAAAAATGAGCTAAATGCATTTGTTCTGAAACCTTTTAATTAGAACTAATTGCTGTTCTCCTTAGGATTTTGTGCCAATCTGTCATTTGCAGTGATTTTTAATGGATAATTTTCAGAGTATTGGAAAAGGGATTTAAAAGGGATATATTCGAAGACAATTTAGGTTAATCAGAACAATAAGGTCAGGTCTGTTCACTGCCGTTGGTCCTGTCTCCTCTGCCTGCTTATTCCTCAGAAGACAGAGCCTCACCAATTTCCAGTTACAAGCGATGCTGACGAAGTCTGAAACCCTTGTGATTAGTTATAATTAGCTTTGCAGGATGGAAAATGTATTAGAATAGTACGGCTAATGGTATCCATGTGGATAGTTAATAAGCGTTGAAGGACTTGTCCCACTTATAAATTAATATATTTAGAAAAATGAGTATATGTGAAGAAGGTGATTAATTATATGCACTTATGTAACATTCTGTATCTTTTGCTTTTATATACATTTTTCCCTGAGAAGTATGTTTTTAATGGGTAAAAATACTACTGATAGAATCTTTTTAAAACTATAGACACTATGTAACTATATAAATTATAGAAGATATTTCATAGTAAATATGTCATATGGTTAATTAGCACTTAACTTTATACTCTATAATCGAGGTCAAGTTATATTTACAGGTAATAGATTTAGAAAGGATCTCTTGACATACAGTTTTGAAGGATATCTTCAACCATCTTTATTTTTTAACACTCCCTCACCAAATCAGATAGGAATTCATGTAGAAATATTTAGAATTGAATGTTTTCCATTCACTTGTAAATGTCCTGATTCTCTGCTTACAGGTAATGGCATTCTAAAAGTAGGACACGGTGAACAGAGCTGGCCTAAGAACAAGCACTGTAATGTGGATACTTACGTGGATATAAACCATTTAGCAGGACAGAGTGACTCAGGATGCTGAGATGACATGAGATGGAAGAAATAATTATAAACTGATGAAGGCAGAATTGAAAGGATTTTACTAATAACCTGTAAGTTAAAAGCAGTTGCTTAATTTTTTCAGGGGAAATATTTTAAATGTAAAGTACAAATGTCAATGTTTTATGGTTTTCAGTGTGCAGATCTTTCACCACCTTACTTAAATTTATTCCTAAAAAAATTAACTATAGGGTCTGGTCCCGTGGCCAAGTGGTTCAAGTTCTGCATGCTCCGCTTCGGCGGCCCGGGTTCGTGGGTTCGGATCCCAGGTGCGGACTTACTCCGCTTACCAGCTGTGCTGTGGCGGTGTCCCACCTACAAAATAGAGGAAGAGTGGCACAGATGTTAGCTCAGGGTCAACCTTCCTCAATCAAAAAAAAGAGGGGGATTGGTGACAGATGTTAGCTCAGGGCAAATGTTCCTCAGCAAAAATAAAAAATACAGTACAAATGTAATGAATTATCAATTTGAACTCAGCCTAACCAAAGTGAATGTCTTATATTAATCAGAATATTACTTGTAGTGATAATATTTATACTGAGAGAACAAAAATTATAGGTTAGGTAATCACATGGTCTACTTTGACCAGGAATGTTCCAGTTTACACTTTTATTCTCATGGTTCAACAATAAGGTATAAGATGACAATAATCGTAGTTATATTATTTAGCAAGGGACCAAATGAGTCCATGGTGAAGGATATTGCCTTTGTAGTAATATCTGGTAAAAATCTGTTGTATTGCCAGTGCCAAATTCCCCCAAAGGACTTTTACAAAACTAGTTGTCTCTTGATTTTCTTTATTTCTCTTAATAAATCCTTCTAAATTTCCCTTACTTTCAAGGTTCTCTCACTTTCAAAATTGTAGGCATACTATGAATACATTTTCCAGACAAGGTATATTTGGATTTGTTTGACATAATTTGTTTTAAAATGGGCTTGCTATTATCTTCCATCTTCTCTATCTTTTGTCACAGTGATACACACTCATACTATTTTGAATAAGCACCCAGTTCCATAATTTACACTATACTCCTTATAAATTTGCTCAATGTTAACCTTTAATTTCTGACTGTTTGCCAGAAATTTTTTTACCACTTGTACAAAACAATACCACTAGTGCATTACACCTAACGTTCTGAATATAAAATTTATCTTTTCACTTTTTAAATCACCATTATCTAGATCAGTAGATCATCATTTTGAGGTTCAAAATCTAGAGCAACCTTAGATTCTGATTTCTTTAGTTCATCTTACATCAAATAGGTCATAAAATCCTGTTGATACAACGTTCTTGGTGTCACTTAAATTTACTATTTCTTGTTTTTTAGTTATCACTGTCACCCAAGTTTATTTCATTATGATTATTCCTGTGAAATTTTGACGGCTTCTTAAATATTTTCTGCTCCAAACTGTCTTTTCCAGTTTGTCTTGTAAGCAACTCTAAACTTTAAAAAAAAAATTTTTATTTATGTTATTATTCTTATGTTCAAACTTTTAATGACTTTCCTTTTTCTAGAAAAGTATGGTTCCAAGCTATCTTTCCCAATTTATTTTCAGGTAACCCTTATATGAACATTATGCAAAGTCACATTAATTGGGGTAATTATTAGGAGAAAAATAGATTATATTTTAGAACGGGATTATCAATGACTAATGAAATGTATTTTTTGCTTTTTATCTAAGATTTGTCATTGAAATATTTTCAAACAATTTCTATTCTATAGCTAGTTTTTAATTGGATGACATTTCATTTGAACTGAATAGCAGTGGTGAGAATGATAACAGGATCTCTAATACACATATTCACATCAATCTTCATTTAATTTCCAAATATTTTACACTGCATTAAAATAATACAGGACAAAGAATGCCTTTGCCAGAAGGTTTGGATAATGTGTTTTTTTGTAGAGAAATTGAAGATCATTTCATGTTATCATATTTCTGCCTAAAAATGTATCTGTAAGAACAGACATGGGATGCCATCTTTTAACAGAAGTGTTAATATGTTAGAAGAAGAGATGTGAAAACTTTATTTTTTTATTGATATATAAACCACAACGCACTTCAGCAAGAAAAAGCAGTTTTGCTTTCATAGACCTTCGTCAATCTGTTTCTCTGAGCGTCTTATCAAACATCTTTGGTATATGTACTGCCTAAAATTCTCATCTTTTATGCTCCTTATGTGATTTCTCCCAAAATCGTTCTGCTAATACAATTTCCAGGAATATTTGTTTTATATGGTAAAAACTGCATTTTCAGTTATAATCAGCATATACAGTTAAAACAAAATTTTTGTGAACCAAATAAGATAGTTTAAGTAGTTACAGAGCTTGATAAACCAATACATCTACAAGATTCAAAATGTAATATATATAATATACATTGTATATTGAATATATTTCTATTGAATATATATTATATACATTATATATTGTATATACAATATATGTTGTATAATATATATTGTGTATGCAATAAATTTTGGGTAGAATTCTCAAAGCAAACTAATAAAAACTAAATTAGTTTGAATCAGAGACCGTATGTAAATGAAAGCCGGTGGAGACCCAGAAGTAAAGCTATGTGTGTTTAATTAAACTATTAGCTGTATTATTTGTTTAAAATAGAGATTTAATTGTATTAATTTAACATTGAAGCAGGAAAATTGTAGGGAACCTTAAAGACATAAGGTGGCAGAACTGAATTTCAAATGTGTCCTTACTGATAAATGTTAATACTTCTTTTGGATTTTTTTTTCCCACAAGGTGGGTAAAAATGTTCTGATTTTTTAATAATTGGTGCTGAAGATGTTAAAGTGACACTTTTATCACAGCAAATTAATTATAATAATGTAACCACAGCTTGTTTTCTCATTATGAGAACTATCCTGTTCAAGTTTTTAAGCATGTGAAACTCATAAATGTCTCCTACTGCTTCAAAAAGTAAAAATATTTTTTAGAGATAACACCACACTCATGAGAGAATAATACACCATCTGGTGGGCAGAATGTTCATTTTGTAAACATTGTCATAAATGATGCCTCATAACTTTTTTTATTCATAAACTCATAACTTTTATTTCTTTGTGAAGTGATGTGTTATTATTCTTTCCAGCATAACTGGTATAAATTTTTTATTATTTTAAAAACTCCTTATTCCACTTGAATTTACTTAAACTTTAGTATCATAATACAATAAAAGATTGGGCATTATAATAGCTAAATTGTTAGTATGGAATGGCTTTCAGCAATAGTTAATTAGAAGTAATCATTTCTCTAATTGTCTGTATTATTTGTGTGTGTAAAGCAAAGTAAGAATATGGATATTATTCTGATTAGATGTTCAATTCTGTCTTAACAAAAGAAAAGAAAATGAAAACTGACTTGCAAGTTACCATCTAATTATTGTTAATGAGCTGATTGCTAGCCACTCTTCTGAACGTCACCTCTCTTTTCCACGATGATAGCTTTAAAAGCAAAATATTCCCATTGTTAGCTCCCTATTGTTACTGAGATGACCAGCCTTCCCTCAAATTGTTTTTAATGTCTTTAATGGCGTCAACGTTTATTGAGAAATGGAAACCCACAAGTCCTGGATTTAACATAGCTAAACATTGTCATTACATGAAACTTCCTACCTTAATTTTCTTCACTTTACAACTGTTTAGTAATAAATAGTTCTCCTCCTTACTACTGACAAATTGGTTTGTTTTTGGGATAATTCAAACTGAACTGATTGCACAAATTCATCCGATGTCAGAGAGTCTCATGCAAAAAAGGTGATGTCGCCTGCCAAAAATTGTGTATCTGTCCCTTATCCAACAGGAGTTAATCAGTCCTGGACTCCAGTTATGCTGATTCAAGATAAATGTTTAAAAAATCTGTTTGAGTGAAATGAAATATAAATATTTCTGCTTTAAGTTTATGAAGAAACATTTCTCATTTATACACATTAAGTACTTAGCCAATAAAGGCTGATATTGACTGGGGGTGATTGGGCCCTTAAAAGATTATATTGTTTTGCTTACTTTGACTAAAAAGTATCTGCAATATAAAAATTTTGGAACAGTTTACACAGCATACAAAAGGAAATAAAAAGTAACTGTATAGGTAAATCTGATGAAAAAATGACAGCAAATGTACAGTATATTCATGGCAACACACTTCATGAACTTTTATTCCAGTGTCTGTATGAAGCAATAAACAATCTGGGTCATAGTAAGTGATCTAAAAAAAAAAAAGAAAAAGTAATTGTAGTCCTATTAGCAAAACATAATACCAATAATGTTTTAGTATTTTTTCTACCAGACATTTATCAATATTTTTATTCATCTGTGTACTAAAATTGGTGTGATATAATTAGTAAATACACAAAACAGATATATGGTAAATATAATCATAACTTTTATTTTAAAAAGGATCAAAGTGAAGCACAGAGAGGTTCTGCTATTATCTAAGCTACAGTTACACAGGCAGTAAGTGGTTGGGCCAGGGTTTAAACCAAGGTGAAATTCCTGCTTTTTTTTCATATTCTAACACCAGGACTGAATTGCCATGTGCTAAACAAACAAACAAATAAATACACCTCTCAGAAGTGTCCAACAAGCATATAGAGCAGAATTAGGACAATAAAAAATAAATAAATGCCACTGAAATAGAAATTCTAGGAAGTAGAGATGAAAATTTGAATAAAAAATAGTATCA
Source organism: Ceratotherium simum simum (assembly GCF_057802395.1). Taxonomy (NCBI): domain Eukaryota; kingdom Metazoa; phylum Chordata; class Mammalia; order Perissodactyla; family Rhinocerotidae; genus Ceratotherium; species Ceratotherium simum. The sequence continues at coordinate 68,436,161 of NC_141903.1, forward strand.
CTTGAATACACTTAGCTTAAGTATTAAAGAAAAGATTTCCCAAAGATAACATGATGATTACTTAATATTACAATTAAATGAACTTATTAAAGATGAAGATATTCTCCCTGGAACATAATTTAACGAACTAATATTTCAAGGAAAAATAAATAAAACAAAGAACAGAACACACAAAAATCATAGTAGAAGTTATGAGGAAGTAAGAGAGTTGGAAAACAGAAGACTAATGTTTTAATATAGGAGTTCTGAATGGAGAAAAAGGAAAATATGAATGAGAAAATTAAGCAAATAATAGTAGAAATTTTCCACAGCATGAAGGAAACTTCATGCTAAGTTAAAGAAACCAACCTAAAAAGGCCATACGGTATATGATTCTATTTACGTGAACTTCTGGATGAGGCAAATTCTGTGACTGCCAGGGGCCGAGGGTTCAGAGAGTACTTGACTTCAAAGTAGCGCAGGAGTTGAGGTGAAGGAATAGTTTTATATCCGTGGAACCAGTGGAAAAATCCCAAAGTAGGCCTTATTGCCTATAGAAATATAACATAGCACAAGTGCAGTATTTCAAATCAGTTACAAAATTTTTAGTCTTCTCCCTTGGATGTTTGAGACAGAGGTCATGCCATTGAAGTCGCTTAGGATTACAATGAAAATTCAACTACATAGTTTTCAGATTCAGTTCTTTCAAGGTGCTTAGTAATAAATGATACATTTTGATAACATAATAAAACTGTATATATACATTGAGTAATCATAGTAATACTCTACTTATGTGAATATACAGATGGCTTGTACTTTTTTGGCAATATTTGTTTTCAAAAATTGACAAATTCACTTTTCCCTTTTGTTTTTCTCCTCCCTGCCCGCCCCCCATAAAAAGAGTAGAATGATAACTCAATGACTTTGTGAGTGATCATAGCTGGAAAACACAAATGGTAAAGTTAACATTAGAAAATAGCTATTACAAAATAAGTGGCATAAAGACAAAAATTTCAAAATTAAAGATTTATGTGCCCTGGGCCTCCAATTTAAAGTCATTTAGTAGCAAGAAAGCAGGTATCAATTTTTTTTGTATATTCTCAGTTCTGTATAAAACTTTTTTACTTTCACAATTTTAGTTCAGACTTTTAAGAATCTCCATATCACTTTTTTTTTTTTGGTGAAGAAGATTGGCTCTGAGCTAACATCTCTTGCCAATCCTTCTGTTTTTTCTTGAGGAGGATTGTCGCTGAGCTAACACCTGTGCCAAGCTGCCTCTATTTTGTATGAGGGACACCGCCACAGCAAGGCTTGATGAGAGATGTGTAGGTCCATACCCGGGACCCAAACCCACGAACCCCGGACCGCGGAAGCAGAGCACATGAACTTAACCACTATGCCACTGGGCCAGCCATCATATCCCTTTTTAAAATCAGGGAACAAGAAATGTTGTTGTAAGACTTGGACATTTTTATGTTGACAAAAATGACATTGCAGATTTCAGTTTGCATTCAGAGACAAGGACATACTTTTTGTAAGAAAAAGGCTGCTGAATAATATTCTAAATATATTATGCATTTCAAGCCAATCTTATTTTGTTACTCATATGCTAGAAGATGTCATACTGAATCATAAAGTATGCACACTTGAGAGAAAAAATAAGCAACATATAATATTGAATAAAGTTGAAAAGAACTGGTTGACATACAACGAGTAATTTGATAAATGAGGTGATCAGGTGTCTGAGTTTGATAAGAAAAGTTTCAGTTCTTTATTAGCAGTTTTGTGTGCTACAGTCTCTGGAGGGAAGGATGAGCAAGGAAGTCCCAGGCAAGTTATGCTTCAGGGACAAGAGATATTGAAAGTTTTAAGGAAAATTCTGCAGTGCACTAGAACATTGCTTTGTGATTTAATTTTCCAAATAATGATTGTGATAGTATTTCAAAGAATGTCTGAGGCTTATAGGCAGGAACTTTGGAATTAATAGATCATCCCCCCAATAGCCCTTTCACAGAGCAAAAATATAGAAGACTATGAGACTCCCTTGGACAAGGTTTTGTAATGGCACAGGAGGCCATGGACTGATTTCACCACCATTGTTTATTTATTTATTTATTTATTTATTTTGCTGAGGAAGGTTCACCCTGAGCTAACATCTGTTGCCAATATTCCTCTTTTTGTATGTGGGCTGCCACCACAGCATGGCCACTGACGAGTGGTGTAGGTCTGTGCCTGGGAACCGAAACCTGGGCTGCCAAAGCGGAGCATGCCAAACTTAACCACTAGGCCACCAGGGCTGACCTTCACCATCCTTTATTAACTTGTCAATATTATTACTTTTTTCACGAGCAAGTTTATGAAACAAATGTGGACGTATGTCAAAGCAAGTTGTGCATAGATGAAAAATACAGTAAGCAGAAGCCACAATCTCTAGGTGATCAATTGCAGTGGTGCCTAGAAAGATGAATGTTTAAACACCTTAGTCCATCAGAGCACACTGCTGTCCAGGCTGCCAAGTGGATTGATAGACTTGAACAGGATTCTGAAGGACCAAATGCTAAGTTTCTTAACCAACAATTAACCAAGCTTCAGAATATGCCATATTCATTTGTTCTCCTACACGAACTTTATGATGGGGTTAAGTCAGGAATTATAATCATATCCTTTTAACAGATGGCAAAACTTGAGTTCAGGGAGATTAAAATCATTACACAACAATAGAACTAAAACTCAAATACATGGTTTATAGCTTTGGTCCTCATTGTCTTTTTATGATTCTTCCATTTGTTATCCAACTGAGAAAGTTTGAGTCTCCCTTAATAGATACAATAAAAAAAATTATAAACATCAAAACTTGGATGCAAGAATATTTCAATTATTCAAATAATATTTTACTTTCCAGGGATTTATATTGATTTTTAATGATAATAGTAACTGAAAAGATATCAACTTAAAATAATTTTTCATTTTCAACACAGATGTATTTAACTGCCTGTGAAAACCATTGCACAACATATTGCATTGAAATAGTTTGTGATATTACGGCCTATTTGAAGCAGTTCGCTTTACTAATGTATTCAAAGACTTATTATCACTATGCTATTTCCACCTAGGTAAATAGATGAAGTATATTTATGGGGAATGATATGGCCAAATAGACACAAGGTTAAAATGCTCAGACGTGACATTTGGTGAGAGGAGAACAAAAAGATCTGAAAAACAATATACCAGTGAAAATGAACTTGGCAGTTGAAGCTGAAGGAAAAATGAGGTTAAGATGAAATTGGCATATGGAATTGCATGTTTTTTGTTTTATTATTAATCGTCAAGAATCACAAAGGTCCTTTGACATTTGCCTGAGAAAAATAGCCAAAAAGACATTCAAATTGTCATCTGACTGTTCCGGGGCAAAAACAACGCTGAGTGAAGACACTCCCTTTCCCAAGTCATCCCCTTCTCAGAGTCTACATAAATTGAAAGGGGACAATATCAGTCTTCAACAAAGGAAACTGTCAGTATGTATACTGGGTGTAAATGTTTGTGTTTGTGCTGCAAGGGAAGAGATGGGAAGAGTGGTTGGGGTGGCCTGGATTGCTTACCCTTGTGAATATGTATGTGGACACACATTGGAAAACTATAATGATGATTCCAGAAAGTAACCAGATGAAGACTATTTCAATTTTGGCCATCCCTTCTCTGCTGTGCATGGATGAGGGTGCATAAGAAGGTGAGCTTTTGCATTTTAGTAGACAATTAGGTGGTAGAAGGGAGGACTTTTCTTTTTAGCCTTTTCCAAAGACCAAGGATAGATACATTCTCATTAAGATGTTTCAATGTGTTTCATCTTTTTTTTTTTTTTTTTCACTAAATTTTCCAGCTATCTCATAGTCTTGGCTAGCTCAACGTGGTATATACTATTGACTAAAAAGGAACTATATGCATAAAAAATAGTTTTGAAATTGAAATTCTCTTTCTGAAACATTTTTAAAATGTGTACATTTTTACATTAGGTAGAAATATGCAGTTATGTGTTATAAATTGTACCTGCAAAAAAGATTCAAACAATTTAGTGGTTTTCTACTCATCAAATTTCTAACTATATACTTCACTTGAAAATCAAGTACAAAAGATATTTAGTGAACTGCAGTTTGAATAATAGTCTTTTCTGAAAGGGAACACACTATCAATTTTCAATTTCTAAAACATATTAAATACCAAAAAGTATGAACATACAGAAAAAATTGTTTTGCAACTATCTAAAAAAGACATTAGAAATAGACAGACTTGGGTAAAGGATGAGGATGATCCAAGATATAGTAACCAGAAACAAAGAACAAATCTAGGCTGGGAAGAATGGCAGAATCCAAGAATAATAAAACACTCCACAAAAACTAGAGGATTTGGAAGAGCAGTTGTGAGACTGAGCCTGAACCTGGTACTTTGCTGAAATCCAAATGTACATAGATGTCTACAGCCTCAGTAGCAGGTGAATTGGAGTTCCTAAATGTGTTACGATTGTTTACACAAAAAATACCGTGGAAGAATTAAAAGAGATTTCAGAGAAGGGAAGATAAATTGTGGCAGGTTAGAAGGATAGTCTCTTCCTATTTGTTCATTCATTATGTAATCATTCAACAATCATTTTTAAGTCCAGATTCAGGCACCTTTTAATGTGCTGAATATGCAAGATAAATACTATATATGTCACTGCTTTCAAAGCAGTTATTGATTTATGAGAGTGTACAATCTTCAAAAATTGCAGTGATGTATGTGTTGGGAATGGAGAGATAACAGTAGGGACATACTATAAGGATCTTCTAAACAATTGAAGAGAAAGAAAAGAACAGACATGATTATAGATATTTGTATTTTCCTCTTTTTTAAATAGGGAAAAGATTTCCACCATCTAGTTAATTAACATATCTATCACCTCACGTATTTATCTTTTTATGGATATTTAGATATTTACACATGCTCGGATCCAGTTTTCTGAACAATTTGGCCAGGTATGGATCAATCCAGTGTTGGTACTTCCGCAAGTCCTGAAATAAAATACTTGACCTTCAGTTGTTCAATTATTTGCAAGTGGGACTGAAAGATTAAGTCAAAATGTGGCCCTTTTCTCTAACTACACACGAAAGCAAGGGCATAATGAACTAATCCACTTGCTCACAGATATTAATTGGGGAGAGGGAAACTTTTAGCTGTCTGGCTTTTGTACCCAGACATATAAAAATTAAATCTAGTGTCCATGTGATGGCTCTGGAATAAAACGTTAGAACGAGAACCTGTGAGAAGGAAAAAGTGTGGAAGATGTTTTTGATCTCAGAGAGCAGAAAAAAAATTATTATGAATCATATGTGCAGGGCCATTCTTTAGTTCAAGTTTTATTTTAATTTTTTATGGTGCTCAAAATACGCATTGTTCGTGATGCTCCCTTTGTCTGATTCAAACTTTCAGATAGACATCCTGAAGGGGAATAGGAAACTAAATATATAAATTATGCTAATGGTTAGTTACATAGTTCTTTTCTATAATTATCTGGGCAATAGTATTTAGCATGCCTATGAAACACAAAAGTGCTCCTGTAAACTTTCCAAAATTGAAATTATTGGAAAGAAAGTTATCATTGAAGATAATTTGCTTCACAAATGTAGCTTGGAATTATTGAAAATATGTTAATTCCTAGTATATTTAAAATGTAATCAACACATTATTATATATAGTCTGTAAATTTTAAATCATTATTCATTAAATTTATCTCATATTTTAAAATTGTTATTGCATATATGAAAAATGAAACTTCAGATTGATTTTATACTTAAATTATTACTTAATATATTTCTAAATCTTTGTGTTGTTTTTATTGTATAGCCTCTCTATATATTTAATTAAATTCTTCTCAACTGAAGCAGTATTTATATGAGTAAAATAAACACTTATAATACATGCTGACAAACCAAATATGTATTTGCATATCTCTAAAACAGAAATATGGCTAAGTAACAATTATTTTAAATTGCTTTACATGTATTATAAAATACCTTTGAAATTTTCATTGAACACATTTCATCACTTTCTGTGTCTCCTCCATAAAGGCGATGGCAAATTTTCTAAACAAACAAAGAAAAAACCTATTTTGCCCATCAAGAGGTTTTCCCAGTATATTCTGAATGTTGAAATGAATTATTCCATCTATTAGGCAGAATTACCTCAAGATAGTGTTTTTAAGTAATTATGAGATTGCTTTATTTTTCCCAGTACTTCTGAAGCATTTTCTTGTTGTTTATTATTATTTTTTTTTTACATTTTTCTTGTTGTTTACATTGCAAAAATATCTTAGTTCAGGTGAGGCACCTAGTTGACATCCTTCCCCCTTTTCTTAAAAACTGTCTACGTTAGCTTTAACTTACAATTATCACTTTTCTCCCTCAAATCATATTCCCTTCCTTCTTCAAGTCTTGTACAAGATTCCTTCAAATGTCCGCATGTTAAGAATATTTAATAAAAGTGTGGAATGGAAAGGGAAAAAGGAAGTTCTGGGACGTGTACTGAAATGGGAATTACTCAGCTGGAGGAAGATGTTGGAAAAGACTCCAGTGTCATACTTTTATTCCGTTGTTAAATCCCTCTAGGATGTAGTGCTGTCACAAGGGTCTCACCTGCTAGGGAACCAAAAGGACACTCATGAAGACTCATGAGCACTAATTATTTAAGAAACTGCACCATGTCATAAGTAAAGCACTGTATTAATACCACAAGAAATTAACTGTTTTAATCAAACCAGGGATGAGAAATTCCTGTAGCTCATCCATTCGTGTAACAAATTTCCAAAGAGCAAATGTAGCACCAATTACTCTGGCTCTTTCTGAAAGGAGAAAGACTGCTTCCCATCTTCATATACCTAACTCCCATCCCAACCCACAGGAAGCAGGTGATATTCTTTTAAATTTGTCTGAGCATCTCTTTAGGTCCCAAGACAAGAGTCATACGGTGAGCTCCTGAACAATGCCACAAGGCACTCTTGCCAGCAGGACTATTTTCCATACTCTTTCCCCAAGATATGAGGAGGTACCAACTTCCGGTACCAACTTCCTATGTGCCACAGGTTCCTTCTGCCTTACACAGCAAGGTGTTTTGACTAAAGACTAGAGATTTTTTTTGCTTCAGCTAAGCATTCTAATCTGAAAAAACAGAATGGACAGAGAGTAGAAATTTGTCCAAATTGGATCAAGGACAGCACATGATTGGCTCCCTTCTAGACTCTCAAATAGAAATCGGGCCATCTTCATTCATAGCAAGCTTCCAAAACACTCATTGTGTAAATGTTCTCCATTATGCTCCTTTAATCTGTGAATGATTCAATATAATGGCACCTGGTATATCTCCATTTTTCTTTTATTCTGTGGGATAGCCTAATAAACATCCTTATAAAATTCATTCCATATTTTTTCTCATATTTGAAAGCCACCAAGGACTCTTCTATACACTAAGTTATGTAGATAGATGTTGCCTAGTATAATATCCAGTAGATTTATTTTTTATTAATCCTGCATCTTAATATGTACTTATAGCTTTGTGCATTACCGCAGCTCATAAAAACGCAAAAACATTCAGGTAAGTGTTTCTGAATCTAATGTGCAATTGTGTGATCATTCATATTTATTTAAATCTTCCATCACCCTTCCAAGTAAATGCCACATTGAGCATTCAGTATGTTTGAATATACGTCTCAAAGAAACACTTTCATTTAACCATAATTTTGCAATAACTTACTGTGAGTTTCTTAACATAGCATTAGAGAATGAGTTTGCACTTATCATCTTTGGGATGTTATGCTATGAGCCATAGGGTGTTATTTCACTGTGGTGCCTGGCTCAGTGGCTCTGAGCATTACTGTCTCATTACAAAGAAAAAAATAGAGTTGAGATTCTTGCCACATCCTTATTTCAGTAAGACTGTAAATCTCAGTGGCGTTAAATTTGACCTGCAAGTTTAGAGGCCAAATGATAAAATATTCCAAGGTTAAGAACAGCATGCTTCAAACAGCAAAGTTAACAAAATTCACATGAAATATATGGTAGAATTTTACATGTTTTTCTTTACTCCTTTCTATCTTCCTTATAGGCTTCTAGTAATTAATTCAATAGCCTGATTTTTGTATGGCTTTAGAACTATCAGAGTTGGTGGGGTGACCTTTGGAAACGGCTTCCGATTAGAAGCGATTTTTCATTGTGTAGGTCAGGTTTTCTTTAAAGAAACATTTTGTAATCCTCATAGAAATGCAACATGGTTCATTTAAAATAGCTGGCATAAGTGTCAGCAGACTCGACAGTTGAGAATAAACAGCAGCATACTCTTGAGTCAGCTCACTTAATTCTCCCAATAAAATAGAAGACGCTTGAGAATAAAAATTGAGCCCTAACACATTTACTAATGTAAAATCAAGATATCTATATTAAGGGAGCTAAATGAAAGAGGAGTACCAGGTTAATCTGGAACTCTCTCCCAAAAGAACATCTCGACCATTTGGTCAGTTGACATCTTAAAAGTTAAATGTGGTTTATCCCACTGTCTACAATCTAAATCAGAGTAATGATCAAACCACGTATCTGGACCAATATATTTTGTGGCCAGACACTGAAGCATGAAAAATTTACCAATAAATGATTACCACTCAGTGAGGACTTTTGAGAGACAAATTATTCAATCTTCCTTTTCCAATAAATCAGCATTACCACATTTCTTTACCTGCATTTATTTTCTATGGTATAAGAAGGAGAAAATCTTGACATCTATTTTTTTCTCAAACTCTCTATCCCTTTGGCTGCTGTAGACATTATCCAGTATTTATTATTTTAACCTTGGCAGACACATGTCTCCCAGCTGAATTTGGGTTTAATTAGTAAGTAAATTCTACCTGGGATCATCTGAAGTATTCAACGTAAGTTTTCAGTGCTTGTTGTGTTAAACTGTTTTTATTGTCCCAAGTATTTCCGTTTTCATCTTCCCTGAAGACTATGACATATCCTCACTCATTGCCACAAGTCACGCAAAGCACCAGTGAGGAAAGTGATGTCATTGCTGCTGCTCCTCAATGTAATTAGGCTTGATAGTATGACAAGCTTCAGCCAGTGAAATGTGACTGAATGTAACACCATGTCTGAGCAGACGCTTTAGAAGGCATTGGAAATTTCTGCCAAGTATTTTCTTTACGTCCTAAACAAGGCCTGCTCTTTTACCGTAGAACACAGAATGTGGAGAAACATGGAGCAGAACCACAACAGTTTACCCACAGCCATTGACAAATAACACAAGAAAGAAATGTGTTATAAGCTACTGAGATTTTGAGTTTGTTTGTTACTAATCAAGCTAACTAATAAACTCAATACACTCATTTAAGAAATACTAATTCAAAGGAAATATTTTGGCAGTTGAATTGTGATGTTGAGGTTGAATCCATTTTAGTTGATATATCACTGAAGAGTGGGAAAATTATTGCTTAAAATATTAGAAATGTGACTGAGGATTTAAAAATTCACATTAAAACTAACCAGGAAGATACTACTAGGTAATCTACAATTGCTAAAAAAGATGTGTTCTTTGCTGTTTGGTTGTGATAACTTAAGAAGAGGTTATACATTTTCTGATCATTGAATGATCAGTCTGGAATATTCAAGGAGAGATCTCTCCTTCCTGGCAGCCCTCTCAAGCTGAGACTATATTTTCTGTTGCATGTCATGTAGATATGGCCAGAAGAGGAGGGAGATATCCTCTTTTGTTTCTTGTTTTTTTGTGAGGAAGATCAGCCCTGTGCTAACATCTGCCAATCCTCTTTTTTTTGCTGAGGAAAACTGGCCCTGAGCTAACATCCGTGCCCATCTTCCTCCACTTTATATGGGACGCCGCCACAGCATGGCTTGCCAAGCGGTGCGTCAGTGCACGCCCAGGATCCGAATCGGTGAACCCCGGGGAAGCAGCAGCAGATCGCGTGCACTCAACCACTTGTGCCCCCAGGCAGGCCCCCTCTTTTGTTTCTGATTACAAACTCCAAAACATTCTCCCTACTTCTTTCAGGAGACTCCAGCTCCTCTGCAATCAGTGTTATCCATAGAGTCTCCCTCTGCCTCTCCTCACAACGTCAACTTCCAGCCGTCTTTCCATTCACTCCCAGTCATTGGAGGATGGCTCAACTCAGTTTACCTCTTCACACTTGCTCTATAATTACTCCTCTCATCATTTTCAGTGACTTCAGTACTCACATTGAGTATTCATTCAAAACTCTGGCTTCTCTCTCTGCTTCTAGTCTTCGTCAGCTCTAACAAATATTTTTCCTACTTTCATTGTGTCTGATTCTTGTGGACACACCTGAATCTTGCGTTACTGCATTATCGCCGAAATCCCAATTTCCAGGACGCCATTCTCTGCCATTTCCTATATTTTCAGCTCACTTTTCCTAGTGCTCCCATGATAATAAATTTTTATATCATTAAAGTTTTCATTTAATAGAGCTTTTGACTCTTCTATATCTATCATTACTCTTCTGTTTCGTCTATTTTTACTCCCCTCTTTACCAAACTTTGACTATTATTTATCTATTATAATCATGACGTGTAAATCACCTCTAATGTTTGTTTTTCTCTCTTTTCTCTGTTACATTGCCTGGTAAAACCCCAACTTCTGTAGACTTTGATCATATCCATATATATTCTCTGTTCCTAAACCTGACGATAGAATATATGATATGAAAGATGTTTCTTTAAATCCATCCCCTCAAACTCACACTGTATAGAAATACTTTCTTCAGTAATTTAATTTTCCAGATTCTGATATGACTATATGAGATGTTTATTTTTCAAATATCCCAAAACCTTTCTCTCACTGCCATCCAATTTGCTTCACTAGCCATAATGGTCTCTTTTATGTTCATTTTCAGACATTTTAGCCAAGCCATTTTATGCTTTCTAGCCTTAAATTTGCTGTTCTCACTGCTCATTTGTAAAGCCAGCTCCTTCTTATTCTTCAGGCATTAAATCAATGTCATCATCTCAGAGAGGCCTTCTCTGACCGCCCTATCTGAAGATTATTCCCTATTACGCTCTCCCCATGTATTTTCTTTTCTGTGCTTATTAAAACAGTTATCTCAAGTATTTTTATTTGTATTTTAATCTCCATTTTAAACAGTAAGAAAGAGAGGGAATCTGACTCTTCTTTACTTGATCTCCAGAGCCTGATATGCCTGGCATACAAAGGGCATACAATAAATATTTGTTGCATGAAAAAAAAAAATGAGTGAATGAATGAATGATTCATTAGGCAAATCACTTGAAATTTCTTTGCTTCAGTTGTCACCAGTATAAAATGAGATAGTTTGAATACATGATATAGTTTCTTCTATGATTCTCCAACCCCTTGACTATAGTCTGACGTAGCTGAAATTGTTGCTGCTCTGACACGTCTGTTTAAGCTTGCTTTGCTCTGTTTCCTCAGAGAATAGAGGCTACAAAGTTGGATCTTCAGACTGCTACATCTCTTTGCAGTTTATTTGGTTAACACCCGGAAGGAAGCCTATCCATCAAGAGGCAAGAAGCAATCATCGGTCCAAACATCTCATAGTGTAGAAAGTCCCCTCACTAGAAATGTGACGGGTGCCTGTAGTATACTAAACAAGCAACCAAGCCTCCCATGGCTTCTAGGTGCCTCTCCACAGAAATTCCACCCCTCGTATGTTTCACTAACTCATTCCCTCCTGAGAACGCTCCTCTTCATGCATTTGTTCCCTTTGCTATAGCTATATCTACATCTATATCATCTATATCTATTTCTATATCTATATCATCTATATCTACATCTATATCATCTATATCTATTTCTATATCATCTATACCTATATCTATATCATCTATATCTATTTCTATATCTATATCATCTATATCTACATCTATATCATCTATATCTATTTCTATATCATCTATATCTACATCTATATCATCTATATCTATTTCTATATCTATATCATCTATATCTACATCTATATCATCTATATCTACATCTATATCATCTATATCTATTTATATATCTATATCTATATCTATATCTCTATATCTATATCATCTATATCATCTTATAAATAAATGTATTCACTGTACTTCCAGCCCCAGGCCTCCACTGCAATGTCCTCTGTAGTTATCTAGGCACATAGCTAAAAGTTAAGTAGTTTTTACTTTAGGTTTCACTAATGATAATGAACAGATACATTTTGCGTTTTCCTGAAAGAATTTTAAAATGTATTTTCCTGACTATTCTAAGTATAGGTCACAACTGTAACTAACATGCAATTTGGTTAAGCTGTTGTATTATGAGAGCACAACTCTATCTAAGTTATCCATATGTATTGACAAAAAGCTTTCGAGAGGAATGTGAAGAAAGATAATTGTGGCAGTCCAGAGTAGAAATCAATTATTTATATTACTATGGGCAGAAACAGGTCAGATGTGACTTAGACTCATTATTTTTCCCTATTCCCTCAGGCCCCCGTCAGTAAGTACTCATTGATTCGTTCTCAGCGTGTGACTTCCCCTAAACTCTGCATACACGTTTCCAAGTCACAAATGCTTCATTTAGTTACTCGCTCAACTATTCACCTTAAAAAATCCAGTTTATGAAAAAGTATATCTACAAAACAAGTAAATCAAAGAACGCTTATCCCAAGACTTTCTGAAGTCCATTATAAAATTAAGCCTTAATGCTCTAATGCATTCATTGTATGTAATAAATTAACTTCTCTCTTATGCATTTAAAATAGTCCTAGTTATAAAACACCCTTAGAATACTAGAGAAAGTCCCATTTACATTATTTCCTTATATTCCGGTTCAGATGAGAAATCCTGATTAAAAAAGTTTTACATTCAAATGCAGAGAGAGACCTGGTAGTTAAAATATATGAATAAAGAAGAACATGTATAAGAAAAATGACACAGAAAGTATGATACTAAATAATTTTTCAAGATTTCATATTGAGAATGCAATAGGGGCAAAGTATAGGAAGATCCCCATTAAAAGAGACAACTTTTACTCAACCACACACTATTGCTACTATGTGGGAAGGTTAGTACAATGTTACACATTTATTTCTGTCTTGTGTTTCTTGTCAGTGGCTGTGGGTCAACTGCTGTGGTTCTGCTCCACGTTTCTCCACATTCCATGTTCTAGGGTAAAAGAGCAGGCCTTGTTTGGGACATAAAGAAAATACTCAGCAGAAGTTTCCAATGCCTTCTAAAGTGTCTATTCAGACATCATGTTACATTCACTCACATTTCATTGGCTGAAGCTTAAATGTGCTTTTCGTTTTGAAGAGAACCTTGAAGTCTTAGATGTTTATGTGAAATTTCATGGTTTTGAAATCTTTCCAACTCATTTTTAAACTGTTAATGTATTACATAGGAAAACACAACAGTTCTTCGGTAATACCCACCCCCATGCTGCCACTTAGTGAAGACCTCTGTATTATAAAAACTATCTGAATAGTAAGCTCTCAAGGAACATTTTTTGTGTGTGTGTGAGGAAGATTAGCCCTGAGCTAACATCCAATTCCATTCTTCCTCTTTTTGCTGAGGAAGACTGGCCCTGGGCTAACATCTGTGCCCATCTTCCTCCATTTTATATGGGAGGCCGCCACAGCATGGCCTGACTAGCAGTGCATCTGTGTGTACCCGGGATCTGAACCCGGGCCGCCAGCAGCGGAGCGTGCACCCAACCACTACGCCATGGGGCCGGCCCCAAGGAACATTTTAAAAATATCATCTGCTGCACAAATTTTATTTAAATAGTTCGAATTAGAAGAGATAAGTAGAATTGCATTTTGTAGACAGTACTGCTTATCCAATCTGTAGAGTTCTTGAGTTTAATAACATGCTAAATAGGACCAAACTGTCCTCAGTGTGGTCTGAGTGGTAGACCTTACTTTGATTTATTTGTCAAATTGAAGAGATGTGTATTTCATGGAACTATTATATTAACCAAATGTAACAAACACTTTTCTAATCACTAAATTATCCTAATACAGGATGCAGAATTTCTGAACTCTCATTGATCTGGCATTCATTAGGTACATATAAAACATGATATCCTGTACAATTTTCAGAAGGAACAACAGTATAAAATTGGTAAGTTTCACTTTTTGCCTTCATGACTAATTCGGCTAAGAGTTTCCTATGACAAGTTCTTCTTTGGTGTATTTGTTTACCTTGGTGAGGTGTCTGTGTTTTGTTTTTGTTTTTATTTTTATCTAAAGTTTATTATCCAACAAACTATTCTATTGAATGAGTCCGTTACATTTCCATCGACAAATATTTCTACAATGAAACATTGCCACTTAAGTGTTTGACCTTATCTCTGAGATCTCCCCTTCCACTTAGTGCTCCAACTATAGCAAAGAGCCTGACATTCCCTGAAGCCCCATTCTTTTTATGCCTCTGACTTTGCACATGCTCTGCTTTGCTTGGGATGTTCTATCTTTTGTCTGTTTGCCTAACTCCTTATTATCTTTGAAAACACAGCCTAGAACTTTCCCCCTCCAAGAAGCCCCCCTTCTTTCTCCCAACCCCAAACTGTAACCACTCCAAGAGCTTACCCAAGTAAAAGATGCATACTTTCAATGCTACTGTTAGTGAATCATACAGCCTTGCAATTTATTTATTTTAAAGTCCGATCTCCCCCTGAGATAATGAGCTCCTTGTCCGGTTAGGGGCTGTATTTTATTCATGTCTATGTTCCCGCACTCTCACACCCAGCCTGCTCCATTGGTAGTTGGTTAAGTAAGGCTAGATGAATTTAATTGAGTGCTGAATACTTCTTCACAGATGCCTGCTATTGGTATTTTATTTTTAATCCAAAATATATTTATTTACCGTTTTAAAAATAAAAAACTAATGTAGAAGATTTGAAATCCTAATCAACATCACCACGACAAATGACAACCTCTACCCATTTTATTTTTGTTGTTTTTGTTCATTAGGAAATAGTCACAGGGACAGAAATGCATTAGTGTAAGCGGATTTGCCGAAGTATCAATAAGTGCAAAATGCTCTCAGCGATCCACTAGAAGTGTCAACGAAGGTTCATAATTACGCTATACTTAGAGCATTTCCAATCCGATTCCTTAGCTCACTCTTCAGGGAGGATGGGCTGTAAACTCAAAGGTTCTTAACGTCCTAAATCTTGAGCCAGAATGGTAGCCCCTTTCCCCAGGAACTAGGCCCTGGGAGAAATAATGAGGTAAGGGCTGTTACAGCTTCTAGTATCAGACATTACAAAGAAAAGGAGTGGACTAAATCCATTGCTGAGATCTTTAGAGAATTCTCTCTCTCTCTCCCTCTCTCCCTCCCTCCCTCTCTTTCTCACTTCTCTGAGTGGGGAATGTGAGTGGGTGGCCTGCGTTTAAAAGGAAAGCCCTTGGTGGCTACTTTATCTCAAAATACTGTTTCTTTGCAGTGAAGTTTAAGTGAGATTGGAGTTTTCTTGACTTCTGCAAGGAGTATCCACAAAAGCAGTGAAAGAGAGTCACATACATATCCACAAAGTTCCTTATGACATCTCTGTCATCACTTGTTTCCTGCAGGATCCTGAGCCAAGGTTGCCATCCACAACCCACTCTGAGAGGGCGATCGGCTAATTGGTTCACGTGTGTATCTGTACTTTCCAAGTGAGCTGTGCACGGAATATAAAACACTCTCCTCCTCCCTTCCGCTCCCTCCTCCTTTTCACTCTACTTAGAAGGCGTGCTATGCGTGTGTGCGCGCGTGTGTATGTTTAGCAAAGGCTCTTGGAAAAAGCTACTCCTTTTGCAACCCACCCCCAGTTCTATCCGAAACATTTCCCCACCAAGAAGCGTCTCTAATCTGCGCTCAGTAGAAGTGTGCTCTCCATGCTGACGCGGACAGACTATCTCAGCGCTGAGCTAACGCCTTGATGGTCTGGGAGAGCGGCCTGACTCTGTCCGGCCGCGCTGAGCTTCTCCCGGGATGTGCGAGCGCTGGTGCGTGTGTGTGCGAGTGTGAGCGAGTGTGCGACAGCTTCCTCGCCTCCTGCACCGTGCAGGCAGCGCCCGCGACTCGAGAAAACAAGGCCTCCGCCCCCTCAGCCAGGCGATTGGCTGGTTTTTCTCCTTTCCCTGCTAGGAAGAGGGAAGGCCCAGTGATATCCTTGAGCTCAATTGCAGGTAACGGCAGCCAACTCCAATGCACGAGGCGGCTCACCTAAAAAGAAACCTCAGCCCCAGGGAGGCGGCGTGGAGCCCCCGGAGCCGGCTGGGGAGAACGGCGCGGGAGGCCGCCGGGCGTGGCCGGGGACTCGGCGGGGACCCGGCTGCCGCAGGTACCCCGCTTCACTGCCGAGGTCCCCCTGCTGCGGGGGGCTCCCGGCTGCGCGCTCTCCGCGTCTTTTACAGATTTTCTCCCCTGGGCTATATCTCCCCCAAGCCGAACTTTCCTATCAAGAGAAGGTGCGGGAGCTGGTGCCTCCAGGACTTTTTCAGGCACCCAAGATGCGCTCCTTCAGGAAGAGGCGGACGATCTGCACGATAAGTCTGCTCCTGATCTTTTTAACACAAAAGAAATAGCAAAAACCGAGGGACAGTGGGAAATTCAACTCATGGGGTAATTCAGGATATAACAAAAAGTCAAGTCATTAAACGAAATGTGAACGTAGACGGTAGAGTGAGGGTTAGGATAGTATGTGTGTTCGTGTAAGCCTGTTTGTGCTTAGTCTCATGAATTTAAAAACAAAGACTGTTGTTGAAAATTGTGTGCTTCTCTACACTGTTCCCAGTACGAGTTCAACTTGCCCGGTGCGGTAGTAGTGACAGTTGCGTTGGCGCTCAGGGCTCACCACACCGAAGGAGAAGTCACTTCAGAAGTGTCAACAGAAACGTGTGCCCTTGTTCCTCTAATCCGTGAGCAGAACTCAAAGGAAATATCTTTATTCACCATCCTGTTGCCTGTCCTTCTTCCTCTGCCCTATCACTCTAGTGAGACCCAAGCTGGTTTCCTGAGAGACCGCAGTTCTAGTCCAGAAAGCAGAGAATGCCCCCTCCTCTGTCTCTCCCTATTCCCTGGCTACTGTAGATTTATGTGCTGAATCAGAAACGACGGTACTATCAAGGGTACCACGTTATTTGCTCCTCCTTGGAGTAAAGATTTTTACAGGCTTTGGGTGTACTTGCAGAAACTGGATACTGTACACATAGATTTAATAACCTAATACCTTCTGTGTTTGTCCAGATGAGGTCTTTAGTTTAACAAATATCACCTCTGATATTTGATTTTAAAGTTTACCCGGGAGGTGACCATGATTTTGTGGTGCTGGCATAGCTTGGAACTATTTCTGAGGATGTGAACCTGGTTGTAAACTCATTTAATAGTCCATTTCTGGAAATCCTACTTCTCTTATTTGAGAAAGTTTACATTCCAAAAAGTATAGGTGTAGGTGTTTGGCCCTATTGTAAATATATTTCATTTATTCTTCAGACTTTCTTTATACTGCTCATCCATTGTCCTTAAAATATGTAGAATAAATAGCATTTATAACTTATCTTAACCATTAATCAAAATAAACTATGTATTAGGCTACTTAAAATTCTTCTTACTTTCATGGAGCTGGCATCGTTTTTGTGTTTCATTCCAGAGAAGGTGAATTCTGTTTAAACTGATCTCTCCTTAAGAGTTCTTCAATCTGTAGCACTCTCTGGAATGTTGCAAAATCAATTCCTCTTTGGTCTTGGAGGTATAGTGAGTTTCTTTAATAACGCATAATGAATTTCACATCACGTCATGGATATCTTGTGCTTGGCCAACATATTAAACACTGATTTATACTTTAGATATAGATATTTTAATAAAAACTCAATTTAATGATGCTCACTGAATGATGAATCTATAAAAGTAAAGCCATTACATGATTGGCATGTCCAGGGATCAACCTGTGAGTTCTGAACTGTCAACTGCCAACTGTCTTCCCGCTGAGAGATTAAAATATGCAACAAAGTGTTTATATTTAACATCATATTCTTTCTGTACTTAATAGCCTCCCGGGGGAATTTAAAATTATATATTCCTATTGTTTTAAATTAATAGATATGCCTTCTGATGGGAAATTTTTTCCCCATATTAGCTGTATGGAAAACTGAATTGAAATTAAAGTAAATCTAATCTCAGGAGATACTTGAAAGACTTTTATTAGTTTGCCTTTAGTGTAGAGATTAATTGCTACTCATATTTCTGTCGTTCTTTTACATTGATGCAACAATATTTATTGACCACTACCTGTGTATAGAGCTCTTTGAGAAAATCCCTACTCTTAAAGGGAGAGATTGGAGAATAAAACAAGGAATGAAGTTAGATACTAGGAGAAATAAAAATGTAACGGAGTTAGAAAGGAGATTTTATCTATTTCATTCTGCTGGAAAGTTTTCCTGGTCTAATAAAGAAAATGAAATTTAAATGACTCTCTCTAAATAGATAGAATTTTGACATAAAGTTTAGGAAAAAGGGAAAAGGGAGAGGAGATGTGCGAAGAAAATGAAGGCTTTGTTCAGGAACCAGTTTGGACGGAACTTTGTTTATTTGTCAGGAAATAAGAGAAAAATGTCTAGAAGTGTTGAAAATAGGTAGAGGTAAGTTGCCAGACCTGGCTTTCACCCCCAAAACTTTAGCCAAACTCTTGCCATTTTCTCTGCATGCTGTTCATAGAAGAGCAGAAAGTATCAGATAGTATCAAAAGTATCAAATAGTACATGGTCCTGAGAAGCAAACCGAATAGGTGAAGAACCATCTGGTGTAAGCTGCCCTTGCCCTAAGGAGAGAGGAAAGTGTCCTGGAGCCATTTTGCAGTCTGTGATGAAGGGAGTGTTGATCACTAAGAGGTGTGGGGATCAGGGATAGGGAGAAAATGCCTAATGGTTTCCTTAATGCTAAGAGTCCACATTTTTCTTTTCTTTTTTCTTTCTTTGGTGAGGAAGATTGGCCCTGAGCTAACATCTGTTGCCAATCCTCCTCTTTTTGCTTGACGAAGATTGTCCCTGAGCTAACATCTCTGCCAATCTTCCTCTATTTTGTATATGGGACACCACTACAGCATGGCTTGACGGGCGCTGTGTAGGTCTGCACCCAGGATCGGAACCTGTAAACCTTGGGCCACCGAAGTGGAGCGCGAGAACTTAACCACTACACCACTGGGCCAGCTCGTCTTTTTCTTTTTAAGTGTCAAGAAGAAAAATTAAACTGTTACATTATTCACTCTCCCCACCTTCATGTAGAAAAATTCTTAATTTTAGCTTCCTTGCTCTGGATATTAAAATGCTCATAGCATGGACAGCATAGTCAAAATGACCTATATATGGGAAATGCTATGTAGAGAGAGGAAAAGACAGAGGGCCTCAGGACACACCTCTTCAGGGAGTGGGTAAAGGAGAGGAGGTTGTGAAGATGTAAGATTTCTAATAAAAAGGTTCTGTAAAAGATAAGCAAAGCCAGACACTAGTTAAAGTGACAAGGACAGGTCTCATTCAGTAACTATTGCAACACGGAAAAGAGTCCAGCGTGAACTGAACTCATCCTCAAAGCAAAAGGCAGAGCTCTCAAAGTCTGGAGGGTGCTACGAGAAAGGAGGGGCATTCAAGGAGGTTGGTCCATGTGACCAGGCCACCTAGATTTGTTAACTACTTATCCACAGGAGAAACAAACTGCTATCTTATGACAGGATGACAGGAGGCAGGGGTGCAAGTTGAAGCAAGGCACCCACTGAAGTCAGGTCCTAACCTCCCTGAGGGACTGGGAGCCGGAGTGAGAGTAATCTCCCTGAGTGTTTGCATTTCAAAGAGACTGCTCTCAGGTTCGTGAAGAAACAGTTTTGGGTGGTAGTTTTACATTTCAAAGGCAGAGAAAAGATTTATAATTGCCAGCTTTCTAAAGTCACTGCTCTAAGAGGCACTTCAGGCATCTATCTCCCTATCATCAGGTGTTGGCTGGAACAAATAGTAAATTCTAGCAGCATTGAGACTTCTCAGGAAGGCACTTCTAAGGGGCTGGGGTGATCCTAGGCCTATGGCCTTAGATGATAGAAGCATGCTAGAGTTTGACAAGTCTCTTAGCGTAGGGGTTCTGGAGTCATTACGTGCTGAGAATTCTGCAGTTCTCCAGACAAAGCCATTAAAATACAGGTAAGTAAAGAGTTTGTGCAGTTATGATTAATAAAGTGGGCCTAATGAAAAGTTCATTTTTATGCCCTGTTTATCAATATAGTCTGAAACCTTAAGATTAATGCATTCCAGCACAGATCATATTAGGAAATATTGTATGTTAATATCTATATTAACTCAGATTTTATTAATTGCTTACTATAGGAATGGCACTGTTTTGAATTAACAGGGCATCTTAAAAGCTTATTTTTAGAAACCTATTAATTATTAATATTTCTTTGGTTCTTGTAGTAGTTGGCAGTAGTAATGGTGATTGTTTTCTTTACAGTTAGAACCTCATAATCAATCTGAAATATCATAATAACTGCATAATATTTTTTTCTGTTGCTGGCATACAGCTAAAATTTTATTGGCACATTTATTAAAATGCTGTAATAGTTTAGGGAAATCTTTTATTATAATCTAGGCATAATTGTAGAATAATAGTTTAGAAAATACCAATTAATTTAATTAACAGTGTAATAATTAATAATTTAATAGTTAATTAATCAACAATTTTAACTTAATTAATAAGCTATACATACATTTATTATTTTTCTAATAATGTAGTTTCCCCCAAATTAATGAAATAAACTTTCACAAAAGATACAAGCTAAATTGACAATCCCTTGAGAATAGGAAATATGTGTTGGATGTCTGTATTTCTCCCCAGGACCTAGCATACTCTCTTGCACTTAGTGTAAACTCAATAATCATTTATCAATTAATATGATAATTATACTTGGAAACATTTTAATTTAAAAATTACTGGGTAGAGAATACCTATAGATTTCTTGAGACAGTTCATATGTATTTGTCTTATCTCTGCATATTTTGTAAGTTATCTGAGGGCGGAGACTGTTCTTAAACCAGCCATTAAATTTATAGAATTGGAATGGAAGTAAATTGGCAAATTCATTGTCATTCAGTAATTAGAAAAGTTTCCTTCCATTAAAACAAACACGCACATTTGTTCCTTGATCCCACACCTCGCTTCTCATTACACTTCTAGTGTGCGTGCACTGTCATTTCTTTTGATTTCTGTTTTCATTCTTAAATTCTCTAGCTCTGCTCCCAGCATTAGGCTGATAATTCTGTGATGTCATGTCAGTCCTTCTCTCACTGGACCTCTTGGTTGCAACTTGTCCATCTGATCATTCTCCTCTTCAAAGTTGCCAATCATTTGGTTTCTGTGACTGTGCCTTCTCTCCAATTTTTTTTTTTTTTTTTTTGCTTGAGGAAGATTGCCCCTGAGTTAACATCTGTGCCAATCTTCTTCTATTTTGTATGTGGGACGCTGCCACAGCATGGCTTGGAGAGTGATGTGTAGGTCCGTGCCTGGGATCCAAATCCACAAACCCCGGGCCGCCAAAGCAGAGTGAATGACCTTAACCACTGTGCCACCAGACCAGCCCCCCTCCAATCTTTCTTTCAGGCCCTCCCTTTCTTTCACATATTCCTTAAATATTGTCATTATCCAACATATCCTTTATCACCTTCTAACATCTAGAGGAGATGTTTCCAAACCAAAGTAAGTTTGCTTCTTGGTGAGTTGAAATCAAAGCCATCACCAGAAGTAGTTACCACACAAAGTAAAATTTACTTGCAGCAAGTAAAGAGACCACGTGGAATCGCTTCCAAAGCTGTGACCCTTGAGCAAGGGAAAACAGGTGCCTTTTATTTCGAATGAGGAAGGAATATTCAAAAGGGAGGTTTTGTCATCACATGTAGAGGTGAGTATTTGCTCACGCAAGTGCAGTTTGAAAACATGCTTCCACATGTTATAGTAATAAGGCCTAAGCTCCTCCTGGGATGGAGATTTTAACATTAAAATGAAGCAAAGGTGACTCTTGGACACTTCTCAGCCTGTCTGCGTCTGCGCAGGCATCACTCTTGCAGTGGGGTTTGGACCGATTCAGGGCAGTTGGTGATTGTGTCTCTTAAGAGACACACAATTTTGAGAAACAGTTAAGTGCTTCCGAAACGTCCTTTGAGTTACTTAGGGCAGTTAGTCAGTGACAGAGTCATTTACTTTTTTCAAGAGAGTTTTATAAAATTTCACTCACTTAAAAAATATATATATTCCATGTGCAGGCCCAGTGGCTTAACAGTTAAGTGCGTGCGCTCCGCTTCTGGTGGCCCGGGTTCGGATCCCGGGCGCACACCGAGGCACCGCTTCTCTGGCCATGCTGAGGCCGCATCCCACATACGGCAACTAGAAGGATGTGCAACTATGACCTACAACTATCTACTGGGGCTTTGGGGAAGAAAAAAAGGAGAATGGGCAATAGATATTAGCTCAGGGCCGCTCTTCCTCAGCAAAAAGAGGAGGATTAGCACGGATGTTAGCTCAGGGCTGATCTCCCTCACAAAAAAAAAAAATATATATATATATATATTCCTATATTCCTAGCA
Organism: Ceratotherium simum simum; assembly: GCF_057802395.1. Taxonomy (NCBI): domain Eukaryota; kingdom Metazoa; phylum Chordata; class Mammalia; order Perissodactyla; family Rhinocerotidae; genus Ceratotherium; species Ceratotherium simum. Next base: position 68,458,788 of record NC_141903.1, read on the forward strand.
TCTAGCACAGTCTATTTGTGAATGAATGAACTCCCCAGGCTTCTATACTCTCGACTCTTTATTTGGTTGATCTTACCTATTCTCAAGGTTTCAGGTACCATTTATATGCTAATGCCTATTAAGATCTCTAGCTCCAGGCCAGGTTTCTTTGAATTTGAGGCTCTTAATCTCAGTATGTTTAAAACTAAACACATTTTTTTCCCTATAAGTAATTCTAATTTCCATTTCTAAAAACCAAACTTAGACATTTGGTAGTCACCCTCACTCTTCCCTCCAGCCCCCATCCCCAGTTGATCAGACACCAAACCCTGATGATTCTATACCCAACACATTTCTCAGATCTGTTCTCTGTCATCTATGGGCTATACTTCAGTTTTGGTTGACACTGTCATTATCTATTCTCTGGGACACTGTAACTGATCCTCTTGCCTGCAGTCCTGTATAACTCCTTTGAATATTTCTTTAAACAAATGCTTTACTCCTTTCCAACTTCACTTCTCACCACTCTTTACCTCAGACCTCATGCGCATGACTCCATATGGGATGCAGTCTCTCACCTCTGTGCTTTATCTCAAGCTCCATTTCCCTTCCTTCCTCATCTTTTATGACTCATCAGCACTATTTCCTCCAGTCACTCTTCCCCAAACTTTGGCTTGTCTTAGGTGTCCTTCCTCAGTGCTTCCAAAATGCATTTTGCAAACATCTGTCACTTCCAACTCTATTCCTGGACTATGAATTCCCTGAGAGTATAAATATAAATATCTTGGATATCTCTGTATTTCTAATACCAAAACAATGCCTACTGCCTAGTCAATATGTTTTGGTCAAATTTATAATGAATGAGGGAATAGAGAATTAGTTTTGCCTAGGATTTATGTGATGGATGATACTACATGGAAAACACTGGGTCTGAAAGTCAGGGGAATTGTATTCTTCCATTGCTAAAAAGAACAAAAGAAAGAAAATAAAAGAAAAAAGAACAAAAGAAGGAAGAAAGGAAGGAAAGAAGGAAGGGAGGGAGGGAGAAGGAGAGAGAGAGAGAGAGAGAAAGGAAGGCTGTGTGTGAACTGGGACATGTAACTTCATCACTCTGCTTCTCCATTTCCCTCATTGGTAAAATGAGAGGTTGAACTTAATTATCTTCTTCATCCCTTACAGGCTTAAAACCCTAAAATGGATAAGAAATAAAAATTTGCATAGCTTTTCAGCTCACTTTGTGTTTCTTCTTAGCATTGTACCTTCACTGTTTTGTTGGGAGATTTTTAATTCCACAAAATACCTTCCAAATCATATTCAAATGAAAAAAAACAAAAAGACATTTCAAAGTTAAATAGTGATTTCTTAGAGGTTATATTTTAAAAAATTATCCATATCACTATTCACAACTGTCACGGTGAATAATTGAAGGTGGATTACAGACTGGAACTTCTATTTTGAGACTATGGTTTTTTTGTTGTTTTTAAAAGAAATAGTTTATACATGGCCTCAGACAGCTGCCAGAATCAAACTTTAATACCCTCATCAGCAGGAAAGACTTTTCTTCTTCTATGCTGTCTTGAAGCTGTACCCTAATTTTCTAAGTGCTTGACACTTGCTCAATCTGCCTGTTTGCATTCATGGGTCAATGGAGAGAGTTACACAGGACTCCTGAGGGGCATTTCCAGTAGCTGCCCCCTTAGGCTTTGGAGGTCATATTAAGGAAAGAGGAGAGGAAAGCCTAGGGGATGATGTCTCAGCTCTGGATTTGGAATAGGAGCTATTTTGAGGCTGCTTTGAGGCCATCTTTTCTTGGCAGAGTCTCCCTCTTCCCTCATCCATTTTGTGATGAGAGTTGAGAAAACATGCTGTGGCAGAGACCAGAGCACCAGGCCAGGAGGCTGGCACTGATTACACTTTCCCGTCCTGTGAGTGATGTCCTGCAGTGGTGAATAGACACATGATTAACATGAAATGTGACAAGTATCAGAATAGCAACTTGTGCAAAGATGGAGTTCATAAAGGAGTATCTTCTCTTCCTTCTTATTCCTCTTTTTTTTCATCCTTTTCTCCTTTTGCTCTGTTTTTCCTTGTCTTTTATCTATCTTGTCAACGATTCTTTCTTTTTTCCCCTTTTTATTCTAATTTTGTCTTTTCTGTTATATTTATACAGGGAGTGTCGTTTTTAACACTGGTGTCAGGGAATGTGACATATGGTAGTGACATATTTATTGTTTGTTATTATGTTGGGGCCATAAATCTTTGTAACATTTAAACCTGCTGGAACAGAGCTCTATTGAAGCACATTCACGTGCACCCCTGACCAGGTTATTACAAGTTTAATTATAAACTCCCTTGTGCAAATTATATAGTCTAAAGAGAACTTTAAGCAAGGATTTTATTATCTAACCTTGCCAAGTGCCGAGATTTAAGTGTTGCTCAAATGCTGCATCTTCACAGAGACCCTGTCTACAATGTCTAAAACAGCCTCTCTCCTTCATCCTCTGTTGCTTACTCTGTCTTATTTTTCTTATAACTGAGATGTCATATATTTTTTCAGATGTTATAAACTTTTTTCAATGCATTTTTCCCTCCTTAGAAGGTAAGTTCACAAGGGAAGGATTTTGTTTTCTTTTGTTTATTCCTTCAATAAATATTCATTAAGTGAGTAAATAAAAGAATGAATGCTAAAATATGATGATGCTTCTGAACTGTTCATTAGAAATTATAGATAGTTTGTTCTTATTTCATTTGTTACCTTTGCTGAAGAACTGAGGAACTTGGCAATACTTTGTAATGCTAATTGCAATTGCTTGAGAACATATCATTACCTTTTCTTTGGTTGAGATGAAATTCAATATTTTTCTATCTGCTTTGCAGGTTTCACAAATTCAGCTCCAAAAAAGAAATACAAGGTAACTTGTCTTTAAAATGTTAACTATGGATAAGAGCAAGATTCCTGTATTTATAGATGGCCTTCTGGAACCCTCTAGTGGAGTTATGCGAACCTATTCTTTCCTCCATGCCCCACCCTGTCCATAAAGCAGCCCCAGACCATGCCCATCAACATGGACTCTCTTGCATTCATACTCTAGATGCAATTATTGTTGAGCAACTTATTTGGCAGTCACTCATGTACTTTGTGACATCACTTTCGTTATAGTTGTAAAATGTTATTTAACTTTTTATGTTGTTGTTTTCCTCAATTACGTTTTAAACTCTTTGGAGGCAGTGGCTATTTCTTATTCTTACTTAGCACAGTCCATATAATAGGGACTTAATAAATGTTTGTTTATCTTATCTCATGCACCATGGTGTACAGCATTTATTATCCAAATCATTGATTCAATCTCAATTATGACTTTGCCTTTAAATGTAGATTAAAGTGCATATCAGTTTTACTCAGATGCCATTTCTTTCAATACGGTTCAGTAGTAAAAGAGAACTCATTAGAATTTTATTATGCCTTCATTACAACTGAAAGATTTTTTTCTTAATTTAATTTAAGAGCTGTGTAACCAATGCTTTTCAAATTACTAAACCTTCTTGGTAGATAATGTGTTACCATTACCATTAAGAGAACCTGGGGGAAATATATGCTACAATATAAGAGAACATAATAAACACAATATACAAGAATTATATGACAAAACAGCACTCTTTTTCCTATATAAATGTAACAAATATTTCTACATGAATAAATACATATTAGATGAAATTTCTTATTCAATTACCTCAAATTTCTTCACCAATCAACATAGATATGTATATAGACATAAAAATTATATGTGTGTATATACACTATATGCATATATATGCAGATATTTATATACAAGTAGAATATATACATATGCATTTATATATATATATACACTTTTAAATTACATATGTAATATATACACTATAAATTTCAGTTGCCTAGGTGTTGATCTACCAATGGAATAAACCAGAATCTGAGAAGCAATTCACTTTTTTTCATATTGCTTAGCCTAAAGAAATTTAGCAATTGGAATGATTTCCTAAGAATATTAAAACATTTGGCAGAAAATAAATCATAGTAATGATAGCGATGAGTCATAATAAACCTTATAGACTTGCATCATCTATATACAGTTTTGATCTTGGGAATAAAACTAATTAGTTCAGCACTATAACAAACAAATGAAAGTATAATAGAAGACATAAGGAAAATTTTAATATCTCAGAAACCAAGACATATGATACAGGTTTCTGTGGATGTCTTCATTTCATAATGACTTTAGGAAATTAGATTTTTGTGTCAGTTAAAGGAAAATAAAGTCCATAACTAATCTTGATGTCTACTATAGAAGTAGAGCCACCTGACCGGGTAATCCTCCTCTGAGGGCTGGATAAACAACTCGAATTGTTTGGTATTTGAAACTTTGATCAATAAATATTGTCGACTCACTCTAATCACAAAAAAGGGTGACAAGCACACAAGTCATGGGGAAAGTTTTATTCACATAACTACAAATGCATAGATAACCAAAAGAATCTAGCACCTAAAGCACATTTAAATGGGATATATTGATGATTTTTTATAGTTAATCTAATATTTACAATTTTTACCAAATACTATGCTAATTATCATTAAAATCAGCAAATTTTATCTTAAAGGTTGCTTAGGAAGAAGAGATTAATTTGATTTCCAAATTCCTTCTTTGTCTGCCTTTTTAGAAAATCATCCAGTTCATGTAACAATTTATTCACAAGTTCCTTTTTGCCTGGTGAAATATTTTATAAATATAAAATACCTTGAAACTATATTTTAAGAATTAACATATTCAAAATGAATTTACTAATAAAATTTCTTAGCCTTATATTTCACTCCAGAGACCCAAACTCTGCAAATAGAATTGGACTAACAACTACACCACAGACAGATGTGACATATACTGCTTTTATAAAATATCTGTAAACATTCATCAGGATAGAAAAAAGCTTTTTAAAATTTCCCTATTTTAAATTTTAAAGGCTACATCACTTCATTACTTGATATATCTGATTATTGAGTACGTAATAGTCAGCCTTAGATGTCCCATCTACATATCTGGGTTTCCTGAATCTTTCTCTCTTTTTCTCTCTTTCTTTCTCTCTCTCTCTTTAAACAGTGTGTGAATATTTCCATATCCAGAAAGAACACAATTTACACTAATAAAAAATTGTAAGATATAGATTTTCAGAAATTTTATGCATAATATTGTAGGTGTTCGATAGCTGTGCCTCTTAGAGGATCAAAAAAAGTGACATCTGCTGTAGAGCCACTTTTGAAGCTAAATCTGAGCAGGGGGAAAATCGACATGTAAAATTATTCATATTCCTTGGTATTTTCTTTGTTACTGATACTCTTCTGTATTGAATGTGAGACATGAAATTTGCAATCTCAAAGCCAATATATTATAGTGAAAAGAAAATGGACTCCGGCATTCACATGAACTTGAATTTGATCTTTGCTTCCAATTCCAGTTCAACTCTTACTAGTTAGTTCTGTGACAACGGTTGATTTAATTCTCTGAGCCCAGATTCAACATTTACTCTACAAAATACGTGAAATTATTTTCCAGTTGGTAGTGAGGATTAACTTACATAATGTATGTGAATTTGTCTTCACAACAGCTTCCTAGCTCATACTTACTATTAATTTCTCTTCTTTCATGATGCTTCAGTTGAAAGCTGGACAGATGGATTTGATGAAAATAAAGTGCATTCGCATATCTCAGAATCAGAAGAGAAAGCATTTAAACTTGTATATGAGGTGCTACTTTTCCTGTGTTCATATTTCTCCTGTGAACCTTACTAATAACAAAGAGCTGGCTGTCACCTGGTTCTTGATCAGTGTTTTCTGCTTTGAAGTGGATTCATCACGAGTTGCGCTTCTTAAATGGGCCCTTAGACAACACTTGACAAAATATTTCTTTCCTGCCCTTCGGTATGCTTATCTGCCAGTCTCTCCCTTTATTAACAAATTCTAGCTTGTGTCCTCTCAATCTTTTAATATGTACCTTCTATCTGTTTACATATTTTTCGCAAATGTAAAACCTTCAGTATAAGAACTATAACTATCAAGACTTGTGTCTAAAAAATTAAAATATATATATTTCTTAGAAATATGTTATAATGTGTACATGGTACTTGTAAATATATATAGAATAGGATTATATCTTTTAAAATTTATTTTTTTTAAATTATCTAAAATAAACTTTCAATTTCTTATTTGTTTTATGACTGGTCTACAAATGATTAAAGAAAGAATAGTTGATATTTTTTATCATTCATATAACTTTCTTATGTGCAGAGACCATGATTCATTCATCTTTGCCTCCCAAACACTTAATAAGGTGATCGGTCTGTAGTTATTACTCAAAAAATCATCCTTACATTTGAATGACTCTCAACAACCAGCTTACATTACCTCAAATATGTATCCTAATCCAATGGGTAACATCTGTCACAAATTTAGAAAGAGAATAGCAACACTGCCGTTATTTAATTGTTGCAAATTAAAGGAATCACTACTTGGTCACAGTATTTATGAAATTTTTATTTTATAATACTTTTGTTTCATGAATATTTTTCCCTTTTTATATTTGCTGATATTGATAGAAGCCAATGACTCTTGCTATATTTTAGTTAAGATAATAGTATTTGTTTTTATTTATAGATCTTGAAAGACTGAAGTGAACACAAACTCTTACAAATACTTTGTTTATTTCAGGTACACAGTCTCCTTGATAGAGAAAGCTACACTGGCATGAAAACAATGAATTTGCTCAAGGGGTGAATATATTGTATAACCACTTCCTTTTGTCTGATTTGTATTCAAGATGTAGTTTTGTTTGTGTCACATAAGAAGATAATGGGTTCCCTGTTTACCAAGCTGATAGGTTGTTTTTCTAACCCTCCTGTAAATATATCCTAGTGGTTATTTTTATACAAAATATAATATTAAACATTATGAATCAATTTATTTTCACAGAGCCTATTAAAAATCTTGAATTAGATTTTCCTTTATTGTAATAAATATATTTCTGATATCAAAGACATTAGATGTAGTATATTATTAATATTTTTCTTATTTTATTTCCATTTATACCAATATTACATTAGCGATCAAAAGTAATGACTTAAATAGTTGGGTATAAACTACAGACAGCATAGAGATTGATGCTGGATAATTTTGAATGAAGAGAGAACTACACAATGCAATTTTATAAGATTCCAGGTATAAGAGAAATAATGAGAGAGGAAACACAGCACTGTCATAACTTATTTAAATAGAAACCTGGAATGGGCATTAGAATTGACCTGGTCCAACATCCCCAATTTTCAAATAAGGAAATTGAGGTCCTAAAGGGACAAATCACTTGTCTATAGTCACGCAGCTAATGCTGATCTCCTGACTCTCAGTCCAGTGTTTTCTCATTATGCCATGCTGAATGTAATCAGATAATAGGCTGGATGTGCTGAAATTTTGCCTGAAGAATAACCCTTCAGCTCATGTATTTGATTTGTAAGTGTGGAGGCTCCTTATTGTGTGAAAGTTTAGTGTCTCATGGAGAGCTGATGACACAGTAGGCAAATTAATATACTCTTAGTTGTGTATAAAGAGTAATTTGTTTTCTTGTTTAAATGTACCAAAGCTATTTTAAAAGGCACATTCATTGAATTAAGAAAGCAGTGAATTGTGAAAATTTTTAACTCTTTATAACAATGCATTCTGGGGATTATTATAATTGTTTAAATTGAATTGCATATACGATTATTTGATGGCTTGTTTTCTCTATACATGTATACATCCCTTTATTGACTTTGCCCTTTAGTTCTTCAGTTGCAGATGGGCTGATTCATGCCTATTTTTATTTCTATAAATTCACAAGTATAAAGAGTATACTTAGAAACTATAATTGTTTCCCTAATGCATTTAACACATACTTCTTCAAGAAATATAGAAATCATTTCTAGAACAACATATTTGCTATTTATTGTAATAGATATTGCAAAAAGATCCTTCCTTCTTTCCTTCCTTCCCTCCTTCCTTCCTTGGCACATTTAAAAGGTAATGCTAACACTGTTTATGATATATATGGCAGTTGTTAAGAGAGTAAATCTTGAGTTCTCATTACAAGGAAAAAAATTTTTTCCTTTCTTTTTTGCTTTCTCTTTTTATTGTACCTACATGAGATGATGGATGCTAACTAAATTTATTGCGGTAATCATTTCACAATAAATGTAAATCAAACCATTATGCTGTACACCTTAACCTTATATGGTGATATATGCCAATTATATCTCAATAAAGCTGGAAAAAAACAGATAATGCTTCTTGGAATGGATATACTTAATTTAGCTTTTGAAATCAAAATTCTCACTGCAATAATTTTAAAGAAGTTTTGGGCGAAGTATGAAATAAAATGTTTATTTCCCCCATCCCAACATATAAATACCTCTTTTGCATTTTTATGTTAAAACTTAATTGTGCTTAAAATAATACAAATGTTAAATTATACTTTAAATATGAGTTAGCAAAAACAAATGATAGAAGAAATAATATCATCATTAATAGCTGAATGGTTCATCTAGAATCAAAATATATTGTAGTTCTTTAGTGAAAATTTGTTTAGTTTAACCAAATTATTCTTAAGAATTATTACCCCAAAATATTTGCCCTCTTAGAATCAGATTTTGTTATTTAACTTAAATTAGTTGGTTTTATATCAATCTGCTTATTAAAAGCCAGATAAAATGTGTCTTCATTATAATATATTATGAGACAAATTGGAATAAATATTTTTCAAATGAGGAATATTATAGGCACACATATAACGTATGTATTTAGCAGATATTTGTATTACTAAAATGATTGGTTTTCACTCACGGAAGTTTTATTTTCAAATTAGCCTTAAATATTTAACTATTTACAAAGAATTTAAATTCCTGATATATACTATTTATTCAATAAGCTTCTCATATATTTTTCCCTTTGTAGAAGTTGAAAATCGCATGTCTTAGTGAAATTTCCCAATTTATAAGCTAGCAGTTTGGTCAATTCACAATAAATCTATCATTCCATGGAAAACACTTGCCTCCTACTGAAAGAATTTTGTATTGTAGAGACTTACGATCAGTTGCTTATCTAGATTTCAAAGGATCTACTTATTTTAATCTCCAGCTACAAATATTTTTAATTATAAAATCTGTACGTGATTACTGCAAAAAAACAGAAAAAGTACTTAGAAAAAAATTATCCATCATCTTACAAAAATCATCCACAATACTATCAACTAGTTATAAACATAATTAAGTTGTGTGTTATCTTGGCTGAAGTTCATTTTGAGTAGTTTTAAATGAATTTTGAGTTTTATTTTTTATTTTTTTCAAGAAGGAGTTGTATATGAGTTCCTTAATGTATGAAGATGTCTGTTACACTTTGAATTGAAAAACAGGTTACTTGGATCTAATATCCTTGAGTCATACTTTATTTCCAAATTTTGGAAGCTGTTCTATTACGTCTGGACACTTAATAATGCTATAGAGAAGTCTGAGGGCAGTTTAACTTTTCCCTTTGCTCAGTGACTTGCTTTTTCTTTCTGGATGCTTAAAGAATTTTATCTTTCAAGTCCAATTACTTATCCAGGATCTATCTTCGAGTTAAACATACTGATATTAATTTTCTTCAAATAGAATGTGTATTTTACTTCTGTAGATTCAAATCTTCATTTTGAGGATTTTTTTTCTTTGGTTATATCTGTTAATACCATTTTGCATCCATTCGATCCCTGTGTAAAATCATATTTATCTTTTGTGGGAAAATAAAACTTGTCCTACTTCTCTCAGTGCCTCAGTAAAATCCGCAGCCTCTTAATACTCTTCACATGCCATGAGAATGAACTCTGTAGCCTTTCCTCTAGTTAATTTTTCTGATCCCTGAGGGCCAAGTGGTTACAGCCTACAGCCCTGATTAGATCCCTCAGTTAAGGCCCAGGGTGAGAGAGAGAGACTAGAGCATCATTGCCAGAGAATGAAAAAGGGATGAAGCCCCAGGAATTGGAAACACTTTATGTCATTAAACTTCAAGAGGGGCCATCTGGCTATTGGAGAGATTTTATTAACATATCAAATGATTGGAGTAATGAGGAGACCCTTTCAGGAGGGGAGGGGTCAGCTTCATCCTTCCCCTTTATAATCAGAGAAAACTCATTTTTCCTTGTCCCTCAACTTTGGAGTGTCAGGTTACTTGCATGAGATCTTTGACATTGCTTTGATCTTGTCATCCCATGGATAAGGCCTGGGGACAAGAGGAGGCCAATGCACTTATTATTTACCATAAAGTAATTGATAGGAAATCTCTCTGATCCAGAACATCTTGTGTGCCCATTCAGGACAAAATTAATTCAGATGAATGAATATTAAAAATCTGACATTTGTATTCCATATACTGATCTGAAAGTACTGTTAATAAGAATGCCCTTGCTTTCTGAATTAATTGAGAAATGGACAAGGCTTTTATTTTTCTTTCAGTGTAACTGGACAGGTGGATAAAGCTTAGACCCGTGCCCCTAACTGGTTATCAATAGGAGTCTGCCCAGGGAGCTGCATGGAGAACCATGCCTACTATAAACCTACTGAAGCACTGAAGCACAGAAAGAGTGTCCTTTCTAAGCTGAGTTTTTCATCTCTCTTTTTCATGTTTCTTCCATCCCTTATCTGTGCCCTCCCTTCCTTCCTTACACTAATATAATGATTGCAAATATATTATACCATTTCTCTCCATCTTTCTCATCTTGGGGATTTCAATCCAGAATGTATATTCATTTTACGTTTTAGGTGAAGATTTCTTGACTCCTTTGTTATCTCTTTTGTTCCTTCAGTGAATCTTTATCAAGTGCTAGCTGTGTCCCAGGCAGTGTTCTAGGGCAGATGATGTGGGATATATTGGGTTATCAGAGAATGTCTCTTTTATTATATGTCATTTGAGTAGGGATCAGAATGATAAGAATGAATCAGCCATATGATGGTCTTGGAAAGGAAAGTAAGGGCTTAGGTGCTGGGCCAACCGGGTGATTGGAATGTTTTAGAAAAAAAAAAAAAAAGAAGAAAGACAGAAGGCAGAACTGGGAAATTTGTCAGCTGCAGATTGTGTAAGTTCTTATGTACCAATGCATCAGTCTTCTAGAGCTGCCGTAACAAAATATCACAGACTGGGTGACTTACACAACAGAAATTTATTTCTCACACTTCTGGAGGCTGGACGTCTAAGATCAAGGTGTTGGCAGGTTTGGTTTCTCCTGAGGCCTCTCTGCATGGCTCGAAGATGGCCACCTTCTTGATGTGTCCTCACATGTCCTGTTCTCTGTGCACGCACATCCCTGGTATCTCTTCTTATAAGGACATCAGTCATAATGCATTACGGTCCCATCCCTATGACCTCATTTAACCTTAATTATTTCTTTAAAGGCCGTATCTTCAAACACAGTCACATTCTGTGTTTCAACATATGAATTTTGGGAGAACACAATTCAGTTCATACCCACTAGGATTAAGGAGTTGGGTTGAATTCTAAGTGTCATGGGAGGCCCTGGTAGGATTTCATGTGGGGTGGGTGGGGTGAGTGGCTCTTACATGTGATTTGATCATCTTCCACTTTAAGTTGGAGTTTGGAGGTGAGTATTACTATATGTCCACTTTTCTGATATGTCAGGTTTGGGCATAGAGCAGGCAGAATTCAGCAGGGAATATGCAGCATTTGTTGGAGAAACAAGCGTTCTGTCCTCTTCTTTTGAGCTTGTATTAAATAGAACCCACCAGAATTTTCTCCACCAAGCCTGAAATATATTTTAGTCCCATGGTATGGGAATTGTGCAGTTCATCTTAGAAGCTCAAAGTTCTGATTGTTCAGTCTACTTGGTTAGATGGTCTACTGACTGATACTGCTCCCGTCTTCAGCAGAGGGAAAAATAAGGAGGATTCCTGTGGAGTGGTTGGGTGAAGGACAAGTGACTTTGGACTCTTAATGTACTTCTCCACCCCCACCCCAGCCCTCTCTTCCCTCACAGAATCTTGTAGTTTCCATGCTCCCTATTTATTGCTTAGAATAATTATCCAGACAAAGCTACGATGATTTTTGTCCCTCCACATTTCTTTCAGTCTGAAGAGACAACCTGGATGGGGGCTGTCTTCTGGAACTTTTTCTTGCTTCAACCGAAATCCCATTGTGATGGTTTCCTTCATAATTTTCTCTGAATGCAGGCTCTGTCCCTCAGTGTTCCACGTTTTACATTTGTGAATGCTAGCGAACACTCTCAAGATCTTCCAACTACATTTTCTGTCCCCTGCATATTTTCTGGAGGCAGATTGAATCAGTGCACAAACATGCCAGAATTTTCATGTGATTTCTTTTGAACACTACTTTTTAAATTTTATGGCAACCCATCACCACACACATGTACCGAATTATCCCTTTCACCCTCCTCCCTCCCCCCTTCCCCTCTGGTAACCACCAATCCAATCTCTGTCCCTATGTGTTTGTTTATTGTTGTTATTATCTACTACTTAATGAAGGAAATCATACGGTATTTGGCCTTCTCCCTCTGACTTATTTCACTTTGCATTATAACCTCAATGTCCATCCATGTTGTCACAAATGGCTGGATATGTGTGGTGACGGGTTGTAATTAGTATTTTGGTGGTGAACATGATGTAGTCCATGCAGAAATAGAAGTACAATGATGTACACCTGAAATTTTTGCAATGTTATAAACCAATGTTTCTGCAATAAACAAGGAAAGAATTATAAAAAAAAAAAAATAAAAAAAAAATAAAAAATAAATTTTATGGCAAAATGCCATCTCTCTCGCTCTCTTTTTTGCTGAGGAAGATTCGCCCTGAGGCAACATCTATTGCCAATCTTCCTCTTTTTGCTTGAGGAATATTCTCCCTGAGCTAACATCTGTGCTGATTCTCCTCTAGTTTGTACGTGGGTCGCTGCCACAGCATGGCCACTGACGAGTGGTGCAGGTCCACGCCTGGGAACCGAACCCAGGCTGCTAAAGCAGAGCATGCCAAACTTCATCACTAGGCCTTGGGGGCTGGCCCCGAATCTCTTTTCTTGATGGATTGCTTCTGGTGAAAATAAAATACTAGTGTATGTATATGTTGTTGTTATTGTTGTCATTATTATTTTGTTTGGTATTGGTGGAGGCAAAGTCAGTGATCTTGGTTAAATCTGCTCTCAATCTCTTAAAGAGTATTTTATACTGCATATTCTTATGGTTGCTTCATGTTTGGTTTTGTATTCAATTCAGTTACATGGCAGTCCCTTCCTCTCTTTAATTTTAGATTGACTTCACTTATTATTTTTTAATTAAACTGTTTATGCCACTGGATTTGTGTTTTTTAATCAAGAAAATGAAGCAGAGCAATTAGTTGCTTGAAATTATTAACAAACTAAACCACACAGTTCTCAGCAGACATTGGTTCTGTCCTGGCTTACATTCTAAATGAAGAAGGGTACTCATAAAAGACTCTGCTGTGAACAGAACTGGCTGAGATAACACAGGCTCAGACACACGAAAGCTAATTACCTACAGTAAGTGATTTGAATGCGGGCCAATAAGAGATTGGGGAGTAAGCACATTAGAGCCACGATAATAGAAGACATGAAATGAGACAAAAGAAATGAGGGATGGAAATGTAATGCATGAAAGGAAAGTCGTATGGGATGTTAAGAAAATTATATTGCTATTGTGTTTTATTCTCGTTGAAGTGAATGACCTTCACTGGCAATGATTTCTGAAGCCAGTATTTGTGAAAGAACGCAGACTTGTCCAGTGGTTGATGGATGGCGTAGAGGTTAACTCCTTTTGTCCTTCCAGCCTTGCCTTCTTTCCTTATGCCTTCTCCTTATGGTGTAAATAATTAGATACATGGTAGAAAATTATAGGCATGTGACAACTCAAAGAGCACGGAAGCTGTGGGCTATGCTTATCTAGTTGAAGGCAGAATTTTTTTCAATGTCATCCTCTTCATCATTTACAAAACTGCTGGGTTTATACGTTAATAATTCCTCAGTTGATGAAACGCTGTGCTGTCAAAACACATTTTTCCAACTTTCATTGAACCGCTAGTTCCAGAAGGTCTGGCCCTCAGTTGGCTGGATGTCTCTATTTTGGTGAAAAGTCATTTTTTCAATAACTCATTATCATACACTAATAAATATGGATAATATGCTTTATTAGTCCTGTGACAAGGTTGCAACGGACCAGAAGGTGTATGGAGAAATGAAACATAAGTCAGACAGCATTTTGGATCTGTGTCCATTCCCCCTAGATATGAAGACTGTGCTAGAATCTACAAGATTTTAATGCATATGTGCTTGACTAACAAAGGGGAATGGAGGAAGGGATAAAATCTATTAATCTTCTTTTTATTGCTAAAGGTAAGACAAAAAGAGAGAGAGAGTAGGACATTAGTTTAGCAGATAACATAGCATTGTAGTTTTATAGAGATTAAATTCTTGTTGCATAGTTTTTAGTCTGTCATGCCTCAATCTGATTCATTCATTTTAGCAAAATTATGAATCCTAAAGTTGTATGAGTACTGGCATATTTCATATTTTTAAGGACTATTATAGGAGTATAGAAAGGTTTTCCGATCTTTTCATACCAAAATTGCAAAAGTGCAACATTGGATAGGGTTCACTTTTCAAAAACAAAATCTGCTCTTGCTGATTTAAGCAGAAAGGGATTTATTACAGAGTGCTGAATGACTTAAAGAATGATTAGGCTAGCCAATAAAATAGACTTCAGGCTAAGCATACAGCATCTCTTTCTTAGGTCACACCACAGACCGGGGCAATCAAGCCAGCTGCTGCTCTGTGACAAAGAGGATGCTGCCTGTTGAGGAAGGATCTGATGATCACCTGCCTGCTCCAGGACATTGCAGACTCTGCCATGATCCCCACCAGGATAACGGCACCTCACACTCTGCTTCTCTTCCCACTTACCTTATGTCTGAATTCTAGTTTTCTAGGAATGCATCTGACTGGTGAACCTAAATCACATTCAGAACTCCAGCTTTAAGGGATTCTGGGAAATGTAATGTTTAGATTCCAAATCTGTGCAGTATAGGAGACATTCTAAAGAAATTAGAATATCTGTTGAATGTGTCAATCCAGTATCTGTAATTTTATACTGAGTGTTGCATAAAGATCCCTTGAATTTCTTGACACTCTACAGGTTTCAAAGTGCCTTTTGAGTCATTAATGCATTTGATCATCATCACAAGATAATAATGGCTATAGGTCAGTTGTCTGATTCTCATATTTAGCAATAATCTGTAGAAATGTTTCTAAGGCATAGCAGTAATCTGTAGAAATAGTTCTAAGTCATATGTATACTTTTAATTAATACATTTCAAAGACTGCATAGTATTATATGATGTAAATGTATCCCAAGTTATTTAAATCCCCCATTAGTGGACATTTATCGAATTTCCTTTTTTCTTCCGGTATAAACAATGCTACAACAACTACCCTTAAATATATGTCCTTGTATGCTATTACTTTTTTCCTTTGCTCCTCAAAGGGTACATGGCTAGTCATCTCTTAACCATTTTCATCTTCTTCCTTAGCCATATACCCCTTAAATTTCAGTTGAGTATATTTATTTCTTGTAGCTAAGAGAGGCTATGTGACTAAGTAATACAAACACAATTTCTAGAAAATGTTTCTAAATGGAGACAATGAGCCCTTTAATGCCTTTTCTTTCACATACTAATTGAAGTACAAATGTGATGGCTGGAACTTAAGTATTTATCTTGAGTCATGAGATGTAAGCTGTGGACTAAGGATGGCAGCTGTGAACAGGACCATGATGACCATGGAGTGTCCTAACCAGATTGTGTATTTCTAGACTTATTTTATGTTAGAAAGAAACTTCTATTTGTTCCACCACTGACATATTAGATTTTCTATTAGTTGCAGCCAAACATATATATTTTCATTTTAATAGTCAAATTGTGTTCCAAAAGGCTGTAAACTTTACATTTTCATCAACAATGAATAAAAACATACTTTCCATCGATGGATGAATGGATAAAGAAGATGTGGTATGTATACACAATAGAACACTACTCAGCCATGAAAAATAATGAAATCTTGCCATATGCAATAACATGGATGGACCTTGAGAGTATTATGCTAAGTGAAATAAGTTAGATTAAGAAAGACAAATATATGATTTCACTCCTGTGGAATCTAAAAAACACAAAACAAACCAAAAAACAAAACAAAAACAAATTCATGATACAGAGAATAGATTGGTGGTTACCAGAGGGGGAGGAGGTTGGGATGTGGGCAAAATGGGTGACGGGGGTCAATCGTATGGTGAAGGATGGTAACTAGACTTTTGGTGGTGATCACTTTGTAGTACAAACAGATGTCGAATTATAATCTTCTACATCTGAAATTTATAACGTGATAGACCAATTTTACCTCAATAAAAAACAAAAATCATGCTTCCTCCAACATTGTCATACTTTTTAATTTTTGCAAATTAAATAGATTAGAAATATTTATGTTTTTGTGGCAATGCTTGGCTATGTATCTTGGCAAAGAGAAGTAAAAGTCCTCGAATACAATCATGACAACTGGCGTGCCTCATGGAGTTGTTTTATAATTTATAAGAACCTGAGAATCAAATGCTGTTTTCTAATAATAATCTAGATAATTCTTATGATTTTACTTTTAACTCAAATGTCCTTTAGAATAAAGTAAATTTTATGCTGCACAAGATTTTCTTCCAAATGCTGAACTCCTGACCTAGACTCAGTTCTAGAGGACCAACACTAACACAAAGGTGTCTAACGCTATGTTAGTAGATCCAGGGCCAGTCTGATGCTAGACACCTTCTAAGATATTACTGAACCTATGACAGGTATAAAATTCCTTATTTTTTCATTTCATGTTGCTTGGTGTCACAAACATTTAATTTTGAATCACAGGAAGTCAGTTAAACTTTTCCATATCTCCACTTCCTCATCTATAATCCCTGCCTTACATTTTGGGGGAAAATAGATACATTAATATATGTGGAGGCACTTGATTCAATTTCTGGAACATAATAGATTCTCAATACATGTAAGCTTCATTGATTCCTTATGTGATGCTATTGGAAGATGATTTCAGTTCGTGTTAAGGCATATATGACACATTCCCTACTCTAAAGAAGTGGGTCTCAAGCCAGGACAATTTTGTTCTGCCCAGGGGACATTTGGCAATGTCTGGAAGCATTTTGATTTTCATATTTGGGAGGAGAGGTACTACTGGCATCTATTGGGTAAGGCCAGGAATGCTGCTAAACATCATACAGTGCAGAGGACAGCCACCCGCAACAGAGAATTATCCAGCTTAAAATATCAATAGTGCCTTGCTCTAAAGGAATTCATCACCTAAAATATCGAAGCATGTTCCTGACTAGATTGGTAGCAAAACTGAAAGCCAGACCCAACAAACTTGTTACATCCTAGTATTCTCTCCTTGACAACGGTTTGAGGGGGAAGCATTACGTACTTCCTGCTTAGGCCATTGGAACTTTTCTACCAGGAGCTGGGGAATCTTACAGCATTGACCTTCAGCAACACCAGCATCAACTGCAGAATATGAACACCCAGCTTTGCCTGGAGTAGTAATCTGTTTAAGGCAATCTGGATCAAATTGCATGGTTGTCCCTTCTCTACACCGTATGACTTTCAACCATCATTCAAGCTGTGATATTATCTATACTGTATAGGGCAAAATTACTAACAGAGCATAGATTAGCCACAAAGAAAGTAGCAGCCCTGTGATAAATATGCCATAGAAGAAAATGGCTGACTGTTGGTGTTCTGGCGCAGGACCTAGGTGGTAGGATACCTATTCACTTGATTTGTGTGACAAGGATGTAATTTTTATGATTTGTTTAAGGCAAAAATTTTCACATCTTTTTTAATAAAGCAGTATGTAGAAAACGTATTTTTATGAGAGTACTTTGGGAGCACCTTGGCATTTCTTTTATTTTTCTATCAGACTTTTTGCAAGTTTCTCTTTGCTGCTTCTATAAATCAATAGTTGACTTACGAAATGCAGATTTTGCATACTCTCTCAAGTCACAAAAACCTTTTCTATAAGTTAATTATAACAGATTAATATAAGCATAACTTCAATATCTTCAAAATCTGCATATTTTAAATGGTAATTCTTAAATGTAAATATAAGCTTGTATATATCAAATTGTAAACTTTTGCATAGAAACAGTAATTCATCCAAATATTCTATTCCATGTATTGATGCAATACATAATCCCTATATAAATCCATTCAAGTATTGCCCAAAAAACTGCAAATATAAAATTATTGTGAAAACCTCAAACTTTGCCTGTCCCAATAACTGCTTTTTATTTATACTTAAATAATATGGATTTGATAAAATTACAGTGTTCTTAATAATGCATTTTATTATATTATACATATTTTCTTCTCAAGTTATCAAAAGTTTAGGCAAAATGAAACAATTTATTTCATAGCAATGTGGCAAACTTCTTCAAATCTCTGTAACCTGTGCTGATAAGAAATATAATAACAAAGTATATAAAGAGCCAATAAGATATATTTTGCAAAGTTTCCAAAGATGGATTCAATCTAACTACTGAATATACCAGTCATGCAAACTAGTATTAACCGACTAGCTCAGGGCTTAAAAGAATTTGGGCTATATAGGTCTATATCATAGAAATATGAGGGAATTTACCTGGCCATTTGGGTCACGATCAACCACTGTCCTGTCATTATATTAAGCAAACAAACAAACAATTCTTAATAACTAATAAAAGTTTTCAAGTTTATGGTTGATAATTAGGAGCACATGATCCTAGAGAAACTGAGTGTTAATTTATCCCAGGATTTTCTTATACGGGCCTCCTAGTAAAACTCATTAGCACATATTTTGCTCTCACCAACTGCTAAGTGAAATTGTCCTGCCTTTTGTGTCACCTGCAAACAGTGAGATTTCATTAAGCATTCACTTTACGGAGAACAACAAGACAAGTCCCAGGAATTCAAATTGGAAGTGGCTATGCAAATTTGTGTCCTGGCCAGTTATTCTAATTCTAGGTTCCTTTTCTGTGCAGTCACCTAATCTAGTCTCTTGGCTTTCATTACTACCAGTAAATGGAGAGAGGAAGAAGACAGGGAAAAATGTTTCAGTCCTACGTCTGGTGGTTCTCCTGTCAGGCAATGGAGATGGCCTTCTTCTTGCTTTCTCTTCCTCTTGACTTACACCCATTTCTTCTTCCTTTTCTTACCTAGCACCTTCGGTCTCTGCACAGTTTGATTTTTATCTCTACTCTTCTCCCAACACACCAGCCTCAATGTCTTGAGATAAACTCTACAACAAATTTAAAATTTTATAAAGGTTTTATAAGGCTTAGCTTCAAGTAGGTTTTGTTTCTCTTTTGTTTTTCACCTTTCAAGGAGAAAAATACTACGGATTTGACTCTCTGCCTGAAATGGGAATGAGAGAGAGGAAGGAGGGGAGGGAGAAAACAATATAAGAAAACAAATATATCTGATTGTATTTTCTTTTCCTTAAACAAAGGAACTTGGAAATCCTAATACTGGAAGGGAAAACACAGCATATATTAAATTTATGTATATAACTTCTTTAATGACTTTATTATTTCTTTTAATTTTCCCATAAACAGACAAACCTTACTTGCAATAGATATTCTGTAGAATTAAAATTTTAATTAAGAAAGAAATGTTAGGAAATGTATATTCAAATTAGGAATTCTGCATTTTTAAAATTTATACGATTTAATAAAAGAAGTTCTTCACTAAAATAAACTATTGGACTTTATCAACAGATAAGAATTCTTTAATAGAGTTTCATAGCAGGAGATAAGAAAACGGATGCTTACATTTCATCCACCTTTCCCGCCAGTTAAAAGTATCGTTATCAGCACAGAAAATTTTATATGATTTTTTTAAAAAAGCATTTTATACTTGATATATAAATCACATTTCTGTTTTGAATCCTAGACACTGAGTTAACATATATACTGAGTTATATGTAACCTAAGGGTTCAGGGGGCTTTTCGTTGCTGACATTTTCATAATAATGGCTTGTAAAATTGTTTTCTCAAAATCTGTGACTTCCAAAACAAAGATTCTCTTAGTGTTGCCAGAAAAACAAACAAAACAAACAGAAAACTGCCTTAGAGTCTTTGTGATGTTCTCCCTCTCGTCACGAAATAATAGGCCCTGTAGTTCACGAAATGGTTCAGAAGTCATTGATTCTACCTTGAATGAGCATCCTAATATAAACTTTTAGAAATAGCAGAAGGAGAAAACAATACTCCAGCTGTAAAACAAACTACCGTAATGGTAGATCCTTGTTGCCCGTATCTGTCATCAACATTTTGCAAACAGCATCTAGGAAAATGGAGCTTAAATTCACTCTTCAGTTCTAACATGTTAAATTGAGTCTGTGAGTTGTTAGACCATCATTGTACTTGGTATTAAAATAGATTCATTTGGCATTTTCTTTCATACCATCACTTTGATATAAAATTGACATGGGGACAGCAATTATATATTCTTGATGTAAAGCAAGTTCCACGCTGGATTAGGATAAAAACTTTAACAAATCCTTTTAAGTTTAGTGTGTTGTCTGTTAAGTATAAAAAACAAAAATAAAACAAAATAAGCCCTTTAAGTTGTTTCTAGTGTTCTTAAGTAATCAATATTATCATTTGGAATTTGGAGGCTAAAGAGTTAGTTTTAAGGGAAAGTGACATTGCTAACCTTACAATAAAACCAGATATTTGAATGTGTTTTTGAATTTTGTGGAACTGAGTGATGTGTTCAAGTTTGCTCTTTGAAAATTGTTACTTGTTGTCATCTGTGCCAAGTATCTATCTTTATAGGTGACAGCGGCATTGGGGATTATTTCTGTCTTGGTAAATAAGAATGGTGCAAACCTTAGAGGCTAGACATTAGATTTTCATTATTTCTTCCACAATAAGTGAAATTATGTGTAATGAGTTGTAATTTTGTTAATGCATATGCAGATGGTCAAAGAAAATGCAGTTTTTGTTTCTTCTGGTTTTCTATAATTTCTTTGTTATAAACCTCTTGAGTAGAATAGGAACTACTATACCACATATTATATTCAGAACAATCTTTGAATCCAGAAATTTAAACTGTTTCTTTAGGTATACCTGTCTGTTTTGAATAAACTAATCTGTCCAGATTTCTTCTCTCTCCACCTGTTCTTCCTAAGATACTTTTTGTCTACTGGGCATAATGTTTACATGTCATTGCAGTTAGCGTCAGGACACAGGGGCAGTGGATCCAAATGATTTTCTCTGCATCATTTCTGGCCTCTGCTGAACAGTGGCTGGTCCCTTCTGTTCCCTGTACTGATGAGCACTGAGGTGTAATTGAGCCCTTTGGCTCATTGGACATCGTGAAGATATCTACCTTAGAAGTGTATAGTTCCAAACACGTGCCACACTTTGTCCCTACCCAGGTCTCTGCTGGTCCACTGATAAACTTTTCCAGGACAGGAGCACATTTCTCAATCCCACGTATACCCCCTGAAGCTAGTAGGGAGCTGAGGACTACCTCAGGCTTATCTTTCTAACTACTCCCATCTCCCTTATACTGAACATGCCAGTCTTATCCCAAGAGTTTGCAGCCTTCTCAAATTTCTCAATAATCATGTCACTGGCCACTCACTTCCTGATATTCTCAAGATCTGCTTTTTTCAACTGGGCATTTCTACAGGGGAAATATAAGGATATAAATGTCTAAACTTTACCACCACATTTGAATACATTACTTTCCTTCCTGATGTCCACTGGAGTCTTAATGGATAGTCTCCTACACTCTTTGGAATAACAGAACTTTCCACTGTCATGTCCTTCTCCTCTCTGAGATGATATTCACTCTGTATCTTTACTTGAGGCCTAATGGCAGGTAGGAAAGAGAGAAGGATAAACTGGTGTACAGATAAGGGAATATAAATTGGGGAATATTTACAAAATATTATTTCTGTTTCATACAGATCACCTGTCTTTTTCTATGTCTGTAAATAAACATCAATAAATAGGCTTTTAAAAGAGTAGGTCATTATACTTTGGTATTGCATAATACTAAAATACTTATTAACTATTTTTTTAATCTCTTTTCTCAAATAAATAAGTGAAGTATGGGAAGCAGAACATAATGATCATGAATGATCTAGGTAAGTGAAAAACAAAGTGAAGAAATAATTTAAGAGAAATACTCGTTAAGAGAGAGACATTAACAAGATGGAGTGTCCAATATCTATTTATACTATGGATGGAGTCATGTCATTGTTTTGAATGTCCAATATCCATATTGTTAAAGTTTTTATTCCAACAATCTACAACTCAAGAATGGACCCTGGTTCCCTATGGCTGATCAATTCACATCCTAAAATCCTTGAGCCTGCCATTTTATTATATCTTGTTTATTGTCTGATGTGTTTATACACATAAAATTTGTCTTTTTCTATAGAGATAGAACTATTCGTTCTTAGAATATTCATATGTTCAACTTTAGTTGATAGTACCCAATAGCTTTCAATTGTGATTGCAAAAACTCACATTTCCACCAGCATAGTAGGAGAATGCAGGAAGGAAGGTAGAGATTTTTATGATGATTTGCGCTCATGATTTTCTTAATACAGTGAGATTGTTTTCTAAGGATAAAGATCAATGATTGTGTAAATTATATAGATATATGCAGGAGAGTTTAAAAAGTCAGGGAAACTTAAATTCAATGCAGTATTTCTCATGACATCTCTCTGTTGTATCATATGGCAAAATAGTTTAATTCTTTTCATTGGCCTTTAATGAAAGTAAATAAATTTTTTTTCTTATGAGAGTCTCATAAATATGTATGTTAATACATATACTTATATACATTAAGTACATTTGTGAACTACACGTTTTAAAATAATCTCCAATAAAAATTAAGACTAGGATAGATAGTTTGCCTTACAAATCAGTTTGCTTACAAATGATAAAAGGAATAAATACAATATGGATATGTCATATACTTAAGACAAAATAGGGAAAAAAACTAACAAAAAAGTATCACATATAGAAATTGCTAACTAGAGAAACTGAAGCCAAACTTAGGGTAATAATTACAGTGGTGATAGTTAAGTAGCTCATTTTTTTTTCTATTAAAAGTCAATAGTCTCGCATTGGAATATAAAGGGCTTGTGATGCATATTGCATGCTGCCTTTTGCTCTGTACATTTAAACATGAACGGTTCCAACAGGTGAGAGTGTTTCCTGAGAACAGGTATTCCAGTCAAAAGAAGGTTAGCTACAGAGGAAATATAAATATAAAAAATAATTAAGACCCTAAAACCAGACTTACCACAACATTTTGCTTTGCAACTACTTATATAATTTGGGATTTAAAAAAAAAGTTATCAAGTTAATTGTCTTAATACTTCATTTTCTTTGAGTGTAGAGACCTAAATATTGTTTCCTCGTAATAATTACATAATCCATTTCATTAATTCATAGTAGCTACCATTAATGGGAACATCTATTATCTCCTAGGCACAGCATCGGGCCTCTATATATATTACAATAATCAATTCTCTCAATGAAAATATAAGATAGATTTTACACTTGATCTTAGCCAAAATGCCAAGAAGTGACAAGATAGATTTTAGAATTATTGCACAAATGAGAAAATTGAAGTTCAGAATGAAAAAATAACTTGCTCAGTTTCACTTGGGCTAGTAAGTGGCAGAAAAGGATGAAAAACAATGTCTACTAGACTTTAAATCAGTGTTCTTCCACCTAACCCACACACAGAGAATTTATTGAGCACCTGTTCTGTGCCCATTACATTAATTTTTGCTGAAAATGTGGATGTGGTTAAGCACAAAAAGGAAGGTCATTTGCAAAACCTCCCTACCTCTTATCTATTATACTGCCAGATATATACTCTGTTTGTATGAGATGTAATACAATGATACTTGTCTAAGGTATTGTTTTATAAAGGGGTCTATTTAGTAAGTTATATAGTTTCGATTATTGTTCAGTAAATGTTTACACTTCCCTCCCACCACCATGTGAGTGGAGTACATTTCTCTATTTCACTGACACTGAGTTGGGCTAAGGAATTTACATTGACCATGGGTTGTTTGTAATTGTGATGTCAAAAGAAGCTTGAAACTTGCTCTGCAGTTGCACTTGGTCACTGCATTCCTGCCTTTCCATGAGAAGAATATGTCTCAGGTACCTACTGGCCCCAGGGGAATATGAGACACACAGATCTCGTGATTTTTCTCTTTTCATCTATTAAGGTAGTAAATTAAGTTTATTGCTTTTCTAATTAAACTATCCTTGCATATCTGTAATAATACCTATATTGACATGAGAAATTATCGATTTTACATATTGCTGAATTTTATTTTCTAATATTTTGTTGAGGATCTTTGTATCTATGTTCATTAGGGATATTGCTCTGTAGTTTTATTTTCGTATAATTTTTTATGTGATTTTAGTGTCAGGGTAATGCTGGCCTTTTCAAACAAGATGAGAAGTTCTCCCTCCTTTTTTACTTTTTGTATGAGAAATTGTATCAATTCTACCAATTTTTGTAGAATTGGTAATACTTCTTCCTTAAATGGTTGATAGAATTTGCCAGTGAAGCCTTCTGGACCTGAAGTTTTCTTTGTGGGATAGTTTTTACATATGAATTCAAGATGTTTAAGAGTTACAGGTTTACTCAGCGTATCTATTCCCTTGAGTAAACTTGAGTACTTTGTATCTTTCAGGATACCTGTTTTTTATTTAAGTGGTAGAATTTATGGGCATAAAATTATTCATAATATTCTTTTAATTTGTTCTCATTTTTCTGGTTTCTTAAGAAGGTATCATAGATCATTGACTCAAGGCCTTTCCTATTTTTTATGTTATAAATTTCTCTGTAAGAACTGCCTATCTACATCTCAAAAATTTTGATATGTGCTTTATTTTTTATTCAGGTCAAAATATTTCATAATTTTGCTTCTGGTTTATCCTTTTATCCGTGTGTTATTTAGACTATCTGTGTACACTTTTAATTTCCAAATTATTTGGGAATATTCCAGATGTCTTTTTGTTATTGAATTCTAGTTTGAGTTTATTGTGGTCAGAAAATGTAATTTGTATAATTTGAATTCTTTTAATTCTTTGTTTTTTTGCTAAGAATATAGTCTTTCTTGGTAAATATTCTATTTGCACTTGAAAAGGATGTGTATTTTGCTGTTGGTGTGTGAAGGGCTCTACAATTGTCTACTGAAATATGGCTAGTGCATCTGAAAACCTGAACCTTCAATTTTATTTAATTCATTTATCAAACAAATTTATTTAATTAATTAATTAAATTAATTTAAAAATCAATTAATTAGTTAATTAAATAAATTTAATTGTTTTAAAATAAATAAAATTTAATTTACTACCCAAAACTTGATGGCTTAAAACTATAACAGCAACAATAACTATTTCTTTTTTCTCATTATTCTGTGGATTGCCTGGGCTCAGTTGAGTGCGTCTTCTGCCCCAACTAGTGTTACTTTGTGCCACAGTCATCCGCAAGATTTACTGCATGGGGATTTCCAATGAGGCCCAGTCACATGGCTGGCAGTTGATGCTGGCTCAGTTTTTGGATTTCAGTTTGGGTTGTCAACCAGTGTGCGTTGGTTCTTCTTCTTCTCCACATGGCTTGGAGTTTTCACTGCATGTCTGCTGAATTCTAAGAAGCGGCCTTCCAAAAATTAAAGGTGGAAGCATCTGAATTCTTAAGACTCATCTTCAGAAGATACACAGTGTCATTTCTGCCTCACTGTATTGATGAAAACAATTCACAGGGTAAACTCAGATTCTAATGGAGAGGAAATAGACTCAACTCTCAATGAGAGGAATGGTGAAGACTGTGCAGCCACCTTTAATGCCATATCTTCCCATAAATTTTTTCCACAAAAACAAAAATATGTCAATGGTAATACAAGAGACCTTTCCTCTCTTTTAAGCAGGAAGTTCAAAAAGTTATGCATACTTAACATTACCATATTTTGACAATGCTAAAATGTGCATTTTTTATAAATCAAGAAACATTTTGTGATTGATAGTATTTAACACTTATAATTGGCAGCATATGTTTTTCTTTATATGAGGATGCAGCTTAAGTAGTGGTTTAGATTTGATAAAATATCACAATTTGGGGATTGTGTGTGCCTACTTAGTATTAATTATGCTTTTTTGAGCTATGTAAACTTGGGATTTTACTTTATTCTATGCCTAATGTTGTTACACTTTGAATGTGAGTGTGAAGTCTCTGCTACAATAGTACCTTTAATAGAAAAAGAATCTGTGAGCGAAACAACTATATATATCAATGAGATAGTCAGAATAGGCTAGGCTGGGCTGCTTTAAACAATCCCCAAATCTGTGGCTTAGTACAATGAAAGGCATTTTTCTCGCATACTACGTAAACAATGCTGGTTGGTAGGGAGTTATTTTTTAATGTAGTCACTCAGGGACGCAAACTGTTAGAATGTTCACATCTTATAGTGTCATCATCTGTACGTATGGCCTTCTATTATCAAAGCAGGAAAACAGATGGTTGGTAAATCAGGTACTGGCTCTTTTTTGCTTTCAGCTGGTCCTAACTATTGTACAGTCTATTCATCCTAACTAATAAACATGCTCCACACAACTGGAAAGGGAGTTTGATATTTGGGGAGGCAGAGGGAATACTGGGTGTGCATCTTTCTGTCTACATTGGCTGGCATTGCATCTATTTAATGTGTTTTAAGAGGACATCAGGAATTCTCATGTTTAAAAAATTACCCTGCAAGCCAACTATTTATGTTCAAATGTCCATTATTAGAGATTTACCCCAGTAGATTAAGACAGTATCTTTTATTAACATCATTATGTAATCATACACTGAATGGTGAATACTTTGAATCATTATTAATATTAACAGCTTGGTCTGAATAAAGTTTTTATGTTTTTTTTCATGGATGAACTTAGTAAAATATAACTTGGTAGAGTGAAAATCTAGATTTAACTCAGTAAAGTAAGGTTTGAGTAGTATATTTAATTGAGGGCTTCTGTGTAACTCAGGCAAGGATAATGGCACTAGAATTCTCAGAGTAACAGAGGTATCATAGTTAAGGGTATGCTGAACAAACATTGACAGGTTATCAAAACAAATCTTACTTCAGAGGACTTACTTACCCTCAAAATAATAACTAAAATAAAAAAATTGTGAGAATCTTTGGTGGTGTTCTTCAATTACTTTTATTTCTCTGCCTCCAGAGCTTATAGTTGGTTTCCACTGTCTCACCTATATTGTTAGATGGAGGCTTGTAAACCAACGAGGGCTGATTCATGGGCGTGTAGTCTACACAGTCACACAGGGCCCTGGTTAGAATGTCCCCATGCTTGATTTAATTTTCTGTGGTCACCATGTTTAAAGTCTTAAAAATTTTTGTATAAGAGATACCACATTTTAATTTTGCATTGAGCCCCACAACTTAACGTAGCTAGTCTTATAACTAGTTCTGGGCAATTAGCTGTGAGCGGAAGTGATGTATGTCATTCCTGAGCTAGTGCATTTATAGCCAGGGCAAAATCCTGGCCAGTTTTCTTCTCCTACAGCAAATAAAATAATCCAGGTTTCTCTGTTCCCCTGGACCCGAGAGTGAGTTTCATGTTGAGCAGAGGTGCCAGGTGAAAATAATGGTCATGTCACCTAAATGAAAAATAAGCTTGTGGTAGATTGTGAATATTGACACCTTTCTCACCACCCCATGTGTGTTTGCCCCTTAGGAATGTGCTTTTATAGCTCTTCACATCAAAAGTAGAGTCTATTTTTCCACCTCTTGCATCTAGGCTTCCTTGTAACTTGCTTTGGGCAATAAACTCTAGTGGAAGTGATGTTGTGCCTGATCTGAGCCCAGACCTCTAGAGGCCTTCCAAGCTTTCTCTCTCTTTCTTTTGGAACAGCTGCCATGTGAACAGGCAGGGGCTAGCTTATTGGAGGAAGAGAGACCATGAGGAGCAGAGATGAACCATCACAGTTGAGACTGCAGCTATGTGTGAGATCCCAGATATAAATTAAAAGGCTGCCACCAGAAGACACACAGCTGACCACAGATGCATGAGTGATCCCCTAGGAGAATGGTTACCTTTGCAGAAGAACTGCCCAGGTGACTTACCAGCTTGCAAGCTATTGACTTTTTGTATTATTTTATTTGGCAACAATAGCTGATAAAAAGATTTGAAAGATGATTGTTACCACAGCATACTGACTGAAAAGCTAATGTTTTTTGGAGCACTTAGTGTGTACTGCAAATACTGTTCTAAGTTCTTTATATATTATCACATTTGAGTTCTGTGACAATTATATTTTTCTATTATTCTCATCCTGATTGGATAACCGAAATAGTAGAAAACAAACAATTCACCCAAGAGTTGTAAAACATAGCACAGCAGAATGCAAACCATGCAATTTCACATTTGGGACGGTTTTTGTAATCACTGCCTTATTTTGCTCAAGGTCACAGAAATTGCTAACGAGAGATCTATTCATATGACAAAACAGGTTGCTGGACATCAATATGAAAGTTTCTTCTTCAGGAGGTCTGGAGTGGGGCCTGAGAACTTGCATTTCAAACAAGCTGTTGGAGGATGCTAATGTTGCTGGATGGGCGCCCAAACATTGTAACTACAGCTCTTGGCTTTTGACCTTAGACTGGTTAAAATGTATTGTATTAAAATTCACCATATTTCTCTTAAAATTTTTTGTCATTGATACTTTTCATATTAATTAAGTAAAGTGAAACATAGTTTGACATTTCTAAGAAACATTATATTCACTTTTTCCATTTGTCAATTGTAAGTGAACCACAGAATTCTTAATTGAAATGAGAATTTCCGTGGCAAAATCTTAAAACAGAAGTACTGAAACTCTGGTTATTCTTTTGATTCTTAGATGCCTAGAAAAATTGTGGTTATAGGATATAGCGAGAAGATTTAATACTAGGGTTTTTAATATTAAATCTCACCATATTTTCAAGTTGTACTTTTAAAAAATAGCAGTTCATATAAATCTAGATTGCTCTGGTAATTGAAAAAGAAAGAAAATTGCAACTTAATTTGTTTCCTCAATGGCTATATAAAAACAGACATTCCATAATGATGTGAACCACAGGAGGTCATGGTGAAAGATCGCCCACTGGTGTTTTGATTACCACAATGAGTTCGCATAGGCATCACTGATGAATGGTTATTATTATGTATTCACTCACAACTTCATTGAACTCCATTATGAAAGTCTATAGCACAGTTGCAGCATTATAAGTAACATGAGCAGCGAGAAAACCCTGAGGAAAACATAGTTAAATAGTGGATTAAATTGTTTATTCAAATGGAAGAAACTGTCTAGTATTAAGTAGAGAAATGAATATTTTTAACTGTGAAAGCCTGGGCTTTCTGCCACTTGCATATGGGTTATGGCTATCTACGCAACAAAATCAGTATGAGACCAGTTTTCATAAACTGTCTATTTGAAAGACTGAGGAAAACAAATGTACTATTTTCACCAAAGTCATTGAATTGTAGATTGGTATCCTAGCCATCTTCTGTGGAAATTATTGATTCCAGTGGCATGACAGCTGTTACCTTTCTTCTAAGTAAGGAACCAGCTGTCACTTTCATTAGAATCAAATTATCTGTCAAACATCGACGCTGAACACGAAGTTAACGTGTGTCTTCCGGTCCAATCTCAGAAGAATCTGACGTAGAAGGAAGTTACCTCAACATAATAAAGGCCATATATGAAAAGCTCTCAGCTAACTTCACTCTCAATGGTGAAAAACTGAAAGCTTTTCCTAAGGTCAGAAACAAGGCAAGGATGCCCATTTTCATCACTTCTGTTCAGCATAGTACTGGAAGTCCTAGTCAGAGCAATTAGTCAAGAAAAAGAAAATGAAAGGCATCCAAATCAGAAAGGAAGAAGTAAAGTTACCTCTGTTTGCAGGTTACATGATCTTATACGTAGAAATCTCTAAAAATTTAACAAAAAAATGTTACAACTAATAAACTAAGTTGGTAAACTTAAAGGATATAAAATCAACATACGAGAATCGGTTGTATTTCTATACATCAACAATGACCTATACAAAAAGGAAATTAAGAAAACAATCCCAATTACAATAGCATTGAAAAGAAAACATACTTAGAAATAAACTTATCCAAGAAGGTGAAACACTTGTACACCGAAAACTATAAAACATTCATGAAAGAAAATAAATGGTTTGTTTTAGATTTTTAAGAAAATTTAAAGAGATGTGAGCTATATTTACCACATATTCTTAAATAGGTGAGCATTAAGAATACTTTGGAATAAACAAAATCAGCTACCCACCTTTATGCCATTTACAGTAAATCCACTTGCCCGCCATGTACTGAGTATGCACCATGAGCCAGGTTTTGTGCTTGGCCTTTTATAGAACATATTTTATCCTCACAATCAGCCCTTTAAGTTAAGTATTTCCTTCCCTTATCAAGCAATTCCAAAATGTGTACTTGTAAACAAATCCTCATATAGGGTGTTATTCTATTCCATTAGAGTTATTTGAAAACTGTGTGTGTCTATTAATAGCAACCAAGTCCAAGGATCAAACTAGTAACGCTGATAATACAATAGATACATAATTATCTGCTGGAGATACCTCCATATTATGTCAAAACAATAAAATGTAAAAAACCATCATGATGTATATAGTAACTTAACAGGTGCCACAATTTTGGTGCTTCTTACTTCACTAGTCATATGGAAGTAAAGACAGTATTTGGTTTCTATTTCTACCCAACAGATGCTTCTTCCCTCTTCCTCATTAAAAAAATCAGAATCTGATTTTGTTCAACTATCTACTCCAAAAACACAATGACCCTGTCCAAAATTTAGAGGTAAATCTGCTTTACTGAAAACTAATCATGGAAATCCCAGACCTCTGATAGATTAATTTAGGATGATTAATTTAGGATGTGATACAGGTCTGTTATATGGGATGTGAAGGAATGTCAGCTATGAGGCTTTTTGGAAAGGCTTCTTTGATTTTTAATATGATTAAATCAGAATAGACAGCATCTTTTTCCTTCACTGGACATTATTATATCTTTCTGTGACACATGGAGCTATAGCACCCATTGAGTGATAATAGGGTAGTTGGAAAGAGGACAAGATCAATGCACTGAGGATGGCAGAGAGAAAAAAGGGAACATGCAAGGTTCTAGGTAATTTTTTTTAACTTTTGAAATAGCCATTTATAGTTTTACTATCTCAGCCTTTCTCAGTATATGACATAAAAATTTTAATGAAACATTTATTTTGAGTTAAGCTTTTTGTTGCTTACAGCTGAGGAACATCCTATTTGTTACAACATGCAAATGAAGGATATAAAATATCTCAACTAGATTCAGATTCCCCAGAATATATATGATTTATTTCCAACAATACCTTGAAAATTCAGGTTATTTCTTTCTGATGTTTTTCTGGCCATCATCTATAGTTTCATTTCCCAATCAATGAGTATTCTGAAAAAATGAACAAGAATCTAAAGAACATTTTGAACTTACTAGACATAGAAATAACTTTTCAGATTTATCTGATCTCAAGTCATTTCTTTAAAGGATAAATAAGGAAAATCGATTGCAAATCCAATGATAAGACAAACACATGGAACAATTCAAAGTAGATGAAATTGATTTGTAAATATCAAAGAAGGTGGCATAAAAGCACAGATGTGGGAACTTACAAAGATCTTAATAATCTAGCCTTTTTTCAACTTTTCTTCCCTTACCTCATGCAATGTCTTGGCATGGTCTTTCCCCTACTGTTTGCTTCAGAAAGACAGAATTTCTTCCCATTTTCTCATTGAATCCAGGGTTTCACTCAGCTGAGATCTTTCTCTTCAATCTAGCACTGTCTTCCTGGAACATGCATTTCCCAATTCTCAAATTGACCAGCTCCTATTCTTTCACTTCTCAGTTTAGATACCACTTTCTCCTTGAAGCTTTTCCTGACCCATTACAACCTGTCGAGGTGCCTTCCTATTTAGGGTGCACCCACCACTTTTCCCATTATGGCACAAATTCTATTACATTGAATTTGACTGTTTAATAGACTGTGAGCTCCAAGAGAACAGGGGTGTGTTTTACTTGTTCACCATTTTACAGCCAGCATCCAACATAGTGCTTAGTACCTAGCAGAGACCTAATAAACACCTGTAGTTTGAAGGAATAAATAATAATTACTCTGGGTAATGATGTTGGCATTTTAGAGCTTATGGGAAGAGAAGAGATTATACACATGAAGAATGGAATTGGATGCTTTGAGAAGAAAACAAAATGCTCAGACTTGCTGGCAGATCATTGTAATATTTTCAGGATGTGGGATCCTACAGAGTTGTAGGTTTAGTTTTATAAACACAAAAGCTATTGAATACATTATTTTTAGCTTTCTACTATATATGAGAAACCATGCTAGAGGGGCCGGCCCAGTGGTGCATTGGTTAAGTCTGTGCATTCTGCTTCAGTGGCCCAGAGTTTGCAGGTTCCGATTCCGGGAGCGGACCTACACACCGCTCATCAAGCCATGCTATGGCAGCGTCCCACATACAAAATAGAGAAAGATGAGCACAGATGTTAGCTCAGAGCCAATCTTCCTCAGCAAAAAGAGAAAGATTGGCAAGGGATGTTAGCTCATGGCCAATCTTTCTCACAAAATAAAGAAGAAACCATGCTAGGTATTGGTTAAATAATGATGAATAAAACCTAAAACTTTGGCTTCTCTGCTTTCAATGACCTTGCAATCTATGGGATGAATGTCTGAATGATGTGATTCTGAGCAGGACTTTTTAAACGTATTTGCAGTTACTCTCATTCCTCAGAGACTCCTCTTCTTCCCCCAACCCATTTCTCTTTTATCAACAACATTATCCCAGGAACTTAAATTTATATCCCTGGGTAGGAGAACTTGATTATCATGCTCATTTCTACATGGCCTATCTATTGGTAATGGTTTGGCAAATCTACATGGGTTCCATCTTAAATTGTTGACTTTGTAGCAGATTTAAAAAAAGAGATAATGAAAGTGGAGAAATGCATTGGATCCTTAATTAAAGAGTAGTTCTAAGAGCATTGTCAAGATGATCAAACTTTTAAAATAAAAACAGATTGGTTGAAGTGGTGGAACAATAATGTAACTCAACCTGTCTTGGTGAAAATATGCTGAATGCTCTTGTGAAACTAATCCTGGCCCAGGTACTTGACACATTGATTACGCTGAAAATATCAAGCCTATGTGCTTTATTGGTAAATAAATGTTATGTAAGGTTGAAGTGAGGTACATTCATAGACTAATGGCCATTTATATTATGAATGTTAATTCTCAGCATAGCTGAAGCAGCAAACAATAATGAATCCTGGCTAGTACAAGGTGAAAGTATAAGAAATAGTTCCACATTATGAACTAGAGTCCATTTTCTTGCTAAGGATGCTTAAATCCTGCCTTCATATTCAGTATGGAGACTGAGCTCTTCATGTCCAGAATATTTTGGGGAAAGCAGGCCCTTAATTAGGGCACACCTTAAGCAAAAACCCAAACAAAATAAAATACATGCTTCAAAGATTAGAGAACAATCTAGTTTTTCCTGTTTTATTATAACTAAGAAATATTAATATAATAAAACTAGATTATAAAGACCATTTGTAATAATAGAAATGTATTTCACTCATTATTTTACTATACTAACCAAATTGTTGTTATTAATAACTATGTTTATTTCTCTTTCCAAGCTTTTACCTCTTTAAAAATAACATTTCTTTTTTTCTTGAAAATCTTCATTGTCATCTGTCTATATATTTACATATTTATATGTATATCTATATACAGTTTATTTATTCATTTTAGATCAGATATTATTTTCTGTTAATCTTTTCAGAGACTCCACATGATATTTTCAAGGGAAAAAATAGATGACCGAAAAAGACCCATAAGTGGTCCAGGTATTAGAGTTACAGGTTAGGACTTTAACAGAAATTACCATGTTTACCAAAGTAGAAAAAAAACTTTGGAGGAAAAAGATGAAATGATGGGAAATTTATTAGGTAATAACACAGAGAGTTCTTGGAAGAGCCTGATATGCCCTCTGGAATTTATTGTTCCACTTGAACGTAGACAAGGTTAACAAAGACACTGGTCATTTCCTTTTGTTTGGTGCATGATGAATGTAGAAGCATGGGTGGAGAAGTCTGCTACTACAGGCACAGAGCACAGTGCCACAGTGGGGCATCTTGTACTCCCCTTTTAGGTGTGGTAAGAATATGTGGCTTGCCCAATGTATGCCATTGTAGACAGCAGAGCACGAGCTGTCTGTAAGCAATCTGTCCCCGTGGAGGAGTGTTTGTTTTGTCATAAACCTATTGCAGGTAGGAGTCAAAAAGTTTAGCATGCATGTACGTAGCTCATATCAGTAAAATATAAAGTGTTGAGTTTTCCACAGGGCCTCCAAAGAGCCTAAAAATATTCTGATGATATCAGCTTGCATTATGTTGAAGATCGCTGTGGCTTTCACTGTTTTCTTTTCTTTCATTATTTCATTTTACTTTCATGGGGAGAAACATTTTCCTTCAGTACTTGTTTTGAGCAAAGCTATGAAAATTATGCCGTGAAGAAAATTCCATATGTGCTATGGACTCTTTGCATATGGGGATTTATATGTTATATTCTCATTATTTATTTGAAGAGATTTATTTTAGAGAGGATATTTATAACACTATTGGAAAATCAACAACTCTTGCCATAAGTAGAAAATAACCATAAAAAATCAATAACTACTATTTTCTATGAAGTTGTCTTTGTATCATTACAAAAATTTCATTACAGACAGTGATATCTATAGTTTATTTTTGGAAAGATACATATATTTGAAATAGCATCAACTCTGATGTTAGGAAGATTGAGGCTCAATCTAACTTTCTAATTTTTGTGTGTGTGTGTGTGAGGAAGACCAGCCCTGAGATAACATCCATGCCAATCCTCCTCATTTTCGCAGAGGAAGACAGGCCCTGGCCTAACATCCATGCCCATCTTCCTCTACTTTATATGCGACGCCACCACAGCATGGCCTGACAAGTGGTGCGTTGGTGAGCCCCTGGGATACGAACCCGGGCTGCCAGCAGCGGAGCTCCCGCACTTAACCAGTACGCCACGGGCCAGCCCCCTAACTTTCTAATTTTTAATTCAAATAGTTGATCATTTATTCTTGGTAGTTGTTTAACATATCTTACATTGGTTTCCTCATATGTAATATGCAAATAAGGTTATCTCAAGATTAAAATTAACAGGATGTCTTAAAAAATGCAAATAGTGTAGGGCCTGCACAGAATGCTTAAGCAGTGCACAGGAATTCTTATTATCAGTTTTTCTTTCTAAACTGTTTGTTCCTCTTTCTTCCTTATTTCCAGCTGCTGAAATCCTACTCAAGATCAAACTTAAATATCACCTCTCCTATTTTCCCAATTTGTAAGTAATAATTTCAAATAATATCTTAAAATAATTTAAAATTATAAATATAAAAGTAATACACCTTTTTAGGTGTAAAATAGGAAAAAGTCAAGACCTTTAGGGCATTTATTTCAAGATACAGACTCAAATATTAAGAGAAAAATAAACAGATAAATAGTATGTTACTACATTACATGCTTTTCACAGAAGGGTTATTTTTATGAAACTGATAATTTAGTACCAGATGGGGGGGTTCTACTTTACATTTCCTGATTTTCTGTGCGATGTTATAACAATAATACCTGTATTCTTACACACAACACAATTACTGAAAATAATCCACTGTTCAGTATCTTCACTACTTTTAAAGAGAGAGGAAAAAGGGCAGTATGCCATTTTGTATTAACTAGAGAGCTTAATAATTATACTACTAATAAAAACTCATATAAAGAACAAAATTAGCTGCATTTGCAAAAGGAGTGTAGAACACATTAAAATTTGCTAGAGTAAGTGCTTCTTCCTTTTAATGAGCTGAAGCATATTCTGCGTCTGTACAATTGGATACATTCCAATCAGGACAGGAAAGGACTATTAAGGCTGAAGAGGCCAGAATATAGCAAAACTCTGAATAATATTAAATGCTTAATAACATC
Organism: Ceratotherium simum simum; assembly: GCF_057802395.1. Taxonomy (NCBI): domain Eukaryota; kingdom Metazoa; phylum Chordata; class Mammalia; order Perissodactyla; family Rhinocerotidae; genus Ceratotherium; species Ceratotherium simum. The sequence continues at coordinate 68,495,090 of NC_141903.1, forward strand.
TTCATGAATATAGTGATTCTTCCTGACATCACTAGTGGATTTCAATAGAAATGTATGTAATTAACATATCTGTAATTATTATTCTTATTTTTAAGGGAAAGTGCACCTAATTAATATGAATTTTAATTGTTGTACATCAAAAATTTGAGTATTAAAAATATAATAACCAAACACTGTTTTTATTCCTACCATGAGATTAATTCAAAGTACGTAGCATAAGAACTCAGCATTGATAAATTATAAAGCAATAAATGCTCAAGAAAAATGTGTCAAATGTGATTTCAAAGGGTTAGAAGCCATTTTCAAGAAAGTCTCCATTCCCAGTGGCTGATATTTTCTTTACTGTACCTTTTACTTTAGTCTCCCTTAAGGTTACAAAAGAAAAGTGTGGTCATTAAATCCATATGCAGTTAAAATCACTTGACAAATTCAAATTTTAACAGATGGCGATACCAGATGATTGAACAGTTTCCTGTAGTACTATTTGTCTCAACTAAAAGAGTTCTGGAATTCATAGATATGAAATGTATTTATAATAACGGAGGCTGATGCAATGTCTCCTAAGTTGCCATGTCATCATCTATTATTTACCATCAGGGATTAAACTTGAGCTATGTCAAAATATCACTGGCTAATAATTTATGACCTGTGTATACGACCTCTTGCACAAAGATGAATTGGGCCATTCAGATTACTCCCTTGAGTATATGGAATTGGGCAACATTCAGTGACCAGGGCAGCTGGTATTGGGTCCAGAAGCTAATGGGTCTAATGGAGAGACTCCTTGATTTAGAAATAGGGTTGAAATGGGTCGTGGGAAAGCATACAGGATGAGGGAGCAGGACCTATGAGTAAGCAGAGGAATCTGGCTGATGGAGGAAGGAGAACCAACCAGAAGATCCAGAGACGTGATCCAGGCCCTGAAAGGGAGAGTCGTTGCAGTTTTTGACAGTTTTCTATGTCCAACTATCATCCACTTTGTTAGTGAAACACTGCTTTTTTCCTGAGGTGACTTGAATCTGGGTCAGTCCTAGCTTTTACATAAACTTGACTAAATCAGTCAGTTCTTAGCTTTTACTTTCTATGCTTGACTAAAAGAACATTTTGAGAATGATCTGCAGGGGCAAATAGGATGAGTATTCTTTCTTCTCCACCTCATTTTATGACCAGTAATCCTTTGAGGACACATTTAGAAACAGCCAATTTCAGTTTGATATCAAAGTCATTGATGATGTAGCAGCTTTTCCTTCAGTGAAGAGACTGAAAGATTCAGCAGCTGTGACAAGGAGATTTAAGGGTCAATGGGTGCCCAATAGATTATTTCATTAAGAAGAAATGAAGAATCACTGATGCAATTGGCAAATTAATGGCTTGCCAGAGGCTGCCCATTCAGGAAGCTCTGTACTCAGATATGAGTAGCTTGGGTGGAACCATGAAAGGAGACCAGTCTAAACACAGATTCTAGCTTACATTCTTCAGTAACTTACTAAGCACCCACTGGGTGCCAGGCACTATGCTAGGTGTTAAGCACTCATGGGAGGAAAAAAAGCAACAACAAAAGAACCAAGGTTACCTACAAAGAATTACAGCTGTATCTGTTCAGGGATTTGGGTTTTGCAGCAAATCTATTATAGTATCTAAAATTATCACTGAGTGATAATCGTAAAGCTTCTTTTGGTTTATAAAAGTTGTATTAAAATATAATGTTTTATATGGGAAAGTTAATATATGAAATCACTAATAGTAACTTGTTAGCAAAAATTAATTAATTAGGTTAGTGGATTATGAGCAAAGCGAAGATAGTGCTATGGGTAAAATTTCAGGCATCAGAAACAGAGCACTGGAGAAATATTTATGGCAGAGACCTCATTGAGGCTCTACAGATCAAAAACCAAAGAGAACTATTTTGTTTTCTTCTAAGAATGAAACAGATTTGGATCTGGAGTAGATGACAAACAAGTTAAAGTGTAGCAGCTCTATGGAGAGTTCCAGAAAGTGAAGAAATGGCATGACGGTACTGAGTGTTGAGCAAGGGGGTTATGAAATGTAATAGGAGTTTAAGAGAAACAAGCCCTGAAAATGAATAACACTTAGTAAAACAGAGGCAGTGAGAAGCCAGAGAGGAACGCTGGGAATCTGGATGGTGTTCTGGCCTCATGTGAAAAGACTAAGATTCCGTGGCCTCTTGTGTTGACCATGCCTCTCTAAATTGTGTCTCTTCATGGAAACATTCTAAAAGCCACATGTTGACCCTGGGAACCACTGGGGCAAAGCCATCTTCCCATGATGTGAATTAAAAACCATGAAAGTAGAGTTTTCCAATGTCTTTTGCCTATGGTAGGTCTAGGGTGAACCAGTAGTTCTTGAATGTGAGACATTTAAATTCAAGAGTAGTATTACAATATTAATAATTGTCTTACAGTGAAATGATACCAAGTATGGAAACTAGCATTTATACAAAAAAAAAAAAATGAGCTACTTTTGGAAGAAACCATGTTTTTATTTATTTTTTAATTTTATTTATTTATTTTTCCCCCAAAGCCCCAGTAGATAGTTGTATGTCATAGCTGCACATCCTTCTAGTTGCTGTATGTGGGACGCGGCCTCAGATGGCAGGAGAAGTGGTGCGTCTGTGTGCGCCCGGGATCCAAACCTGGGCCGCCAGTAGCAGAGCGTGCACACTTAACCGCTAAGCCACTGGGCCGGCCCCAAAACCAGGTTTTTAAACTCATAATTATATATAATTTAATCCTCAGATTAGCATTTTAGTGACTAAGGTGCTTTGAAACTAATTTGCTTTTAGGAAGACACCTTGTTGAACTCTTTTTTTTTTTTTTAATTTTTTGTTTATTGCAGTAACATTGGTTTATAACATTGTAAAAATTTCAGGTGTACATCATTGTACTTCTATTTCAGCATAGATTACATCATGTTCACCACCAAAATACTAATTACAACCCATCACCACACATATGTACCGAATTATCCCTTTCACCCTCCTCCCTCCCCCCTTCCCCTCTGGTAACCACCAATCCAATCTCTGTCCCTATGTGCTTGTTTATTGTTGTTATTATCTACTACTTAATGAAGGAAATCATACGGTATTTGACCTTCTCCCTCTGACTTATTTCACTTTGCATTATACCCTCAATGTCCATCCACGTTGTCACAAATGGCTGGATTTCATCGTTTCTTATGGCTGAGTAGTATTCCATTGTGTATATATACCACATCTTCTTTATCCATTCATCCCTTGATGGGCACTTAGGTTGCTTCCAAGTCTTGGCTATTGTGAATAACGCTGCAGTGAACACAGGGGTGCATGTACCTTTGCAAATTGGTGTTTTCAAGTTCTTTGGATAAATACCCAACAGTGGAATAGCTGGATCATATGGTAGTTCTATCGTTGATTTTTTGAGGAATCTCCATACTGTTTTCCATAGTGGCTGCACCAGTTTGCACTCCCACCAGCAGTGTATGAGAGTTCCCTTCTCTCCACATCCTCTCCAACACATGTTGTTTCCTGTCTTGTTAATTATAGCCATTCTGACGGGCGTGAGGTGATATCTCATTGTAGTTTTGATTTGCATTTCCCTGATAGTTAGTGATTTTGAACATCTTTTCATGTGTCTGTTGGCCATCTGTATATCTTCTTTCTTGTTGAACTCTTAGCTCATCTGATAAAACAAACATTAACTCAAAGGAGAGTAAAAAGAATGGTGGCATTTTATGAATATGAAAAGCAATATAAATGTTGGATGACAATAACGCTATCTCTATGACATCTGCTGAGTTTTTGTCTGGAAAAGTTCTGCTTGTATATTAGATTACTGTTCCTTCTCTTCTGCATTAAACATGTGAAATGAAGTATATCAAGAGGCAGGAAATGGATAAACAGAAAAAGTTTAAAGTTCTATATGAACATTTAATATATTAGAATTAATTGTTAAGTGTTATCAGCTGTAAAGTTGTAAGAACTACATGTCAGCACTAAGTCAAATAAATATGCTAGAAAGAAGACAAGAGTATAAACACGGAAAGAAGTCGTAGCACAAAAGATGGATGTTCAGTCAGCTATGGGAGATCTTGGGTTCAAGACAGCGACGGAGGAAGATCCTTAACTGGTCTTCTCGCATGGACACACCAAGTCTACAGCTACAAATGGAACAGTTTCCACCTACAAAAACTATAAAGCTGGCTGAATGATGACTACACATAAGGCAAAAGAGAAGAAAGCCACATTGAAGCAGGTAGGAGAAGGTGGGACACGATCTTGCCATAAACACCACACCATGGTGGCCCAGAGTCAGGAGAAAACTCAAAACCCAGAGCTTCTATCCCAGGAGCAAAGGATTCAAACCCCACATTGGGCACCTCAACTGTTAAGACCTGCACATGAGAGACAGCTCCCCAAAACACCTAACTTTGAAAACCGATGGGGCTCGTATCCAGAGACCCATTAAGACTGTAATGATCTGAGAAATGGCTCTTAAATACTCATGCACCCACGGGCCCAGCGCAGAAGCAGCGATGGCGCCCAGACTTAAAGGGAAGCTGCTTCGCCTGCTTATATTAAAGCATTGGTCTGAGGGGAAGCTGTCTAATTTAACATGCACATCTAGGAGTTCTACTTGTATATTAGATTGCTATTCCTTCTCTTCTGCATTAAATAAGTGGAATGAAAATATATTGAAAAAAAAATAGTGAGCTATGTTTTTTTGGAACGATAATTCTACACAAATCACCAAGAAAGCTCATGAATTCTGCTGAGGAAAATATAATGCCTGGCTAACTCAGGATTGTTCCTAGTGAGATAGGTAGCTAGGTAGACATGAGCGGGTCATCAGAGTTGGAGACCTTGCTGCATCAGTGGAGCATCATACTGGCATCCTACAAGGTGCAGATGAAGAGAAACCGAGACCCGCCTGGCGCCGCCACTGGAGTCTGAGACGTTCAACAACGATGATAAAAGTAACGAGTGCACAAACAACACATACAAAGCCTTCTGCTATACACCTCTAGAGGACATTGACCTTTCTTTAATTTACATATAAATTCCATATTCATTAGCCCCTCTTCCATGGGGGATGACTACCATGACAGTTCCAGAAATTCCCCCAGAAGGTCAAGAACTCCCCCTGCCGATGTGAGGGTGGAGGAAAAACCATTATTGGTGGATAGCCAGATAATGCTAATTCCCTGCTAAACAGCCCAAATAAAAATAAAACTAACCCAAGACACGGGGCACATGTGTTCTCTGGCACTGCCCGCTCCTCACTTGGAGTGTATCTGACCTTTCCTCTAATAAATCTTTGCTTCCTTGCTGTTGCCACAATGATGATGTCTGAATTCCTCTCTTAACGCTGACCAAGAACCCGGGCGACAGGACTCTCCGGTCTGGTTACACTAACACCTGGGAAAGGGGAGTGGCTATCTATTTAAGGCTTTAATATTGGAAACCAGAGGGCTGTGGAAGGCAAGAGGTAAAAGCTGAAATTTTAATTCAGTAGGAGAATACTAGATACATGAGGGGAAGAAGATCAGTTCTTTCTTTGTCCAGAAAACTGACTCAAATTAACTTAAGCAGGAAAAGGAGATATATTGGCTCACTAACTGGAAACTTCAAAGGAGTATAGGGGCTTCAGACACGACTGGATCTAGGCATTAAAGTATGTGATTAGGGATCGGTCTCTTTCTCCATCTCTTAGCTCTACTTCCATCCATGTAGGATACCAGTAGGTTTTTTGCTTATAGGAATAAAAACAGCCATGACCAGATAGATTGAAGCTGGAAAATAGTGAAAGAGAATGCTTCTTCTCCAAAAGTTTCAGCAAAGGTTCAAACAGGATTCTGATTTGCCTTGTTTGTGTCATGTACCCACCCCTAACCAATCACTGAATCTAGAGATTGAGGAATCTGATTGGTGGATCTGGGTAATCTTTTAACCTGTGTGTGGGTGAAGGGTGCAGGGCAGTTAACAGACACACCCAAACACAAAGAGAAGGTTCCTCAGAAGAAAGAGGACAAAGGAAGAGGAGCAAGAATGCATGACAGTAGACAAGGAACACAGCCACCATAGTCCACTACAGCCTTGTTTCTCATAGTGTGGTGTGCAAAATGGCAGCATTGACATCACCTGGGAGCTTGGTATAAATGCAGAATTGCAGGGCCCACCCTAGAGCTACTGAATTAGAATCTGTATTCCAAAAGGATCCCCAGGTGATTTGTATGTGTATTAAAAATTTTAAAGCACTGATCAATACTTCCACAGAGGATTACATCCATACCCAATCTCTCCATCCCTGCCTTCTACCAGTTCATATTATTAATCTTTTCCTAACCATATCCCCAGGTTCTCAGGCACTACTTAGTGGCACAGAGGTCCCAGAATGTCTGATACTTTCCTCCTAAGGCTCTCATGTATCAGAATAGCAGAATGATCCTGATGCAAGCTAACACTAGGTGGCAAGATAAGGTTTCCTCGTAGGATTGATTATGCCCATCAAGTCCCTTCTCTAGACAAATTTTAATTTAACTGTATTTTCCATTTTACCCTTGATTGATTTTTCTTTTACTTTTAGTTAGATTATTTTATAGTTTATGCAGAAAAAAATTTAGAAGGATTATTGAATGTTCTTTTAGTCACAGTCCTTGCTCAGACCTTGTATAAGTCACTCGATTGGCAATTGTTTTCTCTGCTATTGTCTATATAATCCCAAACACCCAGACAGCGGTTGTCAAAAACATTCACTGTTCTTTCTCTTCCATGGCCTCGTTGTGATGCTGCTGCACTTGCTCTGTGTTATTGCGACATTACTGTCAGAAAGTTTTCATTTTGGCCGTCACTAGCAGTTTCACCGCATTTTTCCATGGCAGCTCAGTACAATGGCCTGGAATGCCTTCATACTCAGTTGTAATCACAGAGCTGAAGAAACTTTGGCTTTTCTTATGGTCCAATTTACCAAGACACATCAATAGTTTTGCAGAACCCACCTCTATGCAACCACTATCATCTTAAACATAACATTCATTTGTCCCTTAACTTTAAACATTAAAGGGATCCGTTTATTTCTAAGGCTTCGCTTCTCCTATTAGCCACCAGTGTCCTTGCTTCCTGACTCCTGTTTTCCCAAAGACATTTTGCTAAAATGTGCCAAATTCTTGGAAACCAAAAATAGCCTCTTCCCCGAAGTAGAATGTTTACTCCTATTTTATTGGTTAGTAAAAAGACAGAAGTAGCTTTTAGCCTCAAAAAGTTTAATTTGGAAATTTAACATTTATTTGCAATTACTTACCTCCACTTTTCTAACATTCAGACCACTTCAAGAGCAACCACAAATAAATTACTTGGAAATAATCGTACTTTTTGAAGCATGCTGAAATGGGATGCTGAAAGGGTCAAAATTTTAAATAGCTGTTTCATGCATTTTAATACATTCCTTTTCACAGTGGAAAAACACTTTTTACTTACCATGTGTAGGTCTCCAACCTCCAGATCACTTCATAGGATAAGTTGTTAATTTCTGCTCCTTTTGATATGATTAGTATAACCACTTTGGGGCACAATTTGATGATTGGGCAAACATATGCGCAGAACCATGAAATGATCATTTCATTTCTGCTAGGAAGACTTTTCATCCTTTAAGGTGGGGAGCAATGGCAGGTAAAATTGACAAACACTGAACATATTTTTCTCAGTAAAATATAAAATTGCTTCTCAGGTTTTAGAATGCTAAACAGCCACCATTTTAATTTCATCTTAAAAATGTAAACTGTACTATATGTGAGTACAGATCTTAATCTGAATCATACTCTAATCTGGGTTAAAGAGAAGCAACAAGAAAGGGAATCTCAAATGCTTGGTAGAAACTAGGCAAGTGAAGTGAAGCAAAAGACGCAAAGTGGCTGAGATAATAGTTCCCTTAAAGGTAAAGTAATTGAGAAGAATTCTTTTGAATATAAACTGTTTTTATCTACCCATGTAACCAGGGTTAAATAAACAAGGATGGAAGGGCATAATGTAAGTTTTTCAATCCATGCATTAAGTTGAGTCATCTGTCATGGCTCCTGGAAGTTCCCTAAGAGGAAAAATGTGTTTTCCCTTAACTGCTTAGGCTTTTAGAATTTACTGAACTTTATGGAACTTTATTAAGAATTTCTGGTCTCTCATAAGCAGTCTTAGGGCAATGATTCTTTGTTAAGACAGGTCTTCTTTGCCATATACCCTTGAAAGCTCACTGCCCAATATGGCGGCCACCAGCCACATGAGGCCATTAAGCAGTTGAAATGTGACTAGTTCAAACTGAGATGTGCAGTGAGTGTAAAATACACACTGGATTTTGAAAACTTTTAATTTGAAAAGAAAGAATGTAAAATACCTTATTAATAAGTTTTATATTGATTACATTGAAATGATAATATTTTGGATATATTGGATAAATATGTATTATTAAAATTGATTTCAATTATTTCTTTTACAGTTTAAATGTGGCTACTAGGTAATTTAAAATTACGTATGTGGCCCCCATTTGTGGCTCACATTATATCTCTATTGCACTGCTGATCTAGATTCTTTCTTGTTTCTGAAAAGAATTTAACTTGTTACAAATTGCTTAATAATTCTTAGTTGATTAATGAGATATTTTTATCTTTAATATTTCTGGCAGCAATTGAGACAGAAGGACTTATGCATATCTAATGTGGTTTGAGATTAGAATACATAATGCAACGTATTTGATTGTGCAGTGCTTTTCATTCACTGTTCAAACTGTCAAAGAACTGAAATATAGAGACTAACAAATGAGTTAACATTTAAAAGAGAAAGAGACAGAAAAATGTTTCCCCCGAGTACTCTTTGGAAATACCAATGACCTTGACATTCTGTTACCACATCTGTGGCTTAGCTAGATGCCACAGATATTAGAAGCCACATGTATTAGAAGGAGAAACTGTTATTCTCTCAAAAGGAGGATTAAAAATAAATTAGTGGCATTATCATTTACATTATTAGGCACCAATTTTTGTTAGCTGTTTAATTAAATAGCCAGTTTATTAAAACTGATTAATAAGAAAAGACCCAGTATAAGCAAGAAAACCACGGAACAATTGGTTTCCTAGGAAGCAATTTGTAGAGGTATTCTGCAATGTGAAGAGTTGATGTTGAATCTTGCATTGTTAAATGGATTTGCTCAGGAATTTTATCGACACAATTATGATGCATTTTTCCATTAGAAAACCAATTTTCACTTAAGTGGTGAAATCAAGCTCCAGCTTGATTGTTATGGTGAGAAGGATTATGCTGTCAAATCAGATAGATCCATGTGAAGGCAATGTTTTTGTTTAGACAAATACTGAAAATCATTTGAGTGCAAAAGATCAGCATAACAATAAACTTCCAACTTCACTGAATAAACTTTAAAGAGAACTTGTCTTTTTTTCTTAAATGAGTGTTTCAAAAAACTAGAAAGTGCCGTGGAACAGAATTTTATTTTTTCATAGTGAATTTAAAAATTTGATTTTGATTTTGTATTGATTACCTGGAATATTATATTGATAGTATTTTTTACTGATGTTATTAATATTTTGTACACTTCCAATATTGCAAAGCATTATCCTCAGAGCCTCTAATCTGATGCAATTCTTTTGTTGTTCATAAGTACATCATAAAACCAGGAATGGTCAATGGGACATACAAAGTGTGTATGTTTGTATCCATACACACTTTGCGCTGGGGACCTTATTTTAATTTTAACCCATGGTTATGAATTAAGCCTTGCAATTTTCTCTCTCTGATATTCTAACCTTGGATTTTTCCAATGGACTTAGCTTGCCTTTTTGGCTTGTGGTACTTCCTGGCTATAGCTCTGCCCCTGCAGGTAAAGTAAATACTCAATAAATGTTTGCTAAGTAAATGAATGGCCATCTTGACCTAGAAATTTTTGAAAAGCGATTGTTATTAGTGAGATATCTTTAGCCATAGTTTCTGTGAATTATGGAGTCCTGAGATAAGAGTGTAATTATTTAACAAAATTGAATTCTGTGATGGTAAATTAGGTGACTTGGTTGTGTTGTGGGCAGGAATGATAGCAATATGGGTGTTCTTTGATTTGTTTCCTGTTTGACATAATCCAGAACTATAAGTCTGGGAGTGTATACATTATACAGATGGATTTGAAATTGGACAATCTTGAAGAACATCCTAAAAACTGTGATATTCATTAGAACAATGGGCTTGACAATCCGCAGAAGTAGAAAAGCACATAGATAAAATGGGTAGCAGCAGCTGTTGTAGCCAGGTTATTCTTATAACTGCAACCTAGACATCTCACAAAGTCACTTCTGCCATATCTAAAAGGAAAGCAAGTCATTGGCGAGGTCAAATTCAAGGGGAACACTGTGAGACTCCATCTCTTGATTTAAGGAGCACCATTCAGTAGTGAGAGGGACAGAATTGTTGTTGTCTCATGTGATATAAGCAGTGCTAGTAGAAGCAGGCTGATATGATCAGAATGTGTGGCTTTCTTGAAAGATTACTGGGTAATAAGCCTCCAGATAAGACTGGGGAGAAAATTAACAGTAGTGAAGGAATAATAACAGTATCTACATATAACCCCTCCCCACCATGAAAGTAAGATAGGAGTGGTCTCAGATATCATTGGTAACATAGTAAGACCACAGTCTTAGGCATCAGCACAGCTCTCACCCTGCTTGACCAGAACTTCGCCCATAATGTGATGTAATCTTCAAAACCGTCATCACCGTGGTTCTCAGGCAGGAACTAACCTTCCTGCCTCCTCTATTCTTTTCTTCTTTCTATCCTTCTTTATTCCTTCCTTTCTTTCTTTCCTTTCTTTTTTCCTCCCATCCTTTCATTCCATTCTTCCTTCTTTCAACTATTTTTTATTGTTGTATGTACCAAGCCCTATACTAGGCACAAGTAAATCAATGTTAAAAAGAATCAGACACTTTCTCTGTTCTCAAGAAGTTAACTTTCCAATGATGGAGAAAAATATATTCATTAAATACAAAATTAAATTACAGATTAAATTAAAAAATTAATTAAAACAACTTAAATCTGTTTTTATAAAACAAATTTACATTGGCAATGTGACAAGCTCTATAAAGATGAAGTTTGTGGTGCTCTGAAAACCTTTAATAAGAAGATTTTATCCTGCTCCTTAACATACACTTGGAATATGGCATTCTAGATCCTTTCTGGGACCCCAAAGGAGAGTGATCCATGGGTAGATGCTAGGAGATATCCTAGTGGAGGGGATAGCATCTCTGAAGACCAGACATCTATGGATAAAGTGTCTCATTTTGCTACAGAAAAATGTCCAGCAACAGGGTTTTTCCTGCTTCCCTGGTTGTGGTGGGGCACACGTTGGAGAAACCATAAAGAGGTGTGGATGCTTTCATTTTGGTGAAGACTATATCTTTTCACCTTTGAAAAGCTGGAAGCCTAAGTAGCTTAGGCCAGTGTGTCAGATTGTCCTTTATCACCAGTTTTTTCCTGGATCTAACTATCCCTGAGTGAAGAACGGGAACTCCATGGTTATACCTGCTGCTGCTGAGGTTTTTAAATGGTATTATCTACCACGTCTCTCAAAGGCGACCCCAAATACATTGTTAAGCCTTCTAGAAAGCATGTGGCCTAGCAGCCCTCAAACAAGCACAAGATCATAAATTTGGCTCAATGTTTCCCTGTAAATATGGAGCTGGTGGATTTCCATTTCTTCTGAGATAGCCAGATGTGCGCAAACAATGCAGGCAGAGTCACAGGCTTGCTAGTGGATGCTCTGTGAGTAGCAGCTCCTAGAATGCTGGTAGGGTAGTGACTCCAATCATAGGGTTCAGAGCTGGCTGGTTCTATGAGGCTTTTGGAATGATTGCAGGTGAAGGGCACTCCTAGGCCAAAAAATTCCCCAGCAAGTCCTGCTATTGAATTGTGAGAGTCTTTTGTCTGTACTGACCTCTAGCTGCTGTATGCCAAGTCACTAAGCCTAGAATCTTCCTAGGATACAGTGCCTGGTGCTGGCAGTGATGAAGAAGTGACCCACTTTGATGAACAATGCATTCCACTTCTTTGCTAACACCCGAACACCAATTTTCTTCTGGTAGCTATGGTTCCACTTCCAAGGGTAAATCCTGATAGGTCAAAATGTATCAAGCTAATTCATGTTAATGTTTTTCACTATTGCCCAGGACAGGGGCATGAGGTCAGGGGTTAATGAAACGCAAAAGGATGTCTGCCAAGAAACTTCTGGAAAATATTTTCCTTCCTATTAATGGAGAGACTTTTAAGGAGAATGCCCTTAGTTCCAATAGTTTGGATGCTATTGTGTGAAGCCATGATGTTTGCGCTAAGTAGCCCTCTTTCCGTGATGAAAGGAGGGAGACTTCATCACCGGTGAGAGGAGCAGAGAAGAAACAAAGGAACCTTGAAGACATCACTGAGTTCCTAAAAATACATTGGGACTTCTTCCTTCTCAGTGATGTTTGAAGTAAACAACTAATAAACAGTCAATGCCCTATGCTTTCATCATTGCCCCAAGCATTCTCTTGATGATATAATTCCCAGCCTGGGGATTTAAGGTGCTTGCTCACACTCATTAGGCACTTCCAGAACCCCAGAGGCCCTGGCATGTGAACAAAGTGCATTACCAAGTCAGTAGGATAGCCTTGGCTTTGGCCACAGTTGGCCTGATAAACAGGCATTGGTCTAATAAAGCTACCTTGGCTGGCATGCCTCTGTCCTCAGCATTGGCATTCAGCCCCAGACCATCCCTATGGAAAGGATGAATGGAACAGCCTAGGATGGATGGACAGTGTAGTGTCTATGATGATGTTTCTTTGTAACCCACTGCACCTTTCCCACTCCCCTTTCTCCTCTTCTGCTGCTCAAAGTGCTCTATTGAGGAATAGCAGTGACTGGGGGCTGGGGACGTTCATAAGAAGTTGATGCTTTCACAATTTCATTGTTGAATGCTCAGAAAGAAACATTTGTTTTTTTCAGGGGTTTTAATTACAAATTTTCTAACTAATTCAAGAAGCTAGGGAAAAGTAGCTATAATTTCATAATTTCCTGGCACTAAAGGAAGGAGTAAGCTCTGTGGGCAGAAGTAATTGTTGAAGGATCGTGGGAAAACTTTGGGGTAATGCTCAGGAGAGTTTAGTTCTTGTCCAGCCCCTCTACTAACTAGCATTATGACCTTGGGATCTCAGTTTATTCCTCTGTAAAATGAGGTGTTTAGATGACAAGTTTCTTTCACTGAAACATTGTGTAACTCTCCTCCAGTCCTCACAGCTCTGTTGCTTTACTGGAGGCTTCAAACCTAAGCTGTACTCTGTCATAGCATCTCACTTGCTCTAATATATATTGTGCTATTTCATTTTTTTAAAAAATGAGGAAGAATATATGTGTAGCTTTTGGTAGCCACTGGGCTTTATATCAAGAAACTCTTGATAGTTTTATACCTAAGGGGCAAAATACATCAAAGAGATGATCCGCTCTGTAACTCTTGACATATTTTACATTGTCATATGGATGCATTTTCAGCTACATATGCCAATACTAAGGTTATACTCAAGGTCTTAAAGTTTATTTAGACTTCTTAAATGAAACTGAGTTTTCTGTGTCTCCTAGTATTTTGTATGTGGAAAAAAATTCTATTTTGGCATGGGGTGGGTGTAGTTAAGTGTTGCCAGTGATGATGGATGAAGGAAATGGTCTTTCTGCAGGACAGAGACAAGGGGTTAAAGGATATATGTATATATGTACACACACACACGCACACACACACATTTGTATATCCATTTATGTATACATATATATACATTTGATTTAACTACAGTTCTCAATGGCAGAAGAGTAAACATTAATTCTCAGTATTACATTTGCGCAGAATTGATTTTTTAATAGACAGCCAAAAGCTCTGTATTCTAATTCATAAGCAGTGTCAATATCCTAAAATAAAGGCTTCCGTGTTTCCCTGTGAGCCTATGAAGCACTGTAGACCCTTACCAAGAGGAAAAGTGAAAGAAGGCCTGTTATCATCAACATTATGCCCTTTCACCAAAAGGAATTGCTGTGCTTTGTGAGAATCCAGCTAGTTGGAGGGATTTTTCTGACTCATCCACAAATAATAACCATGCTCTTTCCAAAGAAGGATTTATTTTTCTCTGAGTAGCAATACAAATTTCCCCCTACCCCAATGACTCAAATGAGGAGCTGGCCAAGAAGCCAGAGATTAAAATGAAGCTGTGATATTCAACATCTCTCTTTGGAGCTTACTTTGCTTTCAGAGTGAACAGATACATTTTCAATCAAAAGCAAGTTCTTTTTTTACAAACCTCCAAAAAAAGCTGTTAGTGGTGGATACCTGAACATACATTTCCTCCTCATCCTAACTGAAAAAGCACTGTTAGTATAATGTCTGTTAGTATTGCACTTCCAGAACGGCAGACTCCACACAGTCTAAACTCCTTGTTGCAAAGCCTCCGCCTTAGCATATTTGGGATGCTTTGGGTCTTTTTCCAGTTGTCATCAGGTTGACAGATTCTATACTGCCTGATGATCATATCACCATCATTGATAAAAATAAATGGAATTTTCAACAAAGAGTGATTGAGATTTTTGGGTTTTTTAAGAACCCTGCACTGGAAAAGGACTAGCAAAAACATACTGCCTTGGCAACTGTCCCCAGGGCCAAAGTGCTGAGCTTGGATTACAAACAACTGTTCAAGCCATATTTGCTATGAGACATTCTCTACCTTCCTCCAAGTCAGAGGACTAGTCCAGAAGGTAGTCTACATACCCTACTCTCCATTTCTCCATATATGAGTTTTAAAAATTCAAAAGAATGAGACCTATAGCCACTGGGAAATTTGTCAAGGGAAATCGGTCCCAACGAGAGCTACGTGTAGGCTGTAACATAAGGTGTGGTTCTACTGTTCTACAGTTTTTCGTAGCTGAATCCCAAAAAGAAAGACAATCTCCTCAAGGTCAGATAGCTAATAACTTGGACTCATCCCCAAGTAAGTCTCACTTTAGAGCCTGGGTTTTCTACCCCACCAGTAGCTTACCATCTACACTTTGAGATATTCCCATGACTCCAAAGAATTCTTTAGAGGTCTTCATATGGGGGAAGTTAGAAATTGCTCTATGCTTTTATTTATTTTATATATTCAATTTTAAGGTAGGATATACTTTTTAAAATATTTTTCCATTATTTAAAATAAGTTGAAAACGCCACAATATTTTTTTCCTATTACTTCTTGGTTCTGTCATATTCCAAAGAATGGGTGAGTATATGTGCCAGACCAATGGAATTATTTTCTCCCTCCAACCATACAACCATTCATGCTCTGCTTTTAATATATATACATGTATATTTTGCATGTATATATGCATACAGAGAGAGATACATACCTTTTTTGTTGTTATTGTTCCTGGAACTTTAACCACGTGCTTCAATGACTCAAAAATGTAATATTTTGGCTTAATATAAAGATGGCCTAGTTAAATCTTGTGGCATTTTCTGCTCCTTTTATCTTCTTGTCAACCAGCAGGCTTCGTGGGTGTGGGAGAGACAGCAAATATCTTTAATAGCCAAGATCTGTGAGAATACCATTTTACCACTAAATTCTGGGTGGTATTGTCAGAAATAGAATGGATGTTTGTTTATGTATGTCCTTCAGATCTGCTTTAATTATGGTTATGAGGACAGAACATAGCAAGCTGTTTGGGACTTACAGCATAAGGAATTCTTTGGGATTTCATGGTGATAAAAATAACTAGTGATAGGACAGAAACCCAGGAGACTTTGAGAACTGAAGGTTTGGTACAAGACCAACGACCATCCTTAATGACTGCCAGTAGCATCAATAAGAGCTGAAGTACTTACTCGCTTTTAAGGTGAAGAAAAATTTGTTGGAAATCAAAGGATTTCATAAATAGCTAAGCATTAGTTAGCATATCTTCCCAATGCAGGTGAGATAGCACTGTTTTCAGCCTGTAGGTGGCAGCAGAGCACCTGCGGGCTGGTGGAGGCCTGTGGCATATGACTAGGGAATCGGAGATTTCAGTGAAGAGGATATGAGACCACAACCATAATCCGTGGAAGCCAGGAGGACGACTAAGGATTCTGAGGAGTTGACGCTAAGCTAAAATTCAGTAGAAGAGCCTCAATAAAGCCCCAAATCAATCACATGCACACAGATATGGAACTGAGAGCTCAACTGCAGAATCCCCCAGTGATTATGAGCAAGTAAGGAAGCAGCACAGGGCTCCAAGTGGGTGGCATAGAAGGCCTGAAGCTTTCAGAAAATCTTTCCTGCTCTGTCTGAGACACTATACCAGAGGGAAGGAGATCTGGGTTCAAGCTCTCCCTCTGCCACTCATTGGTAGTGCTGCATGGGAGAACACTGGGCCTGTTTTCGCGTTTAGAACAAAGGCACTTGAAAGGTTCTTCCAGCTCCAGCCTTTTAGGATTCTCTCAGTCCTGGCCCCCACTGGCCCGTACCTGCTCCCCTTCTGCATACTCTTCTATCTATAACAAGAGTCACCTCCTTTTGTGGATTTTGGCTCTCAGTCTCCATCTCAGTTTCAATGTCTCCATCTGATTGGCTTTCCGGTCCTTACGTTTTCAGTCCATCACTTCTGGCTTATCCTTGGTCTTGATTTGAATGCACATTGTCTTCTATCTCTTCCTTGTTCCCTAACCCAGGCCCCTCTCTAGACTGATTTTGTGCTGTCCTCCACTCACTCCCATTCCCACCTTCCCAAGCCAAGCCAATTACCAGAATTTAGACGTCATAACCCTAAAGGAGAACAATACAGGAAAAAAGATTAACTTTAGGTATACTAAATGATTATAGAATGTAAGGTATGGAAGAAAACGAAAAGCATAAGGATCTTAGAAAACCTTTGTTGTTTTGTAAAAATACAGTATGTAAATCAGTTGAAGAAAACATGAAGTATTTGGCATTTATTGAAGACAATTGGGTTTAGCTGAAAAGAGAAAAGATAACACATTTCATAAAACAAATATTTGAACTTAAACAAACAGGGTTAATTTACTAATTTTCAGATCCAAAATTAGATTTTGCAATGCACATTCTTTTTTTTCTGAGTGGCATAAAACTTTAAGAAATAATAAAATATATGATATTTTAATTTACTGGGAAGTCCTTGATAAGGACAAAATCACTCATCACTAGGATTTCCTGTAAGAAACCTGTCGAAAGCTTTTTGGAAACTATGTCTCCTTGTCATCGTCTGGCTCTTTCTATGTCTTGGCCTCTCTTATTTCTCTTTCAACTTATACCCTGGTGTATCACTTTCTCAGCGGTAATTGACCTTTGTTTTTATAAATTTTTGCTATTTTTTATAACCTAAAATTGCTTTGCACACAGTCATTTTTTTTTTTTTGTTTTGGTGAGGAAGATCAGCCCTGAGCTAACATCCATGCTAATCTTCCTCTTTTTGCTGAGGAAGACCGGCTCTGAGCTAACATCTATTGCCAATCCTCTTCCTTTTTTTCCCCAAAGCCCCAGTAGATAGTTGTATGTTATAGTTGCACATCCTTCTAGTTGCTGTATGTGGGACGCGGCCTCAGCATGGCTGGAGAAGCGGTGCCTCGGTGTGCGCCCAGGATCCGAACTCGGGCTGACAGTAGTGGAGCGCGCGCCCTTAACTGCTAAGCCATGGGGCCGCTCCCGCACACAGTCATTTTTGATCCATCTACTATGACATCTGTTAACACATCTACATTTTGTAAACGTGCCACCATGATATCCCCAAGTGGAATTTTGTAGCCAGAAGGATCACGCATCCACCTGCACTGCCGATTGTGGCAGACTTCTGCAATGATCACAGCAATGTGATATTTATAGTGGATGACCGTTAGGAAAAAGTCCTCATGACATAATGTGGCTTGGGGTGCTTAGCAGTTAAAGCAGCTCCTGTTGAACATTTGTACATGTCCTCTTGGTTTCCAGAAGCTCCTGGAAACTAGATTGCCCTGCAGAAAGAGACTGAACTTTGGAGTTAGATAAACCTAGATTTGAATTCATGCTCTACCTTTTACAATCTGAAAAATGCTAAGCAAGCTCTCTCTCTGTTTTTTTTTTTTTTTTTTTGGTGAGGAAGATTGGCCCTGAGCTAGCATCTGTGCCAATCTTCCTCCATTTTGTATATGGGATGTTGCCACAGCATGATGCGATGAGCAGTGTGTAGGTCCATGCCTGGGATCCAAACTCGCGAACCCTGGACAGCTGAAGTGGAACGCATGCAAACCTAACCACTACACCACTGGGCTGGCCCCTAGGCAAGCTATTTTACCTTTCTGAGCTTCTATTTCCTTCTCCTTACAATGGGAACAATACCTTACAGCTGAGTTTCTTAGCTTTAGCACTACTGGAATTTCAGGCTGGATAATTCTTTGTGATGGGGGCTGTTCTGTGCACTGGAGGATGTTTGGCAGCATCCTTAGCCTCTTTCCACTAGACACCAGCAGTACGTCCCTAGCTGGGACAACTAAAAGTGTCTCCAGACGTTGTCAAATGTACCCTGGGGGAGAAATTACCCCTGGTTGACAACCACTGCCTTACAAGATGGGAAGATTAAATACAATATTTGTGAAGTGCTTAGTATATGTAAATAACAAATTAATAATTGACACTCTCTTGGATATCATTTTCAACTCTGATTTGAGTTAATATTTTGGATACTGAGAATAAAACTACACAGATCAATGAGGCAGGAGCCAGGAGCCTGGCGATCATAAGAAGGAATTTAAGGGGTCTTTGAGTTGGAGTCAGGCATGAAAGCAATCTGGATAATACATGTTGGGTGGCATAAATTATAGTGTTAGGCTGAACATCTGATTTACTGATATCTACACCAGCCTCTTTAATGATGCAGAGACAAGGGTAATGCTTTTTGTTTTACAAGGGGGTAAGTGATTTAGTTTGGGAGGACAGGAGTGATTTGGGCATATGGCATTATTCACTTATAATAATACCGGGGGTTTTTTAAGAGTAACAAACAAACAAACAAACAAAAAAACAACCAAGAGCCAGCCAGGAGACTGTCTCCCTGGGAGAGATACATATTGCGATCCAGGATGTGTAATTCTTTCAGCAAGATCTTAAAAATGTCTCCCAAGAGAAGACTTCAGTTTTCAATTGTCTCTTCTCTGTTGTTGTTTTACTGTGTAATATGTAGTATTTCAATATGATTTACAATGTAATATATAAATTATTAGTTGAGAAATCCAGAAATCTGTGTCCATATTCTCCTATGCAACTATAAATATTTCCTTGGAAATCTTTGTGGCAATACACTGTATACTCTGGGTTTCGCTGTATGTAGTGTGGACAGTTCTATAAATTAGCTTGAAAGGAAAAGGGTAGTAAATGTGAGTCATGGCACCACATGCTGCTATAAACAAACTGGGGTGGGCTCAGTGACATTTTGAAGTCATTCAGAAGTGTTTTGTGAGGTCACCTGTCCTATTAGATGCATATTCTTATTAATGGTTTCTCTGCCTTTTTTCTTTTTCTTTTTTCTTTTTTTTTTGAGAGAGGAGACTATGAGGAGCTGAGGAAGAAGTTAAGGGGTGGAGGTGGGTGGGAGGAAGCATCAGCGTTGGCAATTAAATTTATTAACTCAGTTACCTGGGGTACCAGTAAAAGCTGTAATCATGAGGCCATCTAAAAGGCATTAGCTGTTTTACTGCTAATGGGGCCCTTGCCAACATGAAATGGAGCCAGATGCTCTTGGTGGGTGCCAGCAGCTGTTTGGTGGCACAGAATCAAATAGGTTGGACTGTGATAGGGCATCTGGACTGATGAACAAAAATGCTTTGTATTTATAGAGTGTCTTTATTCAATGAATACCTATACATACTTTGCAAAATGCATGCATGAATCCTTACTGGGCCGCCCCCAGGGAGATAGCTGTAAAGATAGGATGATCATTTTATGGATGGAAAGAACTCTAAGAAGGAGCACTTAGAGGTGTGCCTTCACAGGCCATCTGTGACAGACCGAGCTATAAAATCTTAGCTGAGATATGCCTCGGGTTTTCCTTCTCCTTCCCAGCTCTGCAACTGAGGCTGCTCTAGAAGTTTTAGTACCTACTTTAAATCTGCCAACCTAAGTATCCAGTGAACTGCTCAGGAAGGGCATCTACTCTGTACTCGGATTTGGAATCCCTTATTAGTTTATGACAATTACAGGGTGATCTGTGGACTGCTAAGGCTTCAGGGGTGGCATCTGAATATTTAGATCCTTTCTTCATTTACCACATACTTGTTAAAAATATGCTAAATGCTAAACATTGGGTTGGAGAAACAGAGTCAAAGAAAACAGAATTGTCTTACACAGAGCTCTGAGGACAGACTACAAAAACAGACCTTTTGAATACCTCTAGGCAGTTGTGAAGGGCACATACAGTCTGACACATTTGTGGATGGTTAGGATAGACTTCTTGGAAGTCACGATGAATTATTCAAAGGACTGGATTATTCCAGGCAGGTGAAGGATTTCAGATTGTGTGCTAAGATCAGTCAGGGAGAACATCAAAAGGTTAAAAAATAGGATTTTTCTTTTCTAAAGGCCATTCTGCTGGCATGCTGGAGGTGAGTAAAATTGGAGGCAAGATCAGCACACGGCAGCTGCAATAATCCAGAATGGAACCTGGCAGCATGCAAGAAATAATGAATGGGTTTTAGAACACATGGCAAATGGAATCCTCAAGATCTAGTGGTTGTTTGGATGAGGGCGTTGAATGATTTGAACCGAGCAGCAGTTCCTGCTGGAGTTGGTCTATTTCTGATACTCTCTTACTCTAGGGTACAGCCACTGGGGTCCTAACTGGAAGGGTCTTGAGTGTACCAGGGCCCTGCATATTTGACATGCCTCGAACTATATTTCCCTGTAGCTGATTGTGGCTGGCCAAAGTGGAGCTCAGAGTCTGTTACATTTACAGTTTCAGGAAAAGTATTAACCTTCCACGTCTTGGGGACAGAAAGTGCCCTTTTGATAATTATTAGTTATATTAGCCCTGCAGATTGTTCAAACAGCTTAACAGACTATAAAACCGATTTACAAACCTGAAGAATTTCCACGTTCTCTTCCTATTTTTGGATATATTGCAATGATTGCTCTGACAGGGAACGAATGAAGACAGGTGATGACTGATTTTTTTTTGTTTTTAACCACTGCTTTCCGTAAAGAAGGTACTTCTGAAGAAGTATATGGAAGTACCCATCTCGCTATTCTCCTTTCAATAGCATTGGGCACTACACTAGAATTAAAATGAAAGAAAATGTATGAATTCAGAAGACAGAGTAATTGATTTAGTTGACATTTCTTTGTTAATTTATTGATAATGAGGTAAAGTTGAATATTTGGGTATTTTTTTCAATCAGTGTTTGTTTTTACTTTTATTTGTGGTGGTTTTTACTCATAAAGATTTTTAAATTTTTGTGGCAAACACCCCTTAAGGTGACTTCAATGAGCCATGCCCTTTTACAATCCTCCCCTAATAAAATATGGTATAGGTGAGGGGATTACGTTGTGTTATATAAGACTCCATCTTAGCAGACTGGAGTGAAATTCCCTGTGGCATTGAAGAAGTAAGCTACTGTGTTATAAGAGGGCCTCTGGAGAGGACCACGTGCAAAGGAATTGCTGGTGGCATCTTGCTGTCAGTCAGCAAAAAATGGAGATTTATATCCTATAATTAAATGGAATTGAACTCTGCCAGCAACTACATGAGCTTAGAAAGGGACCCTGAGCTCCGGAACACAGCCAATGTTACACCTTGATGGCAGCCTTGTGAAACCCTGAGAATAGGAGATGTGTTACACCTGGACCCTTAAACCATGAAAACTGAGACAATAAATGTATGTTGTATTAAACTGCAAAGCTTGTGGTGGTTTGTTATCCAGTAATAGATAATTAATGCAGTTATAATTTGATCGAATCTATTTTTATGTGATTTTTCCACTGCTTTACTTATATAGAAATATTCTGCCCATATCAAGATCATTAAATGGTCACCTACTGGTGTGTTCAAGTTCAGAACAAATGCCTGGTATTACTGGGAAAGAAAATTAAAGAAGACTTCATATTTCCAATTCATTCATTTATTCATTCACTTATTCATCTCAAAAAAACTATTGACCTCATTAATACCAACTATATACAGAGCACATGATGAATAAACCACAGTTTTAGTCTTTGTGAGGTTGTAGTCTGGTGCAGATAAAGGCTGAACTAAGACAAATATTTTCTCTATAATGGGATAAAAAACTACAATAGAGGCATATGTAAGAGTTAATAGCAGTATCTAAGAGAGAAAATTTTATTTTTCCTTGACTTCTGTTTCAAGAAATGAATATGAGTTTATCAGGGAGAAAAGAAGAGAGGACTCTTCCAGGAAGAGGAAAAAACATGTGCAAAGATTTGAAAACATTTCAACTTGGTTTTAAGCTCAGTGAGGTGAATCCATTTCTGGCTTTATCGCATCTCCAGCACTTAGCACTTTGATTTGCCCAAATAAATCTTTAATATGATTCAAATACATGAAAAAAATGAATACATGCAATCATGCAAGAAATAATCAGAAATATTCAGGGAACAGGAAAATGTTTGCTGTGGCTGGCCCAGGGGGTGGGCTGGTGATGGGAATGTGAATGGAAACAGTGCTGGGAGAGGAAGGGCCTGGTATATGAAGAGCCTTTACACCTGACATCCATTCAGGCCTACATGGAATGACTGGCCACTTGTATCTGATAACAGTTATTCATTTTGCACAAGAGCCTTTTAATGCGATAATAGTTAAAAAGGTCAAAATACTGATTTCTTTAGTTTTTTAAAAAAAATTCACTCTATTAAATTTTTCTTCTGATAATAACTGAAACATACAGTTAAGGTGAAATGGCTTTAAAAGCATTGGCAGAAATCTCATTCTATCTACATGGTAAAATGAATGTAAAATTGCTGTCCAAGTGCTAAGATAGATTGTTCCCTAGATTCCGTACTGTGCAGCAAATTTTATCCTTTCCAGGTTCCATTGGCTTTAGCGATGCTAATGCAGCTGATCTGCTGTCCTGACATTGTCGCTATGTAAAATGTTCAGAATTTTCATGACGTCTATTATCTCAAAATGCTAGTGTGACATAACTTGTTTGGGGATTCTGTGTTGGTTGTTGGTGTGTATTCCAAAGGGTGCCCATGCAATTTGGAGGCCAATTTCTGAAGTTATTAAAGTGTTCCTTGTGATGCTATTTCTGATGTAATTTCTCAAGAACGACTACCATAATTTTTCTTCTTGACTTTCATAATCTGTAGTTGAGAAGCTTTGTGAATTTAGTACATTATGAAGAGAGAATTGAAAGGAGCTGGTGATGATATAATTCCTCCCTTCTGTGCTGCTGTAGGAATTGAGTTGTGACTAGAAATTTCCTATATAAGTAAAATGCATTACTAAATAAAACTTCTGAGTGCTTCCTGACCAGAATTGCTCAAAATGAGGTAAAATTACCTGTCTTAGGTCTGGAAGAAAATAATATTTCAGATAGACATACAAGTGGATATATACATACTATAAATACAGTAGCTTTAAAGAGATTTTGCTGAACCAATATCATTAAAAGAGCCCAATGATCATTTGTTCAGTCCCCCAGCACCCCGTGAAGCACTCCTGGGCCTTCAGCATTTGATGGTAATAAAAATCTGTTTGCATTTTCACGCTCATGATTAGAGGCATTCTACCATTGGGAAAGATTTAAATTTCCATAAAAATGCAGTGAATCTGGAGCTGGCATAAACGTGTTTATAAGATGACAAGTTATGATCAGTACCTCCTTGGATGTGAGGGTCTCCCGTTTATTAATCCTAGCAGGAGATCACTGCATGAGCTGCTCATTAATCACTTCTCTTTCAATGAAATGACTTTTAAAATGTAATAGTGCATAAACGAATCTGCTGTTCTATAATAAGCTTGGTAAATACTTCAGTCTTGAGTGACTCAAAGTAAGTCGGCATCTGGCGATGGATTTGTACTGGTTCTCTGTCTCCTTCTTGCTCTCCAGTTCTACTCTGACGGTGTTTGCAGTTATTGAGGAATTGACAAATCATTAAGTGCGTGATTATGAGGCACTCAATTTGGGCCCGACAAGTTTGTTTAGGTGAGACGTTCTCTTGACTAAAGAAGTCAAGGAGATCTATGTGCAATGCCGTGAAAGGATGAGCAATTAAATACCATCACGCCCACAGGAATTACCTGGCTGTTGGCAAATAAGACTAAGCTATATGTACACTTCATAAAAATCACAAACATAAGCAGGAGCGTCCACATACCCATAAACATATAAGATAGAAACACAAGCAGTGAAAATAACGATTGGCTTCTTCTGAGTTACTTACACTTTTGGTTCTGTGCAACTAAGTTGTGCATTTGTTATTTCCTTTCATTAACTACTAAATAATAGGCAGTGGGTTCCAAAGGCTAAAGAAAACATATGGGGATTTGAAAAATGATATATATTGCAATTAAATGTGATAATATCCTCCATATTTCTTCCTAAAGAATGTTAGAATTCCTCTAGTATATTACATTTGCTATGGTTTACCTCAGTTAGGTGTCACAGTTTGGGGGTGATAAGTCTACCGCTCTATTCTGAAGAACTTCTGTGATGAATTATAATAACATATGAGGAAATAAATGACAACTCATGTTTAATCTGAATGAGGATAAATTCTGATTAGAGAGCGACTTAACACTCAAGCCAGGTGAGAAGGGTATTAATATATTATGTAAAATATTTACATACAGATTCTCAACTGAATAAATAAAGGCACAAAGCACTGTTGAAAGTATCTCTAGCAGAGTGAATCTGGTAAGTTGAAAACATTGTTAAAACTAATTTTTGAAATGAAAAACAAAATGGAAAAAGTATATCAAATTTAAAGATAAATATTCTTAAGTAAAAAGAGTATATAGTATTCCAGTATGTAGTAATACACTCAAGGTGAAATAGAAACTTTCAATAATTGTTTGTGTAATGGGCTAGACCATAAAAAGGATATAAATACATTTTACTTAAACCATATTGACACATTTGCATCATGCCTGTCTTTTGGAGAATGCTAGTTATCTTTAGGTATTATTTATTGTTGTTTAACAAACGAGCATTCTGTGATTTAAACATTAGATTGAAAGGTGACTGGTCACCTTGGTTGTGCCACATTATGTTACGCATTCTATGAATCATTAAAAAATTTTTACCTGATTTGTTTGATTTAGCTGCCATCCAGTGGACTTGTTACCTAAAGATACAGATAAATTGATGTATTTACTACAATCATACCCCAATTAACCCTAGGATAGCCAATATATATTTAGAATTGAGTTTATTTGATTTGCATCTTTGCTTATTTAGTTATGTGATCATTTTGTTATCGTGCTGTTATTATGAGTGCTATCATTATGTACTCAGTACCTATTTGTTGCATTATTGGAGATTTAATCTATTACTTCAAAGGTTCATCCATTAATTCTTAATTAGTATTTCATCTAAAGGCATCACTGTAAATTTAGTTACAAAATTCACATTTTTATTGATAAAGTAAGAACTATAACTTCATTAAATCTTAATCCTCTAGCTGTGCCAAAGAAATGTAGAAAAGCAACCTAGTTTTGAAGAGGACTCAAGATGTTTTTTTCATTTCAATTACAAGAAAAAAGATTAAGGGAGCTTTGACATTTGTCTAGATCTAAAGTAATAGTTATAGATTTTAGACATATTTAAATATTTACCATAATATTAATCTCCGTTTTTTCCCCCACCAAGTATTATGTGTCTATGAATTTTAATTTCTTAATCACTCAAAAAGAAATGAGCAAACATTATCAATATGTGACTTTGTTCTTCACGTCTTTTCTTTTTAAAATTCATTAAATAGTCAAAAGAAACAGCTGCAAAATGAACTAAAATCAAAAGTTTTCTAATTCTGATGACTGTCGTAAAACAAAACAAAACAAAACAGATTTCTTAACAGCTAATATTTGTGCCACAAAGCTAAACAATTGAGTTAGATTTGAGTTAGATGATATGCGCGTTTCAAGATATTACCGTACCACGGGGCCAGCCTGGTGGCAGAGCGGTTAAGATCTCGTGCTCTGCTTCAGTGGCTGGGGTTTGCCGGTTCTGATCCTGGGCATGGACCTACACACCGCTCATCAAGCCATGCTGAGGCCGAGTCCCACATAGAGCAACTAGAAGGATGTACAACTATGACGTACAACTATCTACTTTGGAGAGAAAAAGGGAAAGAAAAAGGAAGATTGGCAACAGATGTTAACTCAGGGCCAATCTCCCTCAAAAAAAAAAAATTACTGTACCTAAAACTGCAACTTGCATAAGGAATTTTTATGTTGATCTTTCCTTGATCAAGAGTGTTGGCTGGAGGGTCCTCTCTCTATCTCCCTTTCTCTTTCTCTGTCTCCCCCTCCCTCCCTTCTCCCTCTCTCCCTCCCCTTCTCTCTCCATGTTAAATCCCACAGAACTTGGAAACAGATACACAAGGATTTGATGTGGTGGTCTAAATGACTTTTTAAAATCTAGTTAATTTTTATGCTTTGTTGGGTTTGTTTTGTTTTACTAAAAATCAAGGAAGCAGAAATTAAGGCTTTGAATATTCTTATCTTGCCAGATATTAGGCTTTCATATTTGAATGGGGCCTAAAATTAGTATTTCTTTCCATAAATGACAAAGTTGTTCATGCATTCGAGTTGAACGGGCAGTTAGGGGCTTACTTTTGCTCTGAGTTTTGATATCAAGTTCAGCAGCTGAATAAGCCTCTTTGAGTCTTCTTTTCACCATCAGTGGAATAAAGACCATTTTAAAGACATGTTGGCTGTTTATGGGGAAATCCCTGTCATATAAATCTTAAAGTGTTAAAAGATAAAAGGAGAATAAGGAAAATTCCAATCTAAATTTCTCTCCTGGAACAATAAGAAAAGAAAAAATTACCCAACAGAGGTGGGCACGAGGACTCCTGCATACTGATGTGAATGAGGCTGTTTCATCCCTTGGATTCTCTTTCTTAGATGGATGACGGTAGGGAACCATAATTTGACTTCCACAGTTTCAGAGTGGCTACTACTACAATGCATAATGAGTTTAGGACTGGGGTCAGAATTCAGGGAAGAAGCTAGTAAATTCTGATCCAAGTCTTTTCAAAATTACATTTCAAGATCACATGTCTGGAGCTTTCATTTCATATTATTGTAATATAACTTGATTTTGCATGTGTCATATTTAATACATATTTACATTTTGTATTGTTTTCAGAGCTGTCATGAGAATTTATTGAATAAAAAACGCTGTGTGTGGTGTTGACAAAGAATAATTTTTACTACTAAAGGAACTAGTCTAATGTCTAATAAGTTTTGTTATTGCTAATAAGGACCTGTTTAAAAAAAACAAAACTTTATGGTTGCATGAGTTGGACTATTTTATATTCCACATATAAGTGAGATAATACAGTATTTGTATTTCTGTGTCTGGCTTATTTCATTTAGCCTAATGCCGTCTAGGTCCATCCATGCTATAGCAAATAGCAAGATTTTATTCTTTTTTAAAGCTGAGTAATATTCCATTGTAGGTATATACCACACTTTCTTTATCCATTCATCTATTGATGGAAATTTAAGTTGTTTGTGGGGAGGGGGAAATGGAGAGGTACTGGTTAAAGAGTACAAAGTTTCAGTTGTACAAGATAAATAAGTGCTGGAGATCTCGTCTACAGCACAGTACTTTTTATTAACAATACTATATTGTGCACTTAAAATATTCTAAGAGGGTAGATCTTATGTTAGGTATTCTTACCACATACATACAAAAATAATAACAATAAAGAGGGTGGGAGGAAACTTTGGGAGATGATGGATATGTTTATGGCTTTGATAGTGGTGATGGTTTCATGGTATATACTTATCTACAAACTCGTAGAGTTGTACTGCTTTTTACGTGTTAATCTTACCTCAATAAAGTGGTTCCAAAAAAATCTCTCTAGTTGATTATGATATATTTATGCCTCACCGTGACTATTACCTTGGGTAATCTCTTCCTAAACCGAATTTGGTTTTGGTCTTGTGATTTGCTTTGTCCTTTTGGATAATTGGTCAATATCAAACATGACAAAAGAGCAGAGGCTAGAAAAGAGCTTCCTTATTGTCCCTCCTGGGATAGCCTGATGCATATTGAGAGACATATGGCCCAGTCAGCCCCTTTGCCCAAGCTTACAGCCAATCAGCCCATCAAAGCAGTGCTTTCCAAATGACCAATATTTGTCTGCAGATGCATGAGAAAGCACGTGCAACGCTAGCAGAAGGTCCACCTAGCTGAGTCCAGGTCAAACTGATGACCCATAGAATTGTGAGCTAAATAAAATTTGCTTTTTCTGCTACTAAAAGTTGATGTGGTTTATCATGCAGAAAAAAGCTAACTGATATAGAAACTGGTACCAGAAATGAAGCACTGCTGTAAAATAAGAATACAAAACATGTGACATTGGCTTTGGGACCATGCGGCAGGCAGTGGCACCAAGGAAATTGTTAATGCAGTCTGGAAAAGCAGTGAGAAAACCGTTAGTGAAGGCTGAAAAACTTGGTGAGGAAATTGTTATTGGAGGCTAGAAAAATGGCAACGTGTCTGAGTCTATAACAAACGGTTTGCAAAACTGTCACTTGTGATATTTTGGAATTTCAAAAAAGTTACCTAAAACTTTTTGGGTCTAGTTAGAAAGGACGTTGAAAACATCTGTCAGATACTCTGAACCACATAAAATAAGGTGTGATAGCAGAGTGTTGAGCTAAACAGAGAACCATTTAATGTGGAAGCAGAATTTAGGGGATAACACAGGGATGGGACTTGCTGGGTTAGGAAATAAGCTGGCTCTCAATTCATTCTCCCCAGCTTATAAATGATTTTCAAGGAAAATACAGTCTGAGGAGAAATTTTCAGGCAAGGATATGGCTGTAAGAACCACAAACTTCTGTTAAAACTTCTAAACTATTTAAGACAGTGCCTAATAGACACTGTAAATGAGACCAGGGTTTCTCAACCTCAGCACTGTTGACATGTGGGACCAGATAATTCTTCATTGTGGGAAGTGTCTTGTGCACTGAAAGACATTCAGGAATATCCCTCACTAAGTGACAGAACACCACCCTAATTCTAATTGTGACAACAAAAAAAGTCTCCAAACATTTTCAGATGTCTCCTGAAGAGCAAAAGCACCCTCAATTGAGAAACACTGAATCAGACAAAAGAGATTCTAAGGATCTTTACGACATTGTCCACAGAAGCCTGAAATGCCCAGAGTGGAGAGAGGCCTATCTCAAAAAGGACTGTTGGTGTATCTTTAGTTGAAGTGAATGGGCCATAATCTGATGCATAGAATTTCCACAAATTTTTAAGAGAGTTGTATTAACAAATGACCGCACCAAATTAAACCAAAATGGAATGAGATTGCTCAAGTTGCCAAAAGACTTCTGGGCCTTTCTACGGGCATGTAACAGGCCAAGAAAGCTACTACACTGCTAAGCACAGACCACTTTTTATATAAAAGAAAAAATGTGTGAGTGGGTGAATCA
This sequence comes from Ceratotherium simum simum, assembly GCF_057802395.1. NCBI lineage: Eukaryota > Metazoa > Chordata > Mammalia > Perissodactyla > Rhinocerotidae > Ceratotherium > Ceratotherium simum. The sequence goes on from NC_141903.1 coordinate 68,524,767, forward strand.
AAGAGTCCAGAGAGAAGAGCCAAGAGCAATGGAAAATAATGGGTTGAGGAGTCACTCTCTGGGAGCAGCACCGGGCTTTCATAAAGGATCATTCCCTGCTCTCGAATGAAAGGGTCTTGGCAACAGGCACCTTTAGGGACCTCAGAAAAGTTATATAGCAACAGACTGTACGTACCTCTTGTTTCCTCTCTTTTTGAATTAGAGAATCTTTTGTGACTATCCCATTCCTATCACACCATTGGGTGTTGGATGTGAGGAGGACAGATAACTTGACTTTTTATTTCATAGGTTTCTGAATCGAGAATAACTATATCAAAGGATCTCAATTAAATTTGATTGTAGGTTTTATGGTCTTGGATTTTGAGATCGATACCCTGATTATCCAATGAGGCTTCTGGGGATCCTGGTAAGAAATGAATGTGTTTTGCATTGTGAGGAAAGTGAAGCATTGGGGTCTCAGGGCACACTATGGTAGCTACTATTACAATTATAGTTCCTCATTTATTTATATCTTGCATATTCATGCCTGCAAGTGGTCTCCTCTAACATTCAATCTTAGTCTATCCATATGTCTTATTGGCCAATAGCACAATAGCAAATCTACTTGATGTAAACAGATAAATGAAAAGAGCTTGCCATCTCTTAATGCTCTTTGACGGTCTACATTTCCACTTCGTAGAGATACCAGGGCTAGCCTACTGGATGAGGGAAATATGTGACCAGGTCACTTTCATCATCTCAGCTGACAAGCCCACCCCCAGAAGCAGAAGCAACTTGGAAGCAGAAGTAGCAGCTAAACACAGAAGCATCAGTGAACCTAGCCAAAACTGGCAGAATAGCCTAGTGGAGCCCAAGCGAAATGACTAATATACAAAATTTTGAGCAAAATAAGTGGTTGCTGTATTAAGCTAATAAATTGTGGGGTGTTTTATATACAATCATCAAATAATTATTCTCAGAGAATCTGTTGCTAGTTGTAATTCATGTAAAAAATACTGTAAGAATGTTAAATTTCCATATCTCCTGTATTTCCTGTTGCGTGCACAAAGCCTACACATAGTTGGTCCTCAACACATATTTAGTGAAGAGAAATGAACTGTAATCAGCATCTAATTGGTTTAGATAGTGGCCTCATGTTTTGAGCTACCAAATTGTTCTCCTTGATGACTCAGAAAAATATTTCACCTTTAGATGGGTCCTCTATTAATTTCAAATGATTCAATCTCTGCTTTTGCTTCCATTCAATTCTAAGGGAGGCTTGGTGGTTAAAGCAATCTTCTAGTAAGGCCTGAAAAAATCCTCACAAAATAAGATCAATGTAATGATATATAAGCAGTTGTTATTTTCCCTTAAAAATTATTCTTAATGATGAGGATGCCCCTCATGAATATGATTATAGAGACAGAGCTCATTTGCATAACCATACAAAAGGGGGCTAGAAAGGGCAGCTCTTCATCTTCATGTGTGAGGAAAATCGAAAATAGCAATATGCTCAATAGGCTATGTTCATGGTCTAATCACAGGGCTCTGCATGTCACTTTATTAATTAACATATAAATAGCTGCTATTTAAATCTCTGTCTCTGAATGAATCACTACAAGACACACCAGCTAGATATCCCAATTAATGAGATGGCATTGCACAATATTATAGAAAATGGGTATCTCTATTATGATGCTTGGAAATTGGAAGAAAAGGTGAAGAGTGTGGCAGATGTCTTCATCAGACAAAGAGCTGTTTGACAGACACCCAGACTGACTCTGACCCGAATAGCCTTGGGGAGTGGGAAAGGAGCCAAGACAGTGTGGGATAGAGTTGTATCTGGCTCGCCTATTATGAAAAGATTTGCTTATTGCTTTTTTAAAGTTTGATGGGATTTATTTTTACAATAGATCCTAGGCAGTGTCATTTCATTTGAAGACAGGGCTGCATCTGACAGAATGGGAAAGCAGTTATTATCTTCCAAAGTATTTAAAACTAAGTCATTGCTACCACTTATTGAAAAACAGCTTGTTAGACATTGTTCTGTCCTATTAAATATCAAGTCATAGAATTTCATGGTATACATTTTATGTATATTATATATATATATATATACACACTATGAAAGCACACTTCAAAGAAATTAGAATAATTTAATTTTTAGCCAAGAAAAAATTATTTTCCCTGACCAATAAAAAAAATGTAATATCTGGCAAAATTTTTGTACTGAGAAGTGAAGAGAAACAAAGGATGGCATGTCCCTACTTGAATAAAATTAGAACATTTAGTTAAAAATTATTTCTCTAGGTACATTATTTTTATAACTATTGTGAGTAAAAAAATAAATTTTATGTAGCTTTATCATATAAGTTAAATATGTGATTTCATATATTGAGATCCTTTATGATCTTATATACATAATTTTTTCTGATACTATAAATCATTTTATAATAAGATAATATTTTATTTCATAGCAATATTTGCATATAGATATTTCCTATATATGGAGGCACTATGTATCTTAGATTTTCTTTAATAACTCTCATTTCAAATAATATTTCCCTGCATTCTTCAATGGGTGATTAAGTCCAGCATTCACCAATACTGCTTAATTTACTTAATAAATATTGCCTAATAAAAACCTTATCAACAGAGAATGAAACTTTTTTTAATAATTAGAAAGTGATACACTGAAGACCTCCTTATAATCACATCAGTTTTTATAGGTCCTTTTAAAATCACGAATCCCACAGTGGCTGAGTGCAATGAAGTGGGTGCAGGCTTAACTAATATTTTTTGAATTATGTGATGTTGACATATCTATAGTTTTTGTGTACATTTTTTCGTCATGAAATCTTCTTTCAAAAAAGGACAATAAGAAATTCTTTTATTATCATCCAGATTTGATTCAGATTTCAATAACTGTAAATGTTTCACCATCACTTCAATTAGCAATGGACTCACTTCATCTTATTGTATCAAGCTATTTTTCAGTATCAGTGCCTACTTTTGCACATAAGATTGAATAACACCATTTAAAAAAGGCTTCCAATATTTATTCCATTAGTACATGTAGGTCCAATCTTTAACCTGTTGATTGTAGAATTGAATTGGATTACACTTATTGCTTTTGATCTAGATATTCTGATTCTAGGTCCGTAATTTTAAAAAATATTATTATATATCAAGAATGTGATGAAAATTTTTAAATTTTACTAATGCAAACATTTTCAATTTCATCTAAGCCAATTTTTCTGTGGTTTTCCCATATTATGCCTTCTCCTGTAATATTTTCTGTTCTTGCAACAATCTTTTATTTTACATCTATCAAGTAATTATTTCTCTCCTTTCTTTCAAAAACATGTAAGACCCTTCATACTCCCCAATAACTCTATATTTGAATATTTGCATGGATATGTTTAGCTACAAGCATTAAATGTGTATTTTTTTCTTCCCTATTTCTTATATCATGGATCTAAATAAGCAGAAAGAAAAAGAAAAGCTTAGAGTAGATTTCTATCATCTCATCAATAAATACTAAAGCATCATCACTTTCCTTTAACTGGTTGAATCAAAAGACATTTTAGCAATATTTTGTATGTGTTATATATCAGTTTAAATGCCTACATAAATTAAATTATAGCTATATAAATAAGTTACTACCTTGCTCTCAACGCACATATGAGGGAAATGTCATGATTGTGTATGTTTTATAGATAAAGACACAGGCAGAAGCTGGTTGCATGACTTTCTGAAGACCATACTCTTGAGCCTGTGCTGTGACCACTGCCCTGTAATAACTTAACTTCAGGGTTATCTAGCAAGCAACAATAGTTTCCCCAAATTGTATTTCCCAGATTTTGTTAATTTACTGCACCCAACTAATTACTGAAGATATTTGTTGTTGAAAATTTGTCATTTCTCATTTCCCACTGTTGTTTCCTTCATATGTAAACAATAAATTATATTTCAAATCTGACCCCATGTGAATTACTCCACCTAAATTAAATGCTATTTGGATAACTTCACAGTATTACCTTAAGTAATATAACACCAGCTATCGGTTTATGTGTTGAGTATAAAAAAAATTAGCTGGAGTAAAATAGTCCCAACAAAGCCTCTCCGTTTTAATTGCAAAACACATTTTTATTAATGTTAAACTGCCTATATGTCAGAAGTCTCTTATGTATAAAAAAGTGAAAACAAACCAACAAATTCTACTATATTTTACACCAAGACTCATAATCCAGTGAATTGAGATAATGGAATGTGGCAACTTGATTGTGCTCAGAAAATTTAGTCTTTCTATCTGATTCACACATTCATGTTTCATCTAACAAGTCTACTTACCTAGGACCCAAATAAATTTTAACACTGGACCTTCACATGGACCTGAGTCTTTGATTCCCTTTTCCTGACTGGATGAATACATGTAATTGGCTGCTGTGAGTTCCTATGGGCAAGAGAACTGCAAGCTCGCTCTTTTTACTTTCTGCTTATTTACATGTTCTCTTAGTCTTTCTTTTATGTCTTTCTTTCACGTTCTTTTTCACCTTCTGCTTTCTCCAAGAACTTGTCAGAAACATTTCTATACATACCCTCAGCTGCCCATCAAGGAGGTATAGCACAAATCATTAAAAATTTTAAAGGTCATCTGGAGAGAAAATCATGAACCGAGTTATCTTAGCTCTTTATTACACTATTATAGTGATATTATTATCACTATTATAGTGATATTATTATTGTATAATACTCTGATAGATTTAAAATTGGACACACAGAAGGAAGTTTAACATGGAACAAAAGGTCTTTGGCACGTACGTGTGGCTGCAGTTGTGTACAAAAACAAGTGACAAATCCTAGGCAGAAAAATCTAAATGTAGCCTACCAGTTGTGTTTCTAAAATCATGGAGCTTGTTTCTGAGTACTGAGTACTTCTTGTACTGAGGTGTGCCATGATTTACAGTTCACCGGAGTCTCTAGCAGTACTATATAAATACTTCATGAAATAGTCTATCGAAAGTATTAGCGTTTTGAGATACAGTAGAAATTATTCATATGCCTTTCCTTTTGGTAAACAATTTTTGTCAGTAAATATGAAGACAGGAAGGACTCGTATGTTTTGTATAGTTGGGAAATATTGCTTGGGAATTTACTATAAGTTGAAGCTTTGGCTGCTGAGATTCTATTAAGTCTTTATTGCAATAGAAGCAGATTCTTTTTTTCCAATATCTCAGGATTAGTATCATTGGAAATGCTGCATATTTTGCAATTTGAATTTGTTCTAAGGCATCTTTTACAAATCGTCAGTATTTTAAGAAGTTACCCATTTCCCATGGGCCACAAACTCGTTTTCTTTCTTCGTCCAACTTCAGGAAATAAAATGGAAAACCTGCTTAAGTGAGATTGGAGGAAGGTGAAAACTATAATTACAAGTAAATATAAGCACCACAGACTATTTAATTTTCAATATAATTAAAAAATAAATATTTCTATATAACATACAGAAATAGATGCTTCTAATTTATCCATCATCTTTAATACTTTGAGCACATCACATTTCGCAATTAACACCAATTTTAAGTAATTCCATTTAGTCATGACTATAGGGAGAATAAGATGAGGAAAGGTGGTCTGTTCTGTTCCGTAAACATTTATCAAATACTTGCTCTGCTCAAGCAACAGATTCAGTGCTATGAATACAAAAGTGAAATGCCATGTGGTGCCTGTCATTTTAGTACTTCTAATTTAGTAGGAAAGAAAAAATAGATGTGTATATCACAATATAAGATATTCAAAAATAATTGTTATGACAGATTAATAAAGTGATATTGTAGAAAATAAGGAGGAAAGATTACTTTTGAAAAAGAGAATTAGAAATTGCTTCATGAATTAAGTTAATTACTTCATGAATTAACTTAAAATGTTTAGGGCAAAGATAATTCTATTCACATCTATTTATGTATACCACAGTAAGCATAAATCAGATTTTCTCCTAATTCAATGTATTATTTTAGTACATATTCTTCTAGACTCTTTTCTTGATTCTAAGGAGCTGTGAGAAGGACAAAGAAGAGAACCTACTCTGCATATGGTTTACATTTGTTAGTGGTTTAAATTTATATTTAAATTTATCATCACTTTTAGAATTTGAAAATTGATACATGATGTTTTAAAAGTGCTAAATCCAAATCTTTTCTATGTCATAATTATTATTGACCACTTTAATTCCTTCTTGTGTCCAGATAATACTCCGCAGCATTATATATGCACTGTTAACAAGAAGGAAAAGTATGCCTTTAAGTCTAAATATTTGAAGATACTAACGAATAGCCCACCTCTCCATTTCTTCTTCCAGATCAGTCTATACAAGAGAAGATCGTTTAATATACACTTATATATGCAGATGCTCCTGATCCCTCGACATGACTATTAGCTCTTAAGGTAGATCTGAAAGGTGAGGGAATCATTGCTTGGTTTGTTTGTTTCTTTTTTTTTTTGAAACTGATATGCCCACCAGCTATTATGTAGAGAAAATTCCTGTGCTAGTTTCATCCTGCCAGTCTGTGGACAAGAAAAATCACATTCTTATTCTTTCTTAAAAGCAAACAAACAAACATGAAACTAAAATCAGTTAAACAGAAAAAAAATAAACAAAAAAAAACCCTTCATTTCCAATTTTGCTGTTACTATTGTTTGATTTTGTATAGGTTAACTTTCTTGGATTAATAGGTCATAGATTAAAAACAGTTTATGAACTTACTTAAATACTATACTCATGGCCCTTATCAAAAAATTCAAATCTTGATGTCTTTATTAGGGAGAGTTGCAGATCAGTGTCTCTCAAAAGCAAGGTCTCCTTGGAATGGCTTATCTCTTTTTTTATGAAGGAACTAAAGACAGAATATTTGAAATTCCAAAATGCTTTGATGGTTGAATCAGTGATGTGGAAATCTCTGTACATAAGGACCATCTCAGAATCATCACTGAAAACTACTATTGATTCACTTGTGTGGAAAACTTGAGCAAAGTGCCTATAATCTTTCAGTGTATTCCATAAGAATTATGAGTTATATATGACCTAGAATCTCAAGGAAACTCAATACACCGTCCATGTTTGTGCTTAGAATTTATTTATTTATGTACATATTTATGATTTGGTGTACAATAGAAGTGTTTGAAAGACAGCATTCCAGTGGTTGGAATGTCGAATATTAAATTGGGAACTAATAATTGATTGTGGCATAAAGATAAGTCTGAGCAATCCCAGGCACATTGCCATGCTTGGGTGATTTACTTAGTTTTTGTTACCAATTCTATTTTGTTCCTAGAAAAAACTTTCAAACCTCTGGGTATTTACATTTTTCTTGTAAGATCATAAAGGCAATAAACATGCTTACAGTGGTTTCTAGACTTGGTGCTAAAAGCTGTGATTTAGGAAACAATCAACATTAAATGGGGAAAATTAGAACATAAAATAACATGCTGTCACATAAATTATTTTTGTGATATACTACTGTAGCTATGTTATGCATAGGCATGTTCTCATTTAAAATTGGGTTGCTTGAATGTTGTTTATGCCGTGACAATATGTATGCTTTTTTTTTCTTTGCTATAAAAAGATCCTAAATGCTTTTTGCATATTCTATAAGCACGTCCTCCAGAGCTTTCAGTAATAAAGCTCCGACTTAAAGGTTAGAAGAGTTACCACAAATTTGTGACTGTGTCCCATGCTGAGCTCCTTGGCTTCTCTGGCTTCTAGGCACTTAATTTGTTAGGACAAATAAAGTGGAATGGAAAATGACTGTCTATTCTAGACTAATTCAGGGGCATGATGCACAATACTGACACGAGTTTAACGTACTGCTACTGAATAAGGGTACAGCTTACAGTTTATTAACATAACATTTCTGGTAACTATTTTTCTCTACTTTAGGGAAGAATTATGAAATAAGATGGTGTGAGGTATGGTATCTTGAAATTATCAAATAGTTTAGGGATTAAAGTAGAGATGCCCTGTTGAGAACAAGCTTTCTACATTCTCCAGTTGGCCAAGTTTCACATATGGCTTAAATTGTCCTCTGCCACTTTATCCCTCTCCCTTTCTCTCTCTCCTGAATATGTAAATTCAATGTGTGGATCCTGGGTCTTAAAAATCACAGAACCTTCTCACTTAGCCTAAACTTTTTTTTAGCATCAAAAATTCTTCAGGCATATTCACAAAATTGGTTTTGTGAAGCTTGAGAGATGCCTGAGTCAGAAATTTTTGCTTTTTTTTCCAGTCCCACCTTTTTTTTCTGGGGATAAATATTGCATTTCCAAGAAAAAGCTGCCTTTACCCTTCCAAGTGCCCCATTCTCTCCTCTGCTATAGTAACACCCATCAATAATAGCTCATATGTCTCTGGCACTTTCCAGCTTATGAAGGGATCACGGCACCCCATTTGATGTGCACAATCACCCTTTTGGCAGGTAAAAACTTAGCATCACTGTGTTGTATGTAGATGCGGAGGCTGAGGTCCAGATTAGTTAGTGAGTAATAGAGCTGAAACTAGCACCCCTATCTAATACTTAACTTTGATGCTCTTCAAATTGTAGCTACACAGCCCATCGCATCAAACCTGTGCTTGTGCTAACTCTAGAATCGTAGAACCGGAATGGTTCCAGGGTTACTTCACTCGTCTCAGTATCTCTGCTTATATACAAGCCCCTTTTCTGAAAGTCAGAGAAATGTGCTCTCAGATGGACCCCACTGGTGCATTACTTGTCTAGCAAAAAGGGGTGTGTGTGCGTGTGTGTGTGTGTATTTGTGTACAAAGAAAAGAATGCAGCTCCTGCCCTAGTGAGCAGTGACTCAGGCTATTAGTGGCATAGCCAGGGCAAGTGAGAGAGCACAAGATCTCTGACTGAGCCTGAAGAACAGGGGTCTTCCCTTTCCTCTGCCCACGCTGCATACCACCCCCGCTCACCTCCATCCCACTCGGCACTTCCTTGTACCCCACCACGATCAGCTTCTAAAGATGCTCTGATCCTCTTTTCCACATCTTACCAAGATAGAAATAAACTTGTCAATTTCTGTACTACAAAACCGAGTCAGTGGTTGTCAGGTATGTTGCTCCCTCTGTATCAGCTTTTTCATTTTTGAAGTCATTTTTGAAAATATAAATGGAAATATATACGAACAAAACACAAAATTTCTGAAGTTAGAAAAATATGATTTTCCCATAATTAGATTCCACTGATAGAACTGAGGATGAAAGGCTTAGGCACAGGGATATGGACACTCCTTGTGGCTCAGTTATTGAATCTTTCTGAAATTGTACCCCCTCAATTTCCTGTTTCCTTTTTCTGTGTATATCTTTGATGTTTGGAAAGATTTGGTGTAATTCTGTGGATTTGGAAAACAACATAATTGATGGGTTATCTGTATAAACAAATACACATTAATGCAAAGTTAGAAATGTGTTACAAATGAGTTTGATTTCTCAAATTTGCTTTCTCAGATGTGACTGGTAATTGCTCTTAAGGAACAACTCACTATTTCCTCTTTCAAGAGACTTACGACAGTTGAGCAGCAATCAGAAATGAATAAACCCAAGGCTGGTGAACAATCTCACACACCCCAACAGAAAATAATTGCAACAATCGTTTCTAAAATCTGTAGCAAAGCTTTGAACAGATTTTCTTAAACTCTGTTACAGAATATACTGCAACATGGATTCTATAAAGATGAAATATAACAACTCACTTTTGCTAAATTAAATGTAGACTTTAAACTTTTAAATCAAACAACTGCCTTGATTATAAAGTTAATATAAAACTAAAAACCAATGTTCAAGAATACATCAAATGTGTCCATGAATCAGGCAGAAGCTATACTTCTATGAAATGAGTGTGTTTTAATTCTATCATTTTGGGAGGCAAGTTAACGTTCTAGTTTTGAACATACAATTTTGGTATTGGACATCACCTCTTCTCCCTTATGCACTTCACGTACTCCCCCAAAATAATTTTAAAAATAAACAGGCAAAGTTATAGCAGTATTTCGACAGATAAATTATCCAATAGCTGTTGATATTTCACATAAGATAGGAAAAAGGAAAAAATAAAGGCATCTCCTTTCTACGGTTTTGAAATATTTTATTTCATCATCACCAACACTATGGTTGGTAGGAATAGTAGAAAGTATTTACTGTTGGGGTTCAGTCTTTTCTGGAATCGTAAGTTTTGTAGCTTAAGATATAAAAGGCCTCATGGGGGCCGGCCTCGTGACTTAGCAGTTAAGTGCGCGTGCTCTGCTACTGGCGGCCCGGGTTCAGATCCCTGGCGCACACCCGACGCACTGCTTGTCCGGCCATGCTGAGGCGGCATTGCACATACAGCAACTAGAAGAATGTGCAACTATGACATACAACTATCTACTGGGGCTTTGGGGAGAAAATGGCAAAAAAAAAAAGGAGGAGGATTGGCAATAGATGTTGGCTCAGGGCCGGTCTTCCTCAGCAAAAAGAGGAGGATTAGCACGGATGTTAGCTCAGGGCTGATCTTCCTCACAAATAAAAGGCCTCAACAGTGGGCAGTATTCTTTTTTTTTACTTTAGCAGTTTACAAAGAGAATGTCAAAATTAGACAAGATAGGAATTAATTGACTCAGAAACCAATATGAATGCTGTTAATTAAAACAATCACTTTGGTTAAAAAAATATATATATGTAATTTTATTTTGTAATATAAATATATAATACATAGCATATATTTTATATACATAATTTTATAAAAATATAATTAAAATAGTATACTTTAGAATATTGTATGTGTGTGTGTGTGTATGTGTGTGTGTCTATAATTTTAATCATTTTGTTAGAATAGGCTAATAGCCCTAACAAGCAATCTCAAAAATTAAGGAGCCAAAGCCAGTCCGGTGGCACAAGTGGTTAAGTGCGCACGCTCCGCTACGGTGGCCCAGGGTTCCCTGGTTCGATCCGGGGGCGCACCGACGCACTGCTTGTCAAGCCGTGCTGTGGCGGTGTCCCATATAAAGTGGAGGAAGATGGGCATGAATGTTGGCCCGGGGCCAGCCTCCTTCCTCAGCAAAAAGAGGAGCACTGGCAGATGTTAGCTCAGGGTCGATCTTCCTCACCAAAAAAAAAAAAAAAAAAAAATTAAGGAGCCAAGCATAGTAAAATTTTATTATTTTATTCCTGCTTACTTACTTGTCCATCACAGATATTCTTGGTCAAGCAGCTCTCCTTCAAATTGCCATTTTGTGTCTTGGGCTTCACCAATTTTTGTTCTGTCCTCCTTTAAGTTTGGGAAGTTTTTTATTTAATGGTCAGTCAAGGAACCTAAGAAAGTAAGAGTAGGAGGACTGAGAATTGCAATTTTAACCAATAAATGTGTTCCTTTACAAGAAATATGGGAGAAGAGCAGAGAGAAAGCCTCAGGATTTACACTTTTGAGGGTTGTACCCTGGGAATACTGTGGTGATTTGATTCTAACCATTCGATCTTCTCAACTCCTCTTGTCCTACTCCCAGTAACCCTTCCAGGTCCCACTGGTCTTTCCCAAGAACCTCCCCTCACCCCAGGAAGTGCCCTCTGCCTTTTGTCCTCCTTTCCTCTTGAAAATACTAATGCATTGAGCTTTTCTCCTCTTTAGCTAAGGGCAAACAATCAATTACTTAAAACGTATTAATATTCTTCCAGAGTAAGCCCAGTGGAGTTACACATAATGTCAATACACTCATTTTATTAACATGTCTTATACTTGCTCCTTGTGAAAAATTAACCCTGCCATCATTGTACTGAGAATGAGATGATACCTTGATAAGATTCTCATTACACAGATCTCCACATTAGATGCAAATGCTTTTTATTTTTTTTTTTAATAATTTTATTTATTTATTTTCCCCCCAAAGCCCCCGTAGATAGTTGTATGTCATAGCTGCACATCCTTCCAGTTGCTGTACGTGGGACGCAGCCTCAGCATGGCCGGAGAAGCGGTGCCTCAGTGCGCGCCCGGGATCCGAACCCCAGCCGCCAGCAGCAGAGCACACGCCGTTAAATGCTAAGCCACGGGGCCGGCCCCATTTAAAAGCAAATGCTTTTTAATAATTGCGTTGGATGAATGCATGTTACCAACTACAAATCTTATCTTGTCTCCCTACATTTCTGCCTTAATGTAAAGGGGATGGGAATCTCCATTCATTTTGCCACAATAGAAGAACCTGAAAATTGAGATGTCTGTACAATTGTACAATCGGGTGCTGGGACAGACAGATACTGGAACTTAGATAATACCTTCATATTCTGCTAGAAAAATGCCAAACGTATTTCTCTTTTTTTAAAGATTTTATTTGTTTTATAGCAGTTTTAGGTTTACAATAAAGTTGAGAGGAGGCTACAGAGATTTCCAATATACCTCCTGCTCCCACACATGCATAGCCTCCACACTATCAATATCCCCCACCAGAGTGGTACATTTTGTACCAAGGATGAACTTTTTGACACATTAAAATTGCCCTAAGTCCATAGTTTGTCTAAGGGTTCACTCTTGGTGTTGTAGATTCAGTGGGTTTAGGCAAATGTATAATGACAGAAATCCATCATTATGATATAATACAGAGTATTTTCACTGCCCTAAAATCCTCTATGCAATGCCTATTCATTTCTCATCAAATATAAGATGATATTCAAATCAATATCCAACAGGTATTTCTCACACAATACACAGACTAGGTGTTTATAGTACCATTGTTGCTCTTTATCATAACATTTTCACAAAGAATGACAATTTGTTTCAGAAATGCAGAATAATAACCATATAGCTCATATTAATAATCATAGCTCATGAAGCATTCAGTTATCATTTCCCAGTAAATAATCCTCATACTCTCAATTCTTGCATGACGAGGTTTGGATACTTCTGTTTATCTTGGCCTGAAGGTTTTAAGTTTCCGTTACCTAATGGTTTAATTACTTTAACTGTGATTGGCAGTTTCCATTACTAATGTAGTTTATTTAAATAATTTCTATATTATGGAAGAAAAGAGACTCCTGAAGAAATCAAATTATTATTTTAAATGTTTTTAAAAAAGTTAATAGCTCTGTATGTCTGCACCTATGTTCTTCCCTTTCCTACCAACAAATTGACAAGAAAGAGCTGACTTAATTGAGGTCATCTTACTACATAGGAGATTTTTATGCATAATTTTATTATTACTTTTCAAGGAACTTCACAAGTATGTAGGAATATGTGTTTTAATGTATGTAGACAATTTTAGAAATAAAGTAGTACGTAGAATGATGGTAATAATGTTTTTATATATTTTTTTCATTATTTGTTTTGCTCATCTCATAGTAATTTGGTTCTAATACGGGCTGAATAATAGAAGCACCAAGAGAGTAAGTGAGTGACCCTTATCAGATAGTTGTCATAAGGTCAAGACTAGCACACACGTTACTTTCCTAATTTTAGTTTGTACTCTAGGCCTTTACCAACTTTGTGGGATGATAGATCATTTTATATTTTAATTACCATCTTCATGCTTAATTTGAATTATCAAGGAAGTGTTTGGCTTTTTAGTCCTGTCTTCCTCTGTGTTACACATGTAAAATTTTTAGGATATACCTTAAATTAGTATATCTTAAAATTTCATTCTAAGTAATTAAAGACCTGGGTGTATAAATAAGGTCAAGTTTAGGCCAGGCTGGTGTCTTTTGAATCTGTTGCCTCCTATGATATAAGAACTAACTTTCCAACTTGCCTTCAACATCTTTCGCATGGATTATCACAATGATTTCCTAACTTGTCTCCTTGCCCTCTTCATTCTTCTGAAAACACTTAGTCTGAAATATCTTTTAAAAATGCCTATCTGATTGTCTGGCTATGTCACTCCTCTGACAATGTCTTTTTTCTTGTTTCCTCCAGATGTCCATGATCTGGCCCTTTCCTTCTTCTACTTTTCCAAACTGCATTGCCTGCATCTCCTCACCTCACTTTCTACATTTCTGACGTACTTAATTTCTGGCAGTCTCCTAACATGTTCAGGGGCTCCACATCTTCTACAATTGCTGATCCCTGTGCCTAGGACACTTTATCTGCTGGTGATCTTTTGAATATTCATTGAAGCCCAGTTTCAAGGTCTCCTCCACAGGTAAGCTGCACCTCCTCTGAGCCGTCTTTAACATGTACCTCTCTATATAGCTTACTACGATACAATTATCTCTATGTGCTTGTTGCCTCCACTAGTCTGAATTTCTTTGAGGGTAACGAATGGAATATTTTTGTGTCATGAGTCCATAGCCATGTAACCTGACACACAGTAATTGCTTTATAAATGTTTGGGAAATAAATGAAAGTTGCTGGAACAGCATTGAAGTCTGTGGGTCAGAATCTGTTATACCCCTAGATGAGGCCTGGCTTACTCACAGCAATCACATTTTTAGAAGTCACATTTACTTTGAACCTGACTGATAAATAATTTGAATTAAAACGTGTTTTTTATTGACAGGATTCAGAGAGGACAAATCAGATTCCAGAAAAGTTCTTAATGAATATTCATGTAAGAACTCTGGTTTCAAAACACAAGAAAGAGGACAAATAACAATAAAAGCTCAGTATACTAAAATTTGATAATTTATACTTTATATTATTCAAGTGATGTTTATGATTTTGGGCCTCTGTTCAAGTTTAATTTCATATTTTCTGGCAAAAATATCATCTATAATAACAGCTGTGTTCTTCAAATGTAAGTTCGATTTCTTTGTATTTGGAACTTGGCATTAGTATCTGTATGAAGTAGAGGATTTGTAAAACATATTTGAATTAGTCTATTGAAATAAACTCTGTATTTGCTCTGTAGGTGTGGCTGATGGAGTGGGAGGATTTACTTGTCTGCAAGGTCAGATGTGCACGAAGGCTGTTTTGTTGTTGGGTAAATTAAATTCTATCTCTGATGTAGTTTTAGGATAATAGCCTAAGTGCTAAATTATACATGTGTTTCACAGCAATTTTAGTGTCTATGGTTTAATCAATGTCTTCGATATTTATTTCAGTGTTTTTAGCACCAATCGTGTTAGAGAACAAGGTAAACTCTCTCAGATTTCCTAGATGAAGCTTTTGTTCTTCAGTTACTGTTTCTTCAAGAGGAGTGGGAACCACACACTCATTATGGTAGTTTTTATCACGTACATTTCCCATTGTTATTCACGTCACTATTTGAAAGCATATGTGTGAGATTAAAGTCAGGAGATGGGCTTCTTCAGTGTGTTCTCTTCTCTCTCTCTCTCTCTGTCTCTTTTTAATATCAGTGCAGTGCTTATCTTCCTGTTTTCTTATGAGTCATTAAAATACTATGAGTTTTTAAAATAATATTTTCCTATGTCCACAGATAAAGGGATGCAAAATTTGAAGCTGATAATACGTGAACAGATTTATTAGGAAAGATAATATTATGCTCCTGATATTACCCATTGTGTGTGTGTTTTTCCTTTAAAAAGCCAAGATCTAAGGTGTGATAACAGAAATACCTGAATGTTGCACTGAAAAGTCATCTGTAAATATTGAAAATCATACAGAAACACAAATTAATCACTGAGAAAAAATTTTACAGATATTCCAATGAAATAAACTGCTGACTTTATCTTTAAAAAAAAGTAGCACTTCACGTGCCACCATACTTACAGACAAGATTGCTTTTTATGTGTTCAGTGGATCTGCTCTGTTTCTGAAAATAAAATAAATAAGAAATGCACTTCTTTCGAAAGAAGACAGGACCAGCCACTTTGTACTTAGCCTTATGTTTACCAACCTTAGGAGCATCTGCCCCTGACAGCAGGTGCTTGGCAGTTTCCTGGGGCTTAGAAGGGAGTCGGCTGTAGAAGAAGGATGGTTGCATGTGTCAGGGCCAGTGGGTTCTTCACTCGTCCTGGAAACCATCTAGCAGAGCTCATGTGGCAAATGATGCATGGAAATAGGGGAAAAAACATCTTCCATACTGTAAGCCTTCTGTTCTCTTAAACCACATACATTAAAAGAGAAAGAGGTATTTGTATAGCATTGTTTTCCTTTATTCTTATTTCAGAGCATTAGTTTGACCTTCAGAAGAGATAGTCGCAATATTTCTGTTAAGATGAGAAAATCTATTTGGAAGGATATTAAAATAAATTGGAAAAGAAGCAAGACGTACAAGGAAGCTAGATAAAAGAGATACTCTGATCACCAGATAGAGGTTATCATGCTGAGAGAATGACACTTGATTTTCTTGTTTTGTTTTGTGTTCTCCATCTCTAGGACTATGATCGTTAAACAGACTCTTTTGCTGTTGAGATCTGATGTCTAATGCTCAACTTGACATGAATTCTTCAGCTATTTCTTATTGTTCAGAATTTAAAAACTTTAACATCATTTTTATTGAAAAATGCTGTCTTTTTAAAAAAACTACTAATTATATTTGTTTAAGAGCTCATTGTACTGTTGAAAAGATACATGAGTTGTTTTTTTGAAAAAGAATAGGGTGGAGATAGTTGCTCCATCCCAAGACTGAGCAGGCTATGCAAATATTAGAATTTAGTTATATATTGACTATCATTTTCTTTTTGAGATTTTGCATTACGCCTCTTATTTAAAAATTTTTGAAAATCATTAATGAAGCAAGCACAGTCAACATAGTCTTCAAATACTTATTTTTAAGGAGTTCATATTATTAAAAACCAGACATATAGGTCTAAAAGATGTATCCATTTAAAAATGCATAATGCGATTTTATAAAATTTCTTGAAGGGGAGGAGTAAAGAAAATCCACAAAGCTCTCTACTATCAGGGCTAGATTAATGAAGATGAGGCCCTATTTTCAAAAATATGGATATGTGAAAACATTGGTATTGCTGGGAGGGGAGCAGAGACTGAATGAATTAAAGAATTTTAAGAGTTTTCATAGAAGTAACAATTATCTATTAGTTCCTAGCAAACGATCAATGTTGTTAATCTTAACTACATGGAAACTATTTAACAGTAACAGCTGCAGCAACAGTAGCAGCAGCAACAAACAGCATTTACTGCATGTCTCCTATTTCCCAAACCCTCTGCTAAACACTTTTTATGTGTTGCCACACCAATACGTGGTGGGGTGGAATCCAAATCGATGATGACTGACTCAAAAACCTGCATCCTAATCCCTCAAGTGTCTCATAGAAATTGAGTAAAATATAAATCTTGGATCTCCTTATGGTGGAGGTAATCCCAAAATATACAACAGTAAATGATTAAGTTTAGGTCTTTATATGACAGACTATGCAGTGGGATAAAAGGAAGAAAAAAATCAGTGAACACTGGACTGATCAGGAAAAGCTTTTTGCTGGATGTTTTGAGCTAACCACTGAAGAATGGGTGGCATCTACTTATTGATGTTAAAAGTAATGGGGATAATGGAGAAAGAGAATTCTAATTTAGAAAAATACATAAAACAAGGCATAAAACATAATGTATTCATGAGACTGGATTTGACTAAAGAATATGCATTCGCAGAATTCAATTCAATTCAAAATTGCTTTTTTGAGTCCCCCCTACTCCCTCTATAGCCCAACCCAACAATATACTTTGGCAGAAATCACTGTGTTGTGAAGTAAATTGCTGGTTGAAACAAAGATGAGGAGAATAGCTATTTGGAGCTTATTCTTGAAAATGACTCATTCAACTCTGTATGATTTTGTTTTCTCAGTCTAAAATGATTAGCTACATGGCTTGAATGGCTATGTATACTCAAAGAATGAAAATGTCTTTGTATCTGGGAAATAATGGCAGAATGAAATTGGCAATAGGACAAAGATATGGGCATTTCAGTACGAATTTTTCCTTGATGCGAAATGTTTTTCCTGGAATGACCACTCCAAATATGGTCCAGTACCCTGTCCCCTTCAGTGGCTTCTTCAGAGGTGAGGAGGGAAATATTAGACAGTCTAATGGAAAAGGAGACCAATTCAGTGAAGAACAGTTCAACGCAGGATGAGATTAAAATTTCAGGTTCATCTGTTAGACATTAAATAACTCATTTATCTTACCATAGAAATCCACAAAATAAATCCACCTCTACTTTTCAAATATTTCATAAAACCAAATTTTTTAAAAAGTTATTTTTAAATTGGTGAAATCAGAACAGAAAAAAAGACTACCTACATGATTTCAGATTAAATAACACGTCCTGATCAATGGAGTATATGGATGGTAAAAAAATAGTATGGGTGTGGACATATGGTTGAAATCTTAATTTTTTTTCCAAGAAAGAATATATTTAATAAAAGAAAAATACTGCCACTCTCCCTTCTCATATTTTGCTAGCATGATGGTTATTTTAAATGTAAAGTATATAATCTTACAAGAAAGTGTTGTCACTTAAGTCAAATAAATAAAATTGAATAAACTTGCTACATTTTTTCTTATTTTTATTATTTCTTGATGGAAAAGCAAAAATGTTGTCAGTGACTGACCCTGGTCTGTGGATGGGACTGGGAACACCTGATCTAGGTCAATGGTTTAAAACTATTCTACAATCTGAGCAATCATGAGACAAAGCATGCTATTCTCAGTGGGATACAACATGGAAATAGCTTTAAAAAGCTTTAAAAAATAGCTTTTTTTGTTTCCTCCATGGACTTCAAACCCATTTCCCTAAATTCCTCTTCCCTATTCTTTGTCAACATCTCAAGCATATTCCCTAAATTTTCTACTGATTTTCAGCTATTAGAATAGTTTCATTTCAGTTATTTAAAAGTCCTAACAAATTTGAATCAAAACTTGAACCTCTCATCCAATTCAAACTTAACACCCTTTGTAGCTAGGCCACCCCTAGAATTCTCAAACAAGCAGTAGGAAAGAGGGCATGGTCTGTTCTTTTTGCTCTCCTTATTATTCTTACTTCTCCATTCTTTCAGCTGTTTCAGGCTTCTATGGGATTAGGGGCAGGGGAGAGAGTGAAGATGATTTAGAAGAAAGGTCAAATTCTTCTCTGCTTGGTGTTGATGTAATCTGGCACTATATGGTGCATGACCAAGTTCTGGCTCTCTCTTGCATGAGGCTGTTTTGTGTAATTTTGAGACCCTTCCTTTGGGGACTGCTGTACTGAACTATTACCTGCTGTAGGCAATACTCTATTCAAATAACTGCCTATATGTCCTCCCAAACTCCTGCCCTCTAGCCCTATATCTCTAGCCTTTCTACTAGAATACTTGGACCTGGAAGGCAGATATCCTGGGCCAAATCTCTATAAGATAAATACACATGCCAAAGAGCAAAGGCCACTGGAATCATGCATTGTTGCCCCAACCAACTCTGGAAGCATAGGTCACATTCATAATTTTCCTTTTTCCTTGTCCTGTTCCATAGGCAGCCACAGTCAATTGTTCTCCTTGAGAATTTAGAGGAAAGTCAAGTCCAAATCTTCGTGTCCTACCCAAACTCCAGAGGATAGTGTCAAGTGTACCAAATATTCTTTCACTGTGCTCAGTGATGGTGTCATAACAGGGTCAGATCTGTGCCTATAAATGTCCAGCTAGAAAGAAAATTCTGGTCTTTGCTCTGGAAACCAACCCAACCCCACCACCACCACTATAGTCTCTTCAAGTAAATCTCTTGATGCTTACTTTACTTGGTTTAAAGTGGGTGAGGGAGTATGCCCCAGTCCTCTTCACTCTCACTAATTGCTTCAAAGAATTATTTTACTCCTCAATGAACCGCTGATCTTCTTTTATTTAGCCTGCATAGTGGTGGCTGGACTATTTTTTGGTACCTCTTGGTAAATCTTGAAGATATGTGACCTAGTAAGGTGGAAACTCATTTCCCATGGTGCTGAGAATTGCAACCTCAGACAAAAATCTCTGGGATGATAGAAAATGTCCTATCCAATCTTCACTAGATTTATCTATACTTTTGACAGATCATTTATATTGGGAAAAACATTGATCTAGACAAACCAGAGTTGTAGAGTTTAGAGAATTTTTTTAAAGTTCAAGTTAATTGTAAAGCTTATAGCACTGAAAGAAATTTTAATAAATGACTCAGCTCTGCTTGATTTCAAAATGGGCATAAAAAGGAACAATATTCGTCTTCTACTTGGAAACTTTAATCTACAAAGCCAGTGCTGTGTGACAATGGTTCCATACACAATCTTCAGGCTGAATTTGAAAGTATGGTATGTGCTTCCCAATAGAAATTTTGAAAGCACTGCTATTCAATTCTCAATAAATTGCGATCTGAGATTTTTCTTAATACTTCTGCTGTGCAGGCTCTCTTCAATTCATGTCTTTGATGAAATGGTTTGTTTATAGCCCTTACAGAATTTTAGCTTCCTTTGGAGAAAGAGGTATCACTTTCATTTTACAATTCAATACAGCCAAAACTAATATTTTGATTCTCCATGATTGTGTGTGTGTGTGAGTTTGTCCAACATCTGGGACAAACTGTAATCTTCTTTTATTACCAAACACAATATACTGGAACCAGTCTCAACGTGAGCATCAAACTTAATGAAAAACAGAACATCAAGAAAGTAGATAAATGGCTACAACTTCCACCTTTGGTCTTGCTTTACACGTTCATCTAGTTTATCAGTTCAACCTGGGGTTTAGGAGGCCCATGACAGCCAATGATTTATTATTGGTGGTAGCAGTGACTATGATATATCAACATCTATCTACTGGATATTTCACAGAGACCATAAAACTAATGTCACATAATTTTAAATGTTTCCATCTTAAGCTGATAACGTTTGTAATTCTCTTTCATATAAAGGGTGATTTAAAAAGAGGAGGAGCCTCATTTTTATGGTAGTGGCTTAATATCTGAATATGTTCTGATATCTGAAATATCTAAAAATGTTCAATTGAAAAATAAAGCAAGATGAAGCCACGGTATTTTTATTCTTTCACACCATTTTTTAGGAACATGTGATATAATTATTTTTAAATGATTCTGAATAATTTGGGGGTCACAAAACATTAACTTTTAAACAAGAAAGAGCCGTTATATCTTAAAATGCTCAATTGTGAAAAATATCAATATGAATTTGGTTATGAGTTCATAATATACATTTAGTCATAATCTTAAAATTATACTATTATTGCAACAAAGGTGTACATTTTATTAAGAATCTAGAATTAGATTGCAGAATTATTTGATAGCAGATAGAAAAAACCTGATATCTGCCTTTACCTTTTTTCCTACTATGATAGTATTAATTTATCTAAAATTTTAAATTGTTCGGAGACTTCTCCCATTTTATTTTCACTAGATTGATGTAAAGTATGTAGGAAATGAAGAAGTGTCCTCATTTTTTAGTTGTGGAATTATAAATATTGGGTGAAGATTTTGTTTTCCTAAGTCTTAGTATATTTCTCTTTCCTGTGCTAGTCAAACTGTGAAAAAATGGATGATTCCATAGTTATTCATCAAATTAAACGGGACATTATCTTACTCTAGCAAAATGCCAAACTGCATACATATTTGTGGTATAAATGAACTCATTCCCCACCCCAAACCTAATGAAATAGAAAAATACCAAAACCCAAGGGGGTATGTTACTTGGTTCTTAGTGTAAAATTGTTCGTGTTGACAAAATGAGACATTAAAATATGGAAAAAATAATTGTAAAGCATTATTTCATGTTTCAACAGTGGCTGTTAGTCATATTATTTTACTCATTACTATGTCTTTAGATAACAGATTTCATCTATATCTCTTTTGATACAATTCAAAACACAAACCAAAATCAGTATAGAAATGCTGCTCTTAATATACAGCAAAGGGCAAGGAAGAAAACCTATAGAATGCAGCCATGTTATTGACAGACATTTCCTTATTATCTAGGGGGAAAAAATGTCCTCTTCAATGTTTGCCTGGCTGTAGGAATTTGGTATCATCGAATATTATACATTTGTTTATATCTCATCTCTATCTAAAATGTATTTGTATTTATTTATAATAAATGATATACTTAAAATGAGAGTATTAAAATATACATAGACCTAGTAAGCCAAGGCCACAAAAAAAGAGAAGGAATAAAACATACAAACCATAAAAGTGTAATGTCATTATTCTGACTTATATTACCTTAGGCTCTCAGCATCCCTCTTAGCAGAATCTCCCTTCCAGAGAACTTGTATCTTATCAGAATGGAAGAACACACAAGCTTTTCTAGATGGATTATAGTTTTATATACACTAATTTCCATATCGGGCCTCATATAACTAACATTGAGTGATGACATATCAAAGAGTATCATAAAATATTTTTGTATCAAATGCAGTATATATTTATGTGTTATTTCTTACAATGTCCACGGATAAAAGCGTATGCCATAGTATTCAACTACAATCTGGCATTCACTTCCAAGTTTCCCCTATAATTGCTCTGTGCTTTTTGAGAGGCAAGTGTTTCAATAAGTTTGCTATATGTTCACAGGAACTTGTAAATAAGAACAGTGACTATGTAACCAATTATGATGCTTTATTACTTTTATCGCTTGGGTATATATGTTCAGCACCTCTTAGTAGCGTGATGAAGTCTCACTCCATCCCACTGCGTCCCACCTGGGATGTGAATCATCACTTTCTCTAGTATATCCACGCTGGATGAAGTGGATATGCCGGGCTACCTGCCCATTAGTCACTTAGTAGCCATCTTGGTTATCAGATTGACTGTTGCAGTATCGCAGTTCTTGTGTTCAAGTAGCCCTTATTTTGCTTAACAATGGCCCCAAGCGCAAGAGTGGTGGTGCTGGCAATTTGGACGTGCCAAAGAGAAGCTGTAAAGTGCTTCCTTTAAGTGGAAAGGTAAAAATTCTCACTTAATAAGGAAAGAAAAAAATTGTATGCTGAGGTTGCTAAGATCTACAGTAACTTTTAGATTTCTCCCCAGGAAACCACACCTTTGACTCTCTGGAATATCCCAGATAGCTGCTAATGTTTGTTCTTGGACAATATCTATAAGAAATAAAATTGAATTATTGCCATCTTATTTTATTTCATATTTACATTACCTAGGGCTTTTAAAGACTTTTAATAGTCATATTTCATCCTTTTATTTTTTTTTCTTGGTGCCACTATATAAAATGATATTTAGGAAACTATTTTTTTATACATATTTTACAAGAAATCTGTGCTAAACAGTATATGAACACGTAGTAGTTATATAAAAGTCAGCAGATTCTTCTATTTTCATAATTATTTTGTGGAAAAAAGCTGATGAGATCATGGATTTCATTGGTCATCACAGAGGTTAGTCAACGTTTCTTCTTGTGTTATGGTAGATGAAATTACATGCAGAAAACTGAAGCTGTCATATGGAAATTTGAATTACATCGCCATTAGGTATTGCAACATCTCTCTGCTAGGTGAAGTGAAATACTGGGTTTAACAGTTTCTGAATCCTTTTATCTATTTCTTATACATTTTCTTAGCAACAAGAGAGCATAATATTCTATTCTATTTAATTCACACACCCTTTTATTCAGAGAGAGATTGTGATTGATGACACTTTCTGCTGTCTTTTCTTCCCCAAAGGAATCGCTGTTTCTATTGCTCTGAGCTTGTGAAACAAAGATGATTCTGTTGTCTTCTTTCTTCCTTCTTCCTTTTTATACTTTTGGATTTAGTTGCGTGTAGACAGAAGGTGATGAGAGATTCCAAATGATTACTTATTCAGCAAACTCTCTAGAGTTCTTGAAGGCTCATTGTTATCCGTCATTGTATATATAGGCAAGATTTACTGCCCTTCAGAATAAACAGTGTCAGTAAACTCCTTAAAATAAAACCTTTCGGAGTGATGTCAGCATCATGGCGGAGTGAGCTTTCCCGTGAACTCTTCCCCTGACAAGATACAACAAAAGCAACAGTCACAGACCAACAACGGAATCCCAGACAGTGAAAACCTAGAGCGGAGGGATCCACACTGCCGCACATCTGAGAGCGGAACGTGCTGGGCCCCCGGAGGAAGTGGGGAGAGGTAAGGAGAACTCCACTCCCTCCCCATCAGATCAGCGATCCCGGTCCGCGTGGCTCCCAGAGAGGGGGGAGGGGCGGCCCTCGGCAGGGAAACCGTGGCTCTTCGGACTCTCTCAGCCAGTGGGAAACTCCCGCACAGAGGACTCAGAGGAGCCACAGGGCTACCATCAACATCTGAGCACCCCAGAGAGCGGATAAAGAGGGGCAATTGAGAAGCCTCCCACTTCAGGGACCCAGAGGGTAAAAGAGAGAGCTCCCCCTCCCCGCAACCCGGACTCTGCAGCTCAACCGACCAGACCAGACCTAGCAATCCCAGGCAGACCTGATCAAAAGACTGGACCCGTGGATCACAGCGGGGAAAAAAAAAAACAAAACTGCGGATCGCAGCAGAAAAACCGGGGCAGAGCGCAGGGGGCTTAGACTACACAGCCCTTTACCACCAGACAGTGGCGGCAGGTGGAAATTGCAACCAGAGACTTCCAGGATGAGGAAAAACAAAACCAACACAGGAACCACAATGCAAAAATATATGAAATCACCAGACCAGAAGCAAAATGACAAGCACCCAGGAATCAACCCCGAAGACACAGAAATCCATAAACTAAATGACAGAGATTTCAAAATAGCTGTCATAAAAACACTCAACGAAATACGAGACAACACAGACAAACAATTCAATGAGATTAGGAGTTTCTTCACAAAAGAGATTGAAATCATAAAGAAAAACCAATCAGTGCTGATGGAGATGAAGAACACAATGGAGGAGATAAAGGAGAATCTGGAATCTTGAAAGAACAGAGCTGACAATATGGAGGAAAGAATTAGTACTTTAGAGGATAGGAATACAGATATACTCCAGATGGAAGAGGAGAGAGAACTAAGACTAAAAAGAAATGAAGAAAGTCTCTGAGAAATATCTGACTCTATTAGAAAATGTAACATAAGAATTATAGGTATTCCTGAGGGAGAGGAGAGGGAAAGAGGAACAGAGAGCCTATTCAAGGAAATAATAGCTGAGAATTTCCCAAATCTGGGGAAGGAGCAGGAAATACGAGTAAGCAAAGCCAACAGGACACCTATATATAATAACAGACAAAGGCCTTCACCACGTCACCTAGTGGTAAGGCTAGCCAGGGTCAACGACAAAGAAACAATATTAAGGGCAGCTAGACAAAAACAAAAAATAACGTACAAAGGAACTCTCATCAGGCTCTCAGCGGATTTCTCAACAGAAACTTTACAGGCTAGAAGAGACTGGAATGATATATTCGAAATACTGAAAGACAAAAACTTTCAGCCAAGAATACTCTATCCAGCAAAAATATCCTTCAAATATGATGGAGAAATAGTAACTCTCCCAGATAAACAAAAGCTAAGGGAGTTCATGGCCACGAGACCCCCACTACAAGAAATACTCAAGAAGGCCCTCAGGCCTGAAAAAAAGAAGAGAAAGGGAACACAAAGCTTGGAGCAAGGAGAAAAGTAGGTAGACAAACTCAGAGAAATAGTAGATCTTTACCGGAATAGGTTAGCAACCACTTAAATACTAAACTCAAAGATCAAAGGAAGAAATTCACCAAAAATAAATTTAACCTCATCACTGTAAACACACAGCCACAACACAAGATAGAATAAGGTATAACAAGAACAACTTAGAAGGGGAAGAGGAAAGTGACTGAATTGACTTAGTATAAGGAAATAGGAGGCCATCAGATAATGGACTATCTCATACACAAGATTTTTTGCCCAAACCTCAAGGTAACCACTAAACAAATAATCAAAGCAAAACCACATATGATAAACAAAGAGAAAACTAGAAGAATCATAAGACAGAACAACCAAACTGAATTGGCAGTCCAAAACAAATGGGACAAGAAACAAAGGAAATGCAAAAGAACCGGAAAATAAGTGACAAAACAGCAACATTAAGCCCTCATATATCAATAATTACCCTAAATGTAAATGGATTGAACTCTCCAATCAAAAGATACAGAGTGGCAGGATGGATTAAAAAGCAAGACCCAACAATATGCTGCCTTCAGGAAACACATCTTAGCACTAAAGACAAGCACAGGCTCAGAGTGAAAGGATGGAAGACAGTACTCCAAGCTAATGGCAAACAAAAGAAAGCAGGTGTTGCCATACTCATATCAGACAAAGTAGACTTCAAGATAAAACAGGTTAAGAAAGACAAAGAAGGGAAATATATAATGACAAAAGGGACACTCCATCAAGAAGACATATCACTTATAAATATATATGCACCCAACATAGGAGCACCAATGTACATAAAGCAACTATTAACAAACCTAAAAGGAGAAATCAACAACAACACAATAATAGTAGGGGATCTTAACACCCCACTTACAGCAATGGATAGATCATCCAGACAAAAAGTTAATAAAGAAATATTAGACTTAAATGAAAAACTGGACGAGATGGACCTAGTAGACATATACAGAGCACTCCATCCAAAGACAGCTGACTACACATTCTTCTCAAGCGCGCATGGAACATTCTCTAGGATAGACCATATGTTGGGAAACAAAGCAAGCCTCAATAAATTTAAGAAGATTGAAATCATAACAAGCATCTTTTCAGACCATAAGGCTATGAAACTGGAAATGAACCATGAAAAAAAAACTGGCAAAGTGACAAAAATGTGGAGATTAAACACATGCTACTGAACAACCAATGGATCATTGATGAAATTAAAGGAGAAATCAAAAACTATCTGGAAACAAACGAAAATGATAACATGCCATATCAAACCATATGGGATGCAGCAAAAGCGTTCCTGAGAGGGAAACTCATAGCGATACAAGCCCACCTGAACAAACAAGAAAAAGCCCTAATAGGCAACCTTAAATTACACCTAACAGAACTAGAAAAAGAAGAACAAACAAAGCCCAAAGCCAGCAGAAGGAGAGAAATAATAAAAATCAGAGCAGAAATAAATGAAATTGAGACCAAAAAAACAGTAGAAAGGATTAATGAAACAAAGAGTTGGTTCTTCGAGAAGATAAACAAAATCAACAAACCCTTAGCCAGGCTTACTAAGAAAAAAAGAGAAAAGGCTCAAGTAAATAAAATCAGAAATGAAAGAGGAGAAATTACAACGGATACCATGGAAATACAGAGGATTATAAGAGAATACTATGAGAAACTATATGCCAACAAATTGGACAATCTAGAAGAAATGGATAAATTCTTAGACTTATACAACCTCCCAAAATTGAACCAAGAAGAAATGGAGAATCTGAATAGACCAATAACAAGTAAAGAGATTGAAACAGTAATCACAAACCTCCCCAAAAATAAAAGTCCAGGACCAGACGGCTTCCCTGGGGAATTCTACCAAACATCCAAAGAAGATTTAATACCCATCCTTCTCAAACTATTCCAAAAAATAGAAGAAGATGGAACACTTCCTAAATGATTCTATGAGGCTAACATCACCCTGATACCAAAACCAGACAAAGACAATACAAAGAAAGAAAATTACAGGCCAATATCGCTGATGAACATTGATGCAAAAATCCTCAACAAAATATTGGCAAACCGAATACAACAATACATTAAAAAGATCATACACCATGATCAAGTGGGATTTATACCAGGGACGCAGGGATGGTTCAACATCCGCAAATCAATCAATGTGATACATCACATCAACAAAACAAAGAATAAAAACCACATGATCATCTCAATAGACGCAGAGAAGGCATTTGACAAGATACAACATCCATTTATGATAAAAACTCTCAATAAAATGGGAATAGAAGGAAAGTACCTCAACATAATAAAGGCCATATATGACAAACCCACAGCCAACATCATACTCAACGGGGAAAGACTGAAAGTCATTCCTCTGAGAACAGGAACAAGGCAGGGCTGCCCACTCTCACCACTCCTGTTCAACATAGTACTGGAGGTTTTGGCCAGAGCAATTAGGCAAGAAAAAGGAATAAAAGGAATCCAAATAGGTAACGAAGAAGTGAAACTCTCACTATTTGCAGATGACATGATTGTATATATAGAAAACCCTAAAGAATCTGTTGGAAAACTATTAGAAACAATCAACAACTACAGCAAAGTTGCAGGGTACAAAATCAATCTACAAAAATCAGTTGCATTTCTATATGCTAATAATGAACTAACAGAAAGAGAGCTCAAAAAGATAATACCATTTACAATTGCATCCAAAAGAATAAAATACCTAGGAATAAATCTTACCAAGGAGGTGAAGGACCTATACAATGAGAACTACAAGACATTATTGAAAGAAATCCAAGATGACATAAAGAAATGGAAAGATATCCCATGCACGTGGATTGGAAGAATAAACATAGTTAAAATGTCTATATTACCTAAAGCAATCTACAGATTCAATGCAATCCCAATCAGAATCCCAATGACATTCTTCACAGAAATAGAAAAAAGAATACTAAAATTTATATGGGGCAACAAAAGACCCCGAATAGCTAAAGAAATCCTAAAGAAAAAGAACAAAGCAGGAGGCATCACAATCCCTGACTTCAAAACATACTACAAAGCAATAGTAATCAAAACAACATGGTACTGGTACAAAAACAGACACACAGATCAATGGAACAGAATTGAAAGCCCAGAAATAAAACCACACATATACGGACAGCTAATTTTCGACAAAGGTGCTAAGAACATGCAATGGAGAAAGGAAAGTCTCTTCAATAAATGGTGTTGGGAAAACTGGACAGCCACATGCAAAAGAATGAAAGTGGACCATGTGCTATCGCCATTCACAAAAATTAACTCAAAATGGATCAGAGACCTGAATGTGAGACCTGAAACTATAAAACTCATAGAAGAAAATATTGGCAACACACTATTTGACATTGGTTTTAAAGGAATCTTCTCAGATGACATGCCTACCCAGACTAGGGAAACTAAAGAAAAAATAAACAAGTGGGACTTTGTCAGATTAAAGAGCTTTTATAAGACAAATGAACCCAGAATCAAGATGAACAGACAACCAACCAACTGGGAGAGAATATTTGCAAAACATACATCTGACAAGGGGTTGATCTCCATAATATACAAAGAACTCACACAATTGAACAACAAAAAATCAAACAACTCGATCAAAAAATGGGCAGAGGAAATGAACAGCCACTTCTCCAAGGAAGATATACAGATGGCCAATTTATATGTTGCCCCATATAAATTTTAGTATTCTTTTTTCTATTTCTGTGAAGAATGTCAATAGGCACATGAAAAGATGCTCAACATCACTAAACATCAGGGAAATGCAAATCAAAACAACACTAAGATACCACCTCACGCCTGTTAGAATGGCTATAATCACCAAGACAAAAAACAACAAATGTTGGAAAGGATGTGGAGAAACAGGAACCCTCATACACAGCTGGTGGGAATGCAAATTGGTGCAGCCTCTATGGAAAACGGTATGGAGATTCCTCAAAGAATTAAAAATAGAGGTGCCCTATGATCCAGCCATGCCACTACTGGGAATCTATCCAACGCACCTGAAATCAACAATCCAAAGAGGCTTATGCACCCCTATGTTCATTGCAGCATTATTCACCATAGCCAAGAAGTGGAAGCAACCTAAGTGTCCCTCGACTGACGATTGGATTAAGAAAATGTGGTATATATATACAATGGAATACTACTCAGCCATAAAAAAAGACAAAATCGTCCCATTTGCAACAACATGGAGGGACCTGGAGGGTATTATGTTAAGTGAAATAAGCCAGAAAGAGAAAGACAAACACTGTATGATCTCACTCATATGTGGAATATAAACCAACACATGGACAGAGAAAACTGGACTGTGGTTACCAGGGGCAGTGGGGGTGGGGGGTGGGCACAAGGGGTGAAGGGAGTCATATATATGGTGATGGACAAACAAAAATGTACAACCCAAAATTTCACAATGTTAGAAACCATTAAAACATGAATAAAAAAATAAAAATAAAAATAAAATAAAAATAAAACCTTTCATCTGCACATCAGGTACTTTGAGATAGAACCATTGGGCAGCGTCAACACCCTAAATGACACATTCCGGGTTTTACAACATGAACATATTGTGAGGTTGAACTCCCTTATGATAAATCCAGCAGGTGTTAGGAAAGGGAAGTCTAGTTCTCAGAGTTGAGTATATATTTTAAACATTAACTATCCTTGCCTTTATTATTTCTCCCCTTACTCTGAAGTTTGCAGGGTGAGCTCTGTCCAGGCCTGCCTGGTCAAGAGATTCTAAATGTGGCTTAACAGTCCCAGGAACTCTCATGCTGACCGTTTAGTGAAACACACACTAGGATATTGTAGGAATGTGTGCATTCCCCATCATCAGGATGGATAATGTGGAGTGCTGCTCTGAACAGGTGGAGTCTAGCACTGCTCCTTCGCCCTCACAGCTGCCAAAGTAAAACTAAATTTTAACTGCTAGGAGCTGCTTATATCATGGCCCAGGCCACGCATTACCCAGCGTTTATAATCACAACACAAATTTAATAGTTAAGTGCATGTGAACGGCAAGATTGAATGTATGTTCTAGTAACATACGATTTGAGTGTACACACAATACTTTTTATTATATGAATTCATCAAAAGATGGAAATGAAGAATGAGCTTTTGACAGTGTATCATCCAGTAATTTAAGTCATTTGATGCAGTATTTCCTGTTGCTACCAATTAATATTTCCTCTTGCTACAAGAAAGAGTTAAAAATGGATAGTTTCTATCAATTAATTTTCTGAGAGTAGTGGGGTCAAAGTTCTTCCACTTAAAAGAGGCAATGAAAGAAACAGAGACAAAGACACAGAGAGAGAGAGAGAGAGAGAAGTGATTGGTACCTTGCCAATCTCTGAATACCTCCCTGATGACTATTTTGAGACCTTGATTTAGGAAATAAGCTCACATTGCAGAGGTGAGCTCTCATGACCCTAAAGGAGGCCCATAAGTGGAAAGTATTTTAGGATAGAAGCCACCTTCAGATAATGCTATAGTTGCTACAGGAATATAATCTTGAAAACAATTTTGCAGCAACTTCTCTCCCTTGAGGTGGAGAGAGACTCGCCAATGGCAAAGCTTATGGTGTTCCAAACCTCTAGAGTATCTGTGAGTAAAACATATGTATATATATGAAAGTGTTCAGATTGATCCAGAACTATTCTGACATATTTATATTGGTTATTACACCTCATCTCTACTTGATCAAGCCAAAGAAATAGTCGTTAACAATGATCCTAGAATTGACTTTCCAATTTGCCTCTTCTAGAAATTTAAGGATGAAAGAAAGAACAATTCTGACCTTCTTTCCAGGAATTAAAGGACCATAGTATTAGATTGCTACAAGGTCTATCAGAATTTGAAAGGCTTACCCAAATGTGTGTATGTGTTTTTCTTTCTATTACTATTCAAGGGGTATGTGGAGGCTAACAATATGGCATCAAGTCTAGGATAATCTGGAGATGAATTTATGCCATGGCCTCTGGGTTAACCTGCATGAACTGCACTTGGTTCATTTGTCTAGGAACTGAGACCAGATGTATGGAAGCAGCAGTGGCGGATCATCTCTGGAAACTCTTCTCTCTGATCAGCACCTTGAACGTCTAGTTTTCCAGTGGGGATGTGGTTAAATTCTCTCTTTTCTTGAGTTCCATAAAAACGTTTGTGTTTATGTCAGGGAGAGGGACTGTGAGTGAGAAAAAAGAAGAAGAGGATGTAGCTAGAAATAAAATTACGTACCAATAATCTAGTATCATGTATTTCTGTTCTGTATTAGGCCTTCATAATGTGTCATGTGAGCCAAATACTAGTAGAAGTCTTTCTAACTCTGACCCAGCACCTCTCATGGGTGAAATAGATCCTCATCCTAGTCCTTCTTGGCTATGGTATTATAGATTGTTTTTCAGTTTCAGACTTGCTGCTTTTTTTGGCATGGAATGTGCTATTCAACATTGTAGTAGGTGTTCTTACCTGAATATGAAGCCAGAAGGGGGCAATGTTAACCTTACATTTTTATATCAGGTAAAGGTTTGTTTTTATTTGATTGTGTTTTCTAGTTAGAGATTTTGTGCTACATGGTTAGAATATTTTCTGTTATATGGGTCTCAATGTTTAGCATTTTTTTTAGGGTTCCAAATCTTAGTTAAAACGTACTTGTATTGGCTATTAAATAATAAAAATAGGAGAAGAGCACCACAATTCTTGCATTTTATTATGAAATAGTCTATGAAAAAATTTCTTCATTTCCAAGGTAATACTTGCTTTTTCATTATACTACACACAAATCAAGGGCAAAAACTACACTGATTTAAAGTAAAAACAAAACAAAACACAAAGTTAGGCACAGCAAATTATACCACATTTGAGATATATTTTATTCCTGCAAAGGTTAGGGCTAACGTAAAGTGTTTATCATCCGTGTAATTTTGGAGGCATGTAAGTTTGCAGAAAGGAATGCCAGTTGTCACTTATAAATTTGCCTTGCATATAATTAACGTCAATAATATGGAAATCTAATTTGGTGCTGATAATCTTCCATGCATTTATTGTTTCCTAAACTTACTGTAATGGCTTTCTTGCTCTTATAATATAGGTTTTCCATGTAATTGCTTAGATTCTATTTAAAAAGAAAAGGCTCTGAAAGAAATTCTTCATTATTAGTGTCCCGCCTGTATTTCTCCTTGATTCTGCCTTCTTCCAGTTCTGTTATCACAGCCCTCATTTTGTCACAGGGCTCTGAACTACTATTTTTTTAAAAACCATGTCTCATCTAATGTCTCCCATATAGAATGGGAGGAAACAAGAATACTTCATTTTAAAGGCAAGTTGGAAATGTATGTTGTAATATCATGTGAGATTTACCCACCCTTTCTGCATCCCATGAGCTTCCCTGTAGCTTGGGCCATGGGCACCTCTGACAGAGGGAAGTCCTGATTTCCTGCCTCACCAAATTATCAAGGAAGGATGCCAAAATTTCCCAAAAGAGTTGTTCCACGAGACTTTGTCAAGCAATAGCCAGGGAGAGAAGGAAAAATTATACATCATACTGGATATTATCCTAGCAGAATTATTTTATCAAGGTTAATAATCAATATTCAGGGGGACTTTCTTGGTCAATGAATAGAGTAGGCTTTTCTTATGAAATATTTCTTTTTCCATTGTGAATGATATTATATCTAATTAAAACAATTTATTACGCACTTATTATTTTGAATAAGCAACATATAATAATAAAATTCAAAAGGTACAAAAATACCTTTTCACAAAAATGAAAAGTAATTTCATTTTCTCTCTTGTCTTTCATCATCCTCTCCTGTTCTCCTGAGGCAACAACTGTTAATAGAATTTTGCTAATTAGGTGAATTTGAAAACATTAATTTTAAAAGACCTAATTTCTTTAAAGCGGTTTTAAATTCACAGCAAAATTAAGAGAAAGATACAGAGATTTCCCATAAACCACCTACCCCCACCCATGCATAGCCTCCTCCATGATCACCATTCCCCAGGAGAGTGGTACTTCTGTTACAATTGATGAACCTACGTGGACACATTGTTAACTGAAATAAGCAGCTTTAGGAAGCAAAGATAAGTTTTAAAGAAAAGAGAACCTTTATTAAAAGGTTTGCAAACTGGGGAAGAACACTTCAATCCAAAAGTTGAGCCCCCTTTCAGTCTTTGGGTGGCTGTTTTTTGTTTTGTTTTGTTTTTGAGGAAGATTGGCCCTGAGCCAACACCTGTTGCCAATCTTCCTCTTTTTTTTTTAACTTTTTTCTCCCCAAAGCCCCAGTAAATAGTTGTGTATCCTAGTTGTAGGTCCTTCTAGTTCTTCTATGTGGGATGCCGCCTCAGCATGGCTTGATGAGCAAGACCATGCCCAGGCAGACCCCCGGGGCAGCCAAAGCAGAATGTGTGAACTTAACCGCTATGCCACTGGGCCAGCCCTGGGTGGCTGGTTTTTAAAAGCGAAAGTGCAGTTTGCAAGGCTAAAGCTGAATCCAGTTCTGATTGGTCACCCTTCCCAGCTACAGTGTATCTTGTGCCCAGACTTTCTAAATGTCCTAACTGCAGGGGAAGACTACTGTATTGTTCTCACACCATCTGGTGACAGTCAAGGTTAAAATGTAATTTTTTATTTCCACCAATAGTTCAGCCTTAAGGTGGTCACGGTAACCATCAGTCGACTCTGGCCTCATTCTTATCTGTTTCTTTTATCAATATCATCACCCAAGTCCATCATTTACATTAGAGTTCACTCTTGGTGTTGTACATCCTATGGGCTTGGACAAATGTGTAATGACATGTATCCATTATTATGGTGTCATGTAGAGTATTTTCATTGCCCTAAAAATCCTCCGTGTTCCACCTATTCATCTCTCCCTTCCCTCAACCCTTGGCAACTACTGATCTTTTTATTTTCTCCATAGTTTTGCCTTTTCCAGAAAGTCATATAGTTGGAATCCTACAGTTTGTAGTCTTTTCAGATTGTCTTCTTTCACTTAGTATTTTGCAATTAAGCTTCCCCCATGTCTTTTCATAGCTTAGTAGCTCATTTCTTTTGATTGCTGAATAATATTACATTGTCTGGAAATACCAGAATTTACTTATCCATTCACCTACTGAAGGACACCTTGGTTGCTTCCAAATTTTGGCAATTATGAATAAAGCTGGTATAAACGTCTTTGTGCAGGTATTTGTATGAACAAGTTTTCAACTCCTTTGAGTAAATACCAAGGAGTGCAACTGCTGTATCGTATGGTAAAAGTATGTTTAGTTTTATAAGAAACTGCTAAACTTTCTTCAAAATGGCTTTACCATTTTGCATTCTCACTAGCAGTGAATGACTGTTCACATTGCTTCACATTCTTGCCAGCATTTGGTGTTGTCAGTGTTCTGGATTTTGGCCATTCTAATAGGTGTGTAGTGATATCTCATTGTTGTTTTTATTTGCTTTTCCCTGATGACATATGACATGGAGCATCTTTTCATGTACTTATTTGCCATTTGTATGTCTTCTTCTTGGAGTACTGTTAAGGTCTTTGGCCCATTTTTTAATTGAGTTGTTTGTTTTCTTATTGCTGAGTTTTTAGAGTTCTTTGTATATTTTAGATAACAGTCTTTTATCAGATGTCTTTTTTTTTTTTTTTGTGAGGAAGATCAGCCCTGAGCTAACATCTGATGCCAATCCTCCTCTTTTTTTGCCGAGGAAGACTTGCCCTGGGCTAACCCCATCTGTGCCCATCTTCCTGTACTTTACATGGGACGCCGCCACAGCATGGCTTGACAAGTGGTGCATCGGTGTGTGCCCGGGATCCAAACCAGTGAACCCCGGGCCACCTAAGCGGAAAGCGCGCAGCCAACCGCTGTGCCACCAGGCAGGCCCCCAAATATGTCTTTCGCAAATATATTCTCCATGCCTGTGTCTTGTCTTCTCGTTCTCTTGATATTATCTATTGTAGAGCAGAAGTTATTAATTTTAATGAAATCCAGCTTATCAATTCTTTCTTTCATGCATTATGCCTTTGGTGTTTTATTTAAAAAGTCATCACCATACCCAAGGTCATCTAGGTTTTCTCCTATGTTATCTTCTAGAAATTTTATAGTTTTACATTTTACCTTTAGGTCTGTAGGGGAGAAAAGATAGTTTTCCCTCTATCCTTTTAAGCTCTTGGCTCTCCCCCGTAACAAAAGATAGATTAACGAGAAAAACAAACAGAAGTTTATTAACATGTATATCTCATATATACGTGGGAAGTATCCAGGAAAAAATTAGTATCTCTCAAAGAGGTAGCTTAGAATTCTGGCTTCAGTACCATCTCCAAATAAATCAAAGGAAGAAGGGTGTGGAGAGACCAATTATGGGGGTGACCCGGAAAAGTAGGGTAAACAAAAGTAAGGTTGTTAGCCAGATTTAAGTTCGTGTCTTATCCATTGATAAGTCTCTTGTGATGTAGTCATCCTTCTCTTATACAGAGAGGGAAATAACCTTTCAAATGAAGATTTCCTTTAAAAATGTAAATTTCCCTTACAAAAAAGTAACTTCTACTCTGTTTTCAGAGCTTCTCCTATGTCTGTTATTCCTCAAAATAATCAGCCTAAAATAATCCTTATGCTAAAGAGGCATATTTTGGGTTGGCATATTTTACACAGTGGAGGATCAGAATTGGCCACCTCAGAATATGTCTCTTTGGCTTGATTATATTTAAAGACAAAAGACTCTGAAAGAAACTTTGACCTTCCCCCTAACTTCCTAAAATAATTTATGATAGAAAACCTGTCTCCAAGACAGGCTATTGCTATAGATAACTCTGGGTATGGTAGACTAGAAGGATTCTTGCTAAGCCCACTTTTATCAATTCTCTCTCTCTGTCTCTCATCACATTTTTGAAGTCTCTAACTGCTCCCCCCAACATCCTCCTTTGTCTTTAGCCGAAGATGATATTTAAGGTGGCGGCTTCAGCCATTTTGCCGAGTTATTCAGTTTTGCTGAGTTTCTCCCATGTATACATGTTATCAAACTTTGCTCTATTTTTCTCTTCTTATTCTGGCCCATGTCAGTTTAATTCTTAGACCAGCCAGAAGAACCTAGAGGACAGAAAATAGTTCTTCCTCCCCTATAGCACTCTTAAGGTCTATGATTCATTTTGAGGTAATTTTTGTGATGAGTGTAAGGTCTGTATCTGGATTCATTTTTTTTTTTTTTTTTTTTTTTTTGCTGGTGGACGTCCAGT
The DNA here is from genome assembly GCF_057802395.1 of Ceratotherium simum simum. Classification (NCBI taxonomy): domain Eukaryota; kingdom Metazoa; phylum Chordata; class Mammalia; order Perissodactyla; family Rhinocerotidae; genus Ceratotherium; species Ceratotherium simum. Next base: position 68,561,487 of record NC_141903.1, read on the forward strand.
TGTTTCAGTACCGTTTGTTGAAAAGACTATCTTTGCTCCACTGTATTGACTATTCTTGTTTGTCAAGGATCAGTCGACTGTATTTATGTGGGTCTATTTCTGGACTCTCTATACTGTTCCATTGTTCTGTGTGTCTGTTCTTTCACTAATACCACACTGTCTTGATTATTGTAGCTTTAGAGTAAGTCTTGAAGTTGGTTAGTGTCAATCCTCCAACTTTGTTCTCTCTACATAATATTGTTCCAATTTTTTTAAAAAGTGTTTTCCTCACCTGAGAGGAGTGTTCAGTATAAGATTTTTACCTATATAGATAAGGACATTAGGCCATCTTCCAGCTTTTTTTGGGATCCTCACAAAAATACATTTTGGTTCGCAATTATGCATTTGTTAAGACAAACAAACAAAGCTGAGGGACTAACAAGACAGTCTGAAGAGGAGCAATAACCCCTGTGTCGATTCACAGGAGTGAGGAAGAGAGGGGGCCTGGCCTTGGTCCTGAGATGCAGCATCAGGCCCAGGGCAATGAGTAACTTCTTCATCTCATTGCAAGTACAGGACCCAGGTAGCCCAGAGAAGCAAACACACCTCTGGCAACTGTGAAAATACATTGAAGGATCAGGATATCTTTGCAGGGAATGTACGATATTAACTGATGATCAGGAGAACTTAAGCCTGAAATTTTGTTGCCTTCATTGATGTCATTACTTATATTTCTTGAACTTTGCCAACTTCAGACATGCATAATCTATTACAATGCCTTTCCTGTAGATTATATATTTAGTTGTGTATTCTTGTTCAATTCCTATACTATGATCTCTATAAGTCCCTTATATAACTTACTTCCTTCAACAGCAGAAATTAGCTAACGTATGAAATGGAATCCATTTTTCTCTCTTAGCACATACCACCTACAGGGCTATCAAATTGAAACATCTTTATACCCGAAGGAGCACTTAGAATCTCCTTCCTTCCTTTATTGTTGATGGGCGCAAATGGCCCAAATCGCACTTTTAAACCTCCATTTGCTGCTGAGGCTACACCAGCACCACAGAATTGAGCAAATTGCTACAACTGTGTATGTATTTATTTTCAAGCTCAAGGTTGGATGACAATAATTTACTTTCCTTTATGCTATTTATCTTTTAAACCCAAGAAAAGAATGTATTGGATCATTTGCTGAAAAATTCCTTCAGCATGAAACATGAACAAAAATGTTATTGTTGGGAAAGTTTTACCACTACCACAAACTCACACTGTTCCCTCAGATTACTTGAATAATATATATATATTTTTGAAATTGATTGGCCCTCATGCCTTCTCCAAATTCTTCTTTGAGATTTGCTATATCTGAGAGATATCACCAAGATGACGACATAGGAGGCTCCTAAATTTCTTTCCTCCCACAGACACACCAAATATACAACTACATATGGAGCATTTCCCTCTGAGAAAAATCCAGAAACTAGTTGAGTTACTCCTACACATTGGCTGACTGAGATAATACCCACATCAAAATGGGTAGGACAGGCTGGGACATACTCTCTTCATAACTCTCCCCCCAGAACCCCCCCACCCTCTCACCCCACCTCTACCCAGCACAGCACCATGCAGTTCAGAGATGTCAACTCAAAATAACCAATAACCATTCTATAGATAAGAGAGATAAGGTGAATTTTACTTGAGCCAGTGTGGTGATTATAACCTGAGAGGGCCTTTTCCATAAAGGAAGAATACATTCCAGAGAAGCATGGTTTTCAGTACAGTCTTATACATTTTAGTACAAAAATTATACATTAGACACACCCAGGATACATATTAATCAAAGTTTCAAAGAGGTATTCAGTTGCAAATTAGCAGGTCAACATGACCCTTATGTCAGGAAAGGGAACGTATTATATGAATAGTAATATGGACGTTACCAATAGGGCATTACTAGCTTTGTAGGAAGGGAAGTATATATTCTTATTTTAATAGTTAAAGCAGATGTACAATGTATGTTTGATAGGCCATAAGTCAGGCTTTTTAGTTCAAGCCGAATCAGTTTTGAACCCAAATAGTTACACCACATACCTCAATATGTGAAAATCTCTTGTCAGAGGGAACCTCAACTCCCAGCTACTCCCAAAGGAGCAAAGGGTTTGGACCACACATTTAGTGTCCCGACTTTTAAGACAGTCATCTGAGGGATGGGCCTCCAAACCACCTAGCTCTGAGAGCCAATGGGGAAATCCCACAGGACTGCAAAAAAACAAAGAAGTAGTTGTCAACTGGCACTCGGGCACTTAACTTGGCTATCCTCCCAAGGCTCAGCAGAGTGGGAGCAAGCAAAGATGCCTACCTCCCAGTCTTTCCCTGGAAGGAGTTAGACTGCACACTTTACAAGATGCTGCCTGAGGGTTTGGCTTCTAATTCGCCTGCATCTAGGTACTGACTGCAATCCTCCCCAGACCCTGAAAGAATTGGTTGGCTTTTCCCCCACCTTCTTCCTCCAGCTTGCTTCAGCAATAAAAACAAATGACTAGTATCCTCTGGAAGGAGTTTTTCCACATATTTAGTATCTCCAATTTTATGATTGTCACCCAAGGAATGGGACTCCAAATCACTTAGCACTGATAGCCAATGGGGCATGCATTCACAAGTCCTACAGGACTGTGGCAAACAAAGAAGCAGTTGTTAACAGGCATATAAGCACTAGCTGTGGCTCTCCCCACAAAACTCAGTGAAAAGAGAGCAAACAAACATATCCATCTCCCAGTTTCTCCCTGGAAGAGGTTTGACTACATACTTTTCCAGATGCTCCCTGAGGGTCCAGCTCCTTATCAGCTTGCACCTAGGTGTTGACTATGATCCACCTGGGGGCAAAAAAGAGCCAATGGGTATTTCCCTTGCATTTTCCTTCTGGCTTGCTCCAACAATAAAACCAAATCTCCAGATTCTCCCTGAAAGGAGCTTGTCCACACATCTAGCTGCCCCACCCCTCAACACACACACTTTTGCAGCTTCCACTGAAGGGATAGGCCTTCAAATCACCTAGCTCTGACAGTCAATAGGACTTGGCATCACGAGTCTCACGGGACCATATCAAATTTAAAAAAATAATAATTTTCAAACAACAGGCAAGCACTTCCTACAGCTATCACACCGGGGCTCAGCACAGAGGAAGCAGGCAAAAATGTCCATTTCCTAGTTTCTTCTTAGAAAAGATTTGACTACATACTTTCCCAGCTGCTGCCTGAGGTTCTGGCTTCTAATCAGCCCAGGGGTGGGAACTAACTGAGACCCTCCCAAGAGCCTGATAGAGCTGGTGGGCATGTCCTCCACTACTCTTTCCTCAGCCTCCTGCAACAGTAAAACCAAGCCTCACCTCTCCCTAGAAGGAGTTTGTTCACACGTCTAACACTCCAACTGTTGTGGCTGCCACACAAGGCACTGGCTCCCAAATCACCTGGCCCTGGAAGCTGATGGGACTCGGTATTCACGAATAGCGTCTAACACTCCAACTGTTGTGGCTGCCACACAAGGCACTGGCTCCCAAATCACCTGGCCCTGGAAGCTGATGGGACTCGGTATTCACGAATAGCCCGGGACCACACAAAACAAAGAGATGGTTCTATTTGAGTGCATAAGTATTCCCAGTCACTATTCCCTCTGGCTCAGCACAGAGTGAGTAAGCAAAAAACCTAGCTCTTGATTTCTCCTTGATGAATTATAGACTGTATATCTAATATCCTGACTTTCTCAGCTGCTACCTGTAAATATTTGGCTTCCCACTAGGCTCCAGTGGGGAGCTAAATGGGCAGGCAATTAGTGGTACTCTAGGAGCCTGAACAGGCATACAGGTATTTCCCACACCTTTGGGACACTGACAGGTCTTAGCAGATCCTCAACTACTGGGAATCACTAAAAACAAAGATGGCAGCTTAGATCATCACATAGTTTTGAGAGGCAACTAGGGGCTTGAGCTGGGCTGATTAATGAGGTTATCTCCTACACGAGACCACTCTATCAAGATGGGAGAGGTGGCTGTTTTATCTAATGTGCAGAAACCAACACAGAGAGTCAGGAAAATGAAGAAACAAGGGAATATGTTCCAAATGAAAGAACAAATGAAATGTCCAGAAACAAATCTCAACTAAACAGAGATGTGATTTACCTCTTAGAGAATGGAAAATAATAGTCATAAGGATGACCATCAAGGTCAGGAGAGCAATGCATGAACAAAGGGAGAAGTTTAACAAAGAGATAGAAAGTATATAGAAGCACCAAACAGAAATGATAGACCTGAAGCATATAACAACTGAACTGAAAAATTCTATAGAGGGGTTTAACAGCAGACTAGATCAACTGGAAGAAAGGATCAGCAAACTCAGACTGGGCGGTGGAATTCACTCATTCAGAGGAGCAAATGGAAAAAAAAAATGAAAAAGAGTGAAGATAGCTTAAGGGACTTATGGGACATCATCAAGTGGACCAATATACACATTATAGGGGCTCCATTAGAAGAGACATAGAAAAGGCCAGAAAGCTTATTCAAAGAAATGATGGCTGAAAACTTCTCTAACCTGGATAAAAAATAGATATCAGATCCAGGAAGTCTGAAGAGTACCAAATATGATGAATTTAAATAGATCCACAATGAGATACATTATAATTAAATTGTCAAAAGTTCAAGACAAAAAGAGAATCTTAAAAGCAGCAAGAGAAAAGCAACTTATTATGTACAAGGGAATCCCCATTAGACTTTAAGCAGATTTTTCAGCAGAAACCCTGCAGGCCAGAAGATAGTGGGATGATATATTCAAAGTGCGGAAAGAAAAAAACTGCCAACTAAAAATACTCTACCCAGTAAAGCTGTCCTTCAGAATTGAAGGAGAGATGAAGAGTTTTCCAGACAAACAAAAGTTCAAGCAGTTCATCACCACTTGACTGGCCTTAATAAGAAGTTTTAAAGGGAGTTCTTGAAGCTGAAATGAAAGGACACTGGTGAGTAACATGAAAACATAGGAAAGTATAATACCCACTGGTAAAGGTAAATATATAGTTAAATTCAGAACACTCTAGTATTGTAATGGTGGTGGGTAATTCATGTCTATTTAATATAAAGGTTAAAATACAAAAATATTAAAAGTAATTATAACTACATGTGGGGATACAGTCTGAGAAATGCATCATTAGGTGATTTTGGCCTTGTGAGAACATCATAGAGTGTATTTACACAAACCTAGATGGTATAGCCTACTACACACCTATGCTGCATGGTAGTAATCTTATGGGACCAAAATTGTATATGTGGTCCATCATTGACTGAAACGTAGTTATGCATTGCGTGACAGTATAATAATTTGTTAATGGATACACAATATAAAAATGTAAATTATAACATCAAAAACATAGAGTGTTGGGGAAATGTAAAAATGTAGAGTTTTGTATGTATTTAAAGTTAAGCTGTTATCAAATACACTTAAAATAGCCTAGTATAACTATAAGATACTTTATGTAAGCCTCATGATAACCACAAAGCAAAAACCTATAGTAGATACACAAATGATAAAAGGAAAGAAATCAGCATACCACTATAGTGTACCATCAAATAACAAAGGAAGAGAACAATAGAGGAAGAAAGAAACAAAGGAGGCACAAAACATCTAGAAAATAGTGAATAAGATGGTGTTAGTAAGTCCATACCTATCAATAATTACTTTAAATGTAAATGGACTAAATTCTCTAATCAAAAGATGTAGAGTGGCTGAATGGATAAAAAACAAGATCCAACTATATGCTGCCTACAAGAAACTCACTTTAGCATTAAGGACACACAGACTGAAAGTAAAAGGATGGAAAAAGATATTCCATGCAAATGGAAACCAGAAGAAAGCAGGGATAGGTATACTTATAACAGACAAAATAGACTTTAAGCCAGAAACTGTAACAAGAGACAAAGAAGGTAATTATATAATAATAAAAGAATCAATTCATCAAAAGGTTATAACAATCATAAATATATATGCACCCAACATTGGAACACCTAAATATATTAAGCAAATACTAACAAACCTGAAGGGAGACATGGACAACAATACAATAATAGGGGAATTCGATACCCAACTTTCAACAACAGATATATCATCCAGACAGAAAAATCAATATAGAAACATTGAACTAAAACCAAATTTTAGACCAGATGGAGTTAACAGGCATACACAGAACATCTACTCAACAGCAGCAGAACACATTCTTCTCAAGCATACATGGAACATTCTCCAGGATAGATAATATGTGGAATCACAAAACAAATCTGAACAAATTAAGATGACTGAAATCATATCAAGCCTCTGTTCCAAGCACAATGGTATGAAATTAGAAATCAATTACAAGTAAAAAACAGGAAAATGCACAAATATGTAGAGATTAAACAACATGCTCCTGAACAACCAATGAGTCAATGAAGAAATCAAGACAAATCAAATCTTGAGACAAATGAAAATGGAAACACAACATAGGAAAACTTATGGGATGCAACAAAAGCAGTTCTAAGAGGGAGGTTTAAAGTTATAAATGTCTACATTAAGAAAAAAGAAAGATCTCAAACAACCTAACTTTATACTTGAAGAAACTAGAAAAAGAACAAACTAATCTTCAGAGCTAGTAGAAGGAGGGAAATAACAAAGATCAGAGTGGAAATAAATAAAATAGGGACCAGAAAGACAGTATAAAAGATCCATGAAATTAAGAGCTGTTTTTTTAAAAGATAAACAAAATTGACCAATCTTTAGCTAGACTAAGAAAAAAAGAGAGAAGACTCAAAGAAAATTAGAAATGAGATATTACTACTGATAACACAAAATACTCAGGATCATAAGAAATTACTGTAAACAATAATATCCCAACAAATTAGATAACCTAGAAGAAGTGGATAAATTCCCAGAAATATACAATACTGAATCATGAAGAAATAGAAATTCTGAACCAATTACTAGTAAGAAGATCTAATCAGTAATCAAAAACCTCCCAACAAAGACAGTCCAGGTTCAGATGTCTACCAAAGGTTAAAAGAAGAATTAATACCAATCCTTCTCAAAAGTTTCCAAAAAATTAGAGGAGGGATCACTCCCAAACTCATCTTACTTGGCTAACATTACCCTGACACCAAGAACCAGATAAGAGTACTATAAGAAAGGAAAACTACAGGCCAATATCCCTGCTGAATATAGATGCAAAAATTCTCAACAATATAATAACAAACCAAATTCAACAGCACATTAAAAGGATTATACACCATGATCTAGTGGGATTCATCCCTGGGATGCAGGATGTTTCAGTGTATGCATAACAATAAATGTGATACATCACATTAATAGAATGAAAAATAAAAATTATATGATCATTTCAATAAATACAGAAAAAGTATTTGACAATATTCAACATCCTTTCATGATAAAAACTCTTAACAAATTAGCTATATATGGAAGGTACCTCAATAAAATAAAGGCCATATAGTACAAGCCCTGAGCTAACATCATATTCAACCGTAAAAGGCTACAAGTTTTTCCTATAAGATCAGGAGTAAGGCAAGAACGCCCACTCATGCCACTTCTATTCAATTAGAATTAGAAAGCCTCGCCAGAACTACTAGACCAGAAAAAGAAATAATAGGCATCCAAATTGAAAAGAAAGAAGTAAAATTGTCTCTGTTTGCAGATGACGTATATATAAAAAACCCTAAAGACTCCACCAAAAAACTGTTAGAGCTAAGTATGTAATAGCTGATGTAGGATTGTAATACTTTTCCATATTATACTTTACATAGCACATTTGTTCTGCTACTTCTGGGGACACATATGAATAAACTTTTGCTGCTAATCAACATAGAGAATTCTACAAAATTTTGCTCATATGGGAAGTCTCTCTTTTGCAGATAAAATTCTGTGATGTGAACAACTTCCTTTGTTCTCACTGTTCAAGGTTAATCAGATTCTGACTGGGGACTATAGGTTGAAATTACAGATTGTTTAAAGGAACTGGTAGTGACCGAAAGAAAGTAAGGAATGCATATATTTGTGTGTTTACTATCTTTTTCAAATTTTGGTATCAGAGTTATAGTTGCTAGACATTCATGAAAATGTAGAAAAGTGTGCAATTTCATCTCTGTGTTCTATAGCAATTGAAATATTATAGAAAGTCTCTGTTTCTTAAATATTTAAAAAAAACTGCTTGGGGGCTGGCACCGTGGTCGAGTGGTTAAAGTTCTGTGTGCTTCGCTTCGGCGGCCCGGGTTCACAGTTCAGATCCTGGGCACAGACATCCTCCAGTCAGCAGCCATGCTGTGGAGGCATCCCACATACAAAATAGAGGAAGATTGGCACAGATGTTGGCTCAGGACTAATCTTCCTCAAGCAAAAAAAAAGAGGAGGATTGCCAATGAATGTTAGCTCAGGGTGAATCTTCCTCACCAGAAAAAAAAACAAAAAAAACCCCTGCTTGGTGAATACCTCTGGACCCAGCATTTATTTGTATAATAACTTGAGAACATTTTTTCTTTATTTTTCCCAGCTATTGTTCTATTAAGAATTTCTAATTTGTTTTATTTAACTGTATTTTTATAGAAAGCTGTCCATTTTATTCACAATTTCAAATGAATTAGTTGGGGAGAAGGATATATAATATTCAATTGTGATTTAGGACAATGTCACACTTTGGCTAAAATACTTTTGAATTTCCATTTTTTCTTCTAATTAAATTGTCTAATGTTTAGTCTATTTCTTCAGAGAATCTCCCTTGATTCTGTCAGTTGAAACATCTTTTCCTATTTTTTACCATTAGGAAAATGTTTTTTCCTGTTCTCTGCTCTTATTTTTACAAACTCCTTTGTCTCATTTTTTAGAGATATGTTATATTTTCCTACCTCCGTTTTTGACTTAACATAGAATTTAATTTCTCGTGTCTAGAAAAGAAACTACTTATGTTTAAGAATGTTTTACTGCACAAAAACAGTTACCCTTTGGTGAATAAATGAAAAGCAATAAGATATATTGAGAAATATGAGGAAGCCATTGGGTTTAAAACTAATTCACCCTGACCTTGTTTTTCTAGAAATGCCTGACGTGGCGTGTTGAGCATGCATTGTACATCTGCTTTAAACATTTATAATGTCCCAAAGCCAAGAATGATGGTCACGGCAGGGCACTGGCAAACATTTTTATTTTAAGAGTTATGTATGTGTTTTTAGGATTACCTTCTGTTTACATCAAGCGATACTAGTTTGTACTTATAGAAGTGATATAAAGTTTTCCTGTTAAGTAAATTCATTTAAATTTTTTAAAGTGAGTCATCTCAAAGGAAGAATAAAGAAACAGCATAGGTTTTATGCCAATGACTAAAGTTACAGGTGGGGATGTTGTCTCCCCTCACATCAGCATTTCTTTAAAGATAAGCATTTTTTCCCAGAAACGAAGGATTAGTTACTAATTAATCTGTGCTCCTTTTGTGACCACTGACCTGCTGTGCTAGCAAAGCATCTCGTGACTGTAGTGAAAGAGATATTCCTGTCATACTTATGTATGTTCCTTGTTCCAAGATGTTATATATCCACTCTGTTCACCCCACTTCTTTGGAGTGCTATCTTCCTTGGTGGAGGTTCTCTCCCAGACTATATGGTCCTCAGGATTGGCTCATAATAATCTCACCCAAAATTTGATTTATAGATTGACTATGGATTATTTGCATCAACACCTTTAAATCCACATTATTGTAGGGGCCCATTTCCGAGAACACTTTGACAAGGAGACCAAGGACAGAATTTTCCAGAAAACAGAATCAAACAATGTGGGCTGGTGCTCTTTAATGCATTATAGTTTTTTGTCTTTTTTGTTTCTAATTTGATGGATCAATCCCATCCACTAAGAGATTGGTACAAAACCATATATGGATACACTTTGTGATAGGATGCAAAATATCCTTAAAATTTGAAGATAATCCCAAAGATCTCAGAGACAATTTAGGTGTGTGAAAGGATATTTGGATGATGCCTACAGAATCCTCAGGGATACACAATCTAACTCTTCTGCCTTTAGGAGTAAAGAAAGACTGGTTTAGTCAAACTACACCTGAATTTCAGCAGGATGCCTCAGAGTCTCTATTGATTTTTTAAAAATTGGTTAATTAGTAGTGGATTCTCATTAAAGAGGTTATTTATAGAAAGAGACTGGACCTCCAGCTGGCAGAGATATCACAGCTGGAAATCAAGTAGAATTGCAGTTGAACTCAATCAGATTTAAATTTCTTCCTAACGTTCAGGACACTATGTGGTCTTGTTGTTTGCTTCTTTGTTTACTTACAGACTTTGAACTTTTACATGCATTTTTCATAACTTTTATTGTTTTTTCATTGTTCCCTAATTGGGACAGAGGGTTGTTAACCGTTAGCTCAGAATTCCATATTCTTCTTTCAAAGTTCAGAATGGATAAACAGTCTTTATTGATGTTTCTTTTTCCTTTTTTAAAGATAAGTTTCATTTGTCTTTGATACTTTATGTATATAATTTCTCTTAATTTACTTTGTGTTACCTTTTAAAAACAGAAATTTCTAGATTTCTAAAATAGTAGATTTCTAGATTTCTTAAAAACTATAAATTGTTTTATTTTTGTAACATAAAATGTGTCAAATTAAGAAATTTTTTTCCTTAATGTATTTTGTAGGCATAGAATGGCTGTTATTTTTCTTTTCCTACACATAGCTCCTTTCAAATATGTTAGAGGGTAGATCAAAGAAATATACGTATTTGTAATTATAAAATAAACTGCTAAGCAGAACAGGAAACAAAATGGCTAATATCCAAAGCTATCTGTCACAGTGTATATTAATGTGAATGTGTATCATTTGTACTCTCACCTAAGGCAAAGAGCTGAGGATGATGTGGGAAAAGGCTTAGTTTAAAGGCTAAACCTGTGTACTTTCTGGTTGGGTGAAAATCAGTCATCAAGGGCTCAATTGTCATTTAACGAATGTTTAAAAATCTGACAATAAATTGAAAACCTAGCATAGAAGCAGTGATTGTTAGTAATGCTTGCAGAGCATAGCCTCCTTCAATCCTAGGCCATTTTTGCTTATTAAATCCTTCCTTGGCTAGCTTTCCTGCTGTGTACCACTCACTACGAAAAGCAGGCACTTGCAAGGCACAGCTGGAGACCAAGTATAACAGCATTCAGAACCGAAAACAATCTAAAATTTCCTATGATTTCCCCACATGCTTACTTAAGACTGCTAAGGTTTCTATTGTCAACCATTTTATGTGTGTGGGGTTTCTGATTAATTGTACGACTTGAAATGCTGCTTGAAAAACCTGAGTCATAATAACGATAATATCTGGACAGTCTAAAAGTTTTTTCTACGGAGTTTAAAGTAGTTGGCTCTTGTTGTATAGGCAAATTGGGAAAAATATATCTATCCATTGTTTGGAGGCATGTTAGTTAATTGTCACTAGAACTAATTTAATGAATTATTTTCCAAGATAGTGCAGGTTATACTAAAGACATGGACATCTTTATGGGTTCAAGTTTATTTATTTCTAAAAGAAGGTGGTTGGATTAGATTATTGAGTCATTTTTCAATTATAAAATTTTATGATTCTAAAAAAAATATTTAACATAATTCTCAAGTATAAACAGCAAACATTCAAGTCTCAGGTCAATGTTTTTTTTCAGATCTCTCTGTCTTTCCTTCTCTGTCTCTCTGTCTTTCTCTTTTTCTTTCTGTCTCTGGTTACAAAAAGTTGCTGGAGGCAAGTACAAAGGCTCTCATAAGACATTCACATAAAACTACTGTAAGTCTTTGAAGTGATACAGGTACTTTGTACAATACTAAAGTATTTGGAAGTTCATGCATAAAAGTATATTTAGAGGACTTCTGGTTTCAGATCTAACATGTAAAGAGCTTGGAAGTCATCACTCCTATCCTTGCAACAAAAAAAAGTGAGAAAAACTGAAAATCACTGACTTTTCTTGGAACTTAAAGAGAACTGAAGTCCAAGAGCAAACTACCACCTGAAAATCTGGAGAAAAAGGCATATACAGAGAGACATAGAATCCAAAATCTGCTTATCTAGAGCAGAAGCAGCTGGAGATACAAACTGGTAAAAACACTTAATGGTAATTTTGATGAATTGCTGGAAGCTGAGAGTGGATTAACATGAGGCTGAGAAAATCCTGGAGGGCACAGTCTTAAGGGAGCCCCCACACTTTCCTGGGCTTTCCTACTAGGTATCACAGGGAGGATCCTGGTTCACCACCCCTATGTCAGTGATAGAGCAAGCAGGTGGAAAATCAGTAAAGGTATACAAGACCTGAACAGCACAGTCGCTCAACCTTATTTAACTGATATTTAAGACAGAATCCAACAGCAGAAGAATCCACATTCTTATCAAACTCGCAGAGAACATTTACGAAGATAAAGTATATCCTGTGTCATGAAACATAGCTTGACAAAATTAAAAGACTAAAAATCACACACAGTATATTCTCACACCAAAATGGAATTAGACTAGAAATTAACAATGGAAAACTGGAAAACTTCCAAATAGTTAAACATGAAACAGCACATTTTTAAATGACTATGGTTCAAAGAAGTCTCAAAAGAAGTTTTAACTAGGGGCCGGTCCAGTGGCACAAGTGGTTAAGTGCACGTACTCCATTTTGGCTGCCCAGGGTTCGCAGGTTTGGATCCCGGGCGTGCACCAATGCACTGCTTGGCAAGCCATGCTGTGGCAGTGTCCCATATAGAGTAGAGGAAGATGGGCATGGATGTTAGCCCAGGGCCAATCTTCCTCAGCAAAAAAGAGGAGAATTGGCAGATGTTAGCTCAGGGCCGATCTTCCTCAGAAAAAAAGAAATTTTAACTATTATGCATAGAATGAATATGAAAATAAAACATCAAAATTTTTGTGATAAAGCTAAGCAATGGTTAGAGAGATATTTATAATTTTAAATTAATGTCATAAAATAATATGTCTAAAATTATTAACCTAAGCATCCACCTTACGAAAGTGTAGAAAGAGAAATATAAACAATGTAAAAAGAAGAAAGGAAATAATAAAATTAGAGCAGATAACAACAAAGTTGAAAACAGGAAAAGAGCAGAGAAAGAGAAAATAAACTAAACCAAAAGCTGGTTCTCTGAAAAGTTCAATAAAATTGATAAACCTCTACCAAGGCTAATCAAATAAAAAGAGAGAATAAGATTACCAATATCAGAAATGAAAGAGGGGTCATCACTCCTGATCCTATAGACAGTAAAAGGATAGTGAGGGAATAATACAAACAACTCTATATCTACAAATTTGATATTTAGATGAAATGGACCAATTCTTTGAAAGGCATAAGCTACAAAACTGATGCTAAGAGAATAGGTAACCTGAATAATCTTATATTTATTAAAGAATTTTAATTAATAATTAATAATCTTCTAAACAAGAAAGCATCAGGCCCAGATGGTTCACTGGTGAAATCAATCAAAATTTTAAGGAGAAATAATAGCAATTCTCCAAAATCTTTTCCAGATAATAGAAGTAGAGGGAACATTCCCTAACTTATTTTGTGAGGCCAAAACTACTCTGATATGAAAACTACATGCAGACTTTACAAGAAATGAAAACCATACATTAATATGTCTCATGACTAAAATTGCAAAAATACTTAGCAAATATTAGCAAATCAATTCAGCAATATATAAAAAGGAAAACACATGATGATCAACTGGGGTTTATACAAAGAATGCAAGCCTGATTTGACATTCAAAAATTAGCCAATGCATTTCATCATATGAATATACTGAATAAGATAAACCATGTCATGTTATCAATAAATGCAGGAAAAATATTGACAAAATTAAAAAACCTATTCATGATAAAAACTCACAATAAACAAGGAATAGAAGGGAACTTCCATAATCTAATAAATGGTATATGTGAAAATCCTCCAGCTAACATTATACCTAATGGTGAGAAACTAAACTCTTGTTCCCTAAGATTGTGAACAAAGCAAGCATGTCCTTTCTAACAAGAAGAATAAATAAAAAGAGTAGAGATTGGAAAGAAAGAAATAAAACTGTTTTTATTCACAGATGACATGATTTTCTATGTAGAAAATCCCAAAGAATCTACTAAAAAAAGACAGCTTGAAACTAATAAGCGAGCAGAACAACATCACAAGATACAAGGTCATTAGACAAAACTCAATTGATTTTACATATATGAGCAATAAAAACTTTGAATTTGATGTTATTTTAAAATGTTATTTAAAATAGCACCAAAAAGACTGGATACTTGAGTATAAATCTTATGTATACAGATCTACATCAGGATAACTATAAAAGAAATGAAAAAAATCAAACAAGACCTAAATAAATGGGAGATATTTTGTGTTTGTTGATTGGAAGACTCAATATTGTTAAGATTTCAATTATTTCCAACCTGATCTATAAGTTTAATACAATCCCAATCAAAAACCCAGCAAGTTTTTTGTAGATATCAGTCTACCTACTCCAAAGTTTATATGGAAAGGCAAAGGACATATAATATCCAATAAAATGTTAAAGGGGAAGAAGAAGCAGGAGGAGGGGTGGGGGGAGGAGAGGAAGAAGAGGAGGAGGCTGAAGAGGAGGAGAGCAACAACAAAGCTGAAGGAATCACACTACCTTACTTCAAGACAGTATAAAGCTACAGTAATCAAGACAGTGTGATGGACGAAAGCATAGACACATAGACCAATGAAACATAATAGAGAGGCAAGAATAACATAAATATACTCAACTGATTTTTAACAAAGGTGCAAAGACATTTCATTGGAGAATGGATAGTTTTTTCAACAAATTATGTTGAAATAATTGATCCATATACAAAAAAAATGAACCTAAAGGATGACTTTATGCCTTACACAAAAATTAACTCAAAATGCATCATACACCTAAAGATAAAATGCAAAACTAAAACTTCCAGAAGAAAATGCAGGGGAAAATCTATATGACTTTGGTTTTGGTGATGAAATTTAAGATACCATGAAAAATACTATCCATGAAAGATAAAAATGATAACTTGGGCTTCACTAAAATTAAAAACCTGTGCTCCATGTAAGATATTAAGTGAATAGAAATATAAGCCCCTGACCGGAAGAAAATATTTGCAAATCATATATTTGCTAAAGGTCTTGTATACAAAATGTACAAACACTTAATACTCAACAGTAAGAAAACAGCCCAATTAAAAATGGATGAAAGATATAAACACACACTTCACCTAAGAAGATATAAAGAAGGCAAATAAACACATGCAAAGATGGTCAACATCATTTGTCATTAGAGAAACACAATTTAGAACAATAATGAGATACCATTACCCATGTAGTAAAATGGTTAGAATTAAAGAAAAAAGACTGTCAAACTAATAGCCGGTGAGGATATGGAGCAACAGAAACTCATTCGTTGCTGTTGGGAGTACAAAATGGTGCATCCACTTTGTAAGAAAGTTTATTACAAAGCTAAACATAGTGTTACCTTACAATGCAGCATCATGTTCCTAGGAATTTATCTAACTTATTTGATAAAGTATGTCCACAGAAAATGCTCCACGTGAATGTGTTTATAGAGCATTTATTAATAATTGCCAAAATCTGCAAGCAACTAAGATCTCCTTCAATAGGTTAATGGGTGAACAAACTGTGTTAAATCCGTAGAATAGAATACTATTCAGTGATAAAAGGAATGAGTTAAGAAGACATGCAAAATAATGGATGAATCTTAAATGCATATTGCTCTTGAAAGAAGCCCGTATGTGTGATTCCATTTATATGGAATTCTGGAAAAGGCAAAACTTTAGAGATGGTGTCTTGACATGAGTACAGCCATGTTTGGCGGCTCCATTGACCTACAGCCACCAGCACAAAAAGAAATATAAAAGCTGCTTTCTGCGTGGTGGGAACTGACCCTTCTCCAACGGAGAGAGTAGCAAGTTGTAACATCTCAAGGCTCTTGGAGCGTCGTAGCACGGGATGGACTGGCCATCTGTGCCAGGCTAAGACGATAACCAAAGAGAACAATGCACGTACACAATTACTGGGCTGGGATGTTAGCCAAGGGGCTCAGTGCACGTACGCTACCGATAACCATTTGTGCATGGGAACACTAGATGCTTGCTCTGTAAACTCTGTAACTGCTTATATAAACTGCTGGAGACTGAGACCCGGTGAGAGTTCCACCTGTGGAAGGGACGCCTTGCCTAGGACGTGTGATCCTTGCCCAGCCGTGTCGATTGACAGGACTCTCCCGGCAGTGAGGCGTGGATGTTGTGAGTAATTGATTTACTGTGAAGTAATTGATCTGATGTGTTCTCTTTTCGGTCAACCTGGTGTTTCTCTTTCTGGTTGATTTGTGTCATTTCCCTTCAGTCGATCTGGTGTTTCCCTTTCCGATCGATCTGATGTTTTTCCCTCTTATTATATGACCTATTCGAATCTGCTGCTATCTCAGCCGATGTGGATGTTTTCCCTTTCCAGTCGAGCTGGTGTTTTTTCCCTCTTATTATTTGACCTATTCGGATCTGTTTGCGGACTATCGCCTTTACTATCCTCTATATAATAAAATATACCTTCAGTCCATTTGTTTGGAGTGGAAAGTTTCTTTTACGTCTCCGATTGAATCCCCAAACCTCTCATAACAGATGGTAAACAAATCATTGCTTGCCTGGGCCTTGCAGAGGGTGGAGGTATGAATAGGCGAAATAAAGGGAATTTTTTTATGGTGATGAAAATATTCTGTATGATACTATAATGTTGAATACATGACACTATGCATTTGTCGAAACCAATACATGTTTCCAGCTCAAAGAGTAAATGTCAGTGTATGGAAATTAAACAATCATATAAGAGATCTGGGAGAATCCCAGAACGGTATGCAGAGTGTGACAAAAGAATGTAACTGTATTACAAATGTATGAACTAGTCTCACTGAAGGAGCGGGGCGGGGCGGGGGGGGAATGTGCTGACTTAAGGAATATTGAAAATGATTGAAGGCTTGAAATGTAAAAAGAACTGTGCATAAGCACTGTATTCTAATAGGCAAAGTTGTTTTCTATGGGGCATGAGCTAACAATTCTGAAACCCTTATAAAATGTATGCCATACATATACCTAATGTGAAAAATGGTATTCTACCTGTATACTGGAAATGAACAATTATGTATACAGATAACAGATGATGGGAGCCAATTTTCTCACTATTGGAGTGGAAGGTTACAGACAAGCAAGGGGGAAAAACTAGAGTGATCTATATGGTGCTGGGTTAGAGTTGGAGATATCAGTATGGACTCATGTTTACTGTAATATAAATATAGTTGTTTACATATGGAAATAGTTATAGATATGTGAATATAAAAGGATTAGTATGCACACATTTTTTTCCTTATTCTGTCGGCTGAGAAGGCCTAAAAGCAATGACACTCCCCAGCAATAGCCACACCTAGAACCTAGATCTTGATTTCTAATATCTTCTCCAATAAAATAAACCAGGGATCCTTGGAGAAATGATCACTTCTAGGGCTGCAATGGGGAATATGCAAGATGAGCCCAGAGCATCTCGTAATGCCAGAAATTAAGGAAGTACTAAAAACAAACAAACCGGACCAAATAAAAAACAGCAACAAAAACCCTGGTGTAGTTCTGTCAAAGGGATGTAAGAAACAAATGAAACAGCTCCCAACGGACAAGACTGGAAGAATCTGAACCACAAAATAATATAATAATATTGCATCATAACCCAGAGTATAAAACACAATCCATAAATCAATAATGATATGAATAAATTAGTGAACAAAAAAGTAAATAGAGAAACAGACACCAATCTTCAGTGTAGGATTAAAATAACTTGTGTAGAGACTTCCCCCTCAAATAGGCAGATATGACTCCTCACTCCTTAACTGCAAGCTGTGTTTGAATGAGTAATTTTATAATGGAAAAACTTTTCAATCAGGTGATCAATGTTAGCATCAATAGTGATGTTATACTGATAGTATGTACCCTAGATATGATGTGATGACAATAGCACTTTACCTCTGTATCCTTCCTCTTAAAACCCAAAGCCTCAGTGTACTCATGAGAAAGACAATAGACGAATTTCAATTGAGAGACATTCTACAAATGTACAAATATATGTACAAAATATAAATATAAAAATTTATACAACACATATAAAGGTACAAAATAACGAATGTATAAATAAATGTACAAAATATCTGACCAGGGCTCCTCAAAACTGTCAAGGACATCAAAACAAGGAAGGTGAGAGAAACTGTCATAGTCCCCAGGAACCTCAGGAGACATTACAACTAAACATCATGTGATACCTTGAATGGAATTCTGGAACAGTAAAAGAACATTATATAAAAACTAAAAAAATCTAAATAAACTATGGTCTTTAGTTAATAATAATATATCAATATTTGTTCCTTAATTGTGACAAATATACCATATTAGTTAACAGAAGATGTCAATAATAGAGGAGACTGGGTATGTTGTATATGGTAATATCTGTACCATGTTCTTAGTTTTCCTGTAAATCTAAAACTTCTAAATTTTTTAAAAGCTTATTAAAAAATCTATTCCTATTTCCCCCTTTTGAAAGTATATTAAAAGTCTAGCAGTTATTGTATATTTATATCATTTTGGATATTATCATGTTAAAATAATACAATTAATAGCTGAAAAATTGTGTTACACCTATACCATGGAATTCTGCTCAGCCATAGAAAGGAGCAAACTATTATACACACACAAACTGGATAAAATCGTCAGGTAGTTATGCTGAGTGAAATGGAGAATAGAGTGGTTGTTGCCATGCATCAGGGAAAGGTGTGCATGGTTATAAAAGAGAAACACAAGGGATCCTTGTGGTCATAGAACTGTTCTGACTTGACTGTATTAATATCTATATTCTGGTAGTGAAATTATATCATAGATTTGCAAGACGTTAAACTAGGTAATAGGTACACAGGATCTCTCTGTATTATTTCTTATAACTGCACGTGAATCCACAACTATCTCAAAACAAAAACTTATTTAAAAAAACAAAAAGAAGAATCTCTAAATATTGAAAATAAACTTAGATGAATTATGAGTCAGTGGCATAATCACTAAAAGAAAAGAACAATTCGAAGAAAGCTAACAGCAGTATTTTGCACTAAATTTACGGGATATAGAAGTGTGAAAATAACCCTCTGATTGCTTCTACTTCCTTTGTGAAATAGAAAACAAAGAGATCAATTGAGCATAAGGGTCAAGATAAATGTGCTGGAGCTGAATTGGGCAAGGGTTTGAGGGGACCATGGAAATGAGGTGCGATTACTGGGCAACTCTAGGGTCACACTTGAAGGGTATGTATTTCAAGTGAAATGAAATCAACAGCTGTGTGTTTTTCTCAAGCAAGGATCAGTTGTGGATCTGTGTAATAGGCAGAGAAATGGCTTTAAAACAGGATGGAGTTTGCCTGGCTAGTACCACAAATCAAGAAAGAGGTAGGGCAGTTGTGGTTTTATGCAGGAGAATAATTATAATGATGGACCGTGAAACATAAGTTGGGTAATGTGAATATGAGAGAGTTGATTGGCAGTGAAAAAGTCATTGGATCAATGAATTATAGGATCAAACTAAGTCCTGAGATTGAGCCCCCATCTGCTGACTGTAGAAGAACATGAGAAATTACCTGCTTTGCTATAATCCTTTTCTATGCATAGCACATAGGGTTCCTAAAATCTCCTGAGGTCTAATCCTTTACCTAGCCTTTGGCATGCCTCATGTTCTGAAGTTTCTACAGGTGGTAGCTTACATTTTCAGGCTGCTGAGATTACATTTTTTATTCATTCACAGGACAAAGCTTCTTAGTAAGTTTTTTTTTTTTTAATGTATCTGTATGTAAAAATAGCCAATTGGGCAGGTTATATGGCTTTCTTCTAAGAGAAGATAATAATATTATATGTATCATCAGATATTTACTAGAGAGTCTATCAGCAAGATGTGAGTATCATATATTTATTTTAGATTCAGTAGCAGTTAAGTACCCTAGAAGTAAATGGATGAAAATCACTTCTGCATGGGTTAGTTAAGAAGCAATTGTATAGTACATTTGTATATAGCAAAGCTAAATAATAGAATAAAAAGTTATTATCTATTTTTTGCAGCTATACCAGCTGTGCCATTTGCTTTAGAAGAGGATTAGGAAGATGGAAAGACGTAATTGTCCCTTATTAGAGAGTGGAAAAGAAAAGAGAGCAATTACAATAAAATATATCTATAAACTGTCTTCTGAATATAGTACTTCTTTATGTATATTTTTAAAATATTTAAATATTTTTAATTAATAAAATATTTTAATATTTTAATAAATAATTAGAATATTTAAATATTTTTAAAACGCCAGTAT
The DNA here is from genome assembly GCF_057802395.1 of Ceratotherium simum simum. Taxonomy (NCBI): domain Eukaryota; kingdom Metazoa; phylum Chordata; class Mammalia; order Perissodactyla; family Rhinocerotidae; genus Ceratotherium; species Ceratotherium simum. Next base: position 68,581,940 of record NC_141903.1, read on the forward strand.
AACTCTGGTTTTTGAAATAAGCCATTTTCCTTTTCTTTCCATTATTTTCATTATTCAATAACCACTCTGTGTAAAGAATTGATAGATAATGTGAAACAGTAACAAAAAAATGTATAGCATTTGGTCACTGCCATATAATCTACTATGAGAAAAGAAACATAATTTAATGCATACGTAGATATTTTAGTAAACATTCATGATATGTCTAATAAGTATTGTGTTGAATGCTGGAAATTAAAAAAAAATGAAGTATACATTTATTCAGCAGAAAATTATTTTAAATTCTTATGATGTATCTCATGTTGCTCAAAATGCTATTGAATCTACAGTCAAAAGAATGACACATTTCCTGTTTGTAAAGAGATTATGTTCTCGAGCATAAACAAGCACATAGACATATTAATGAAATTATGTTAAGCCATTATAAGGGAAAATAGGAAAGAAAACAAAGAAATGTTGATGAAGAAATTCAGGGAAATATTTCTCTTGTTTGAGGAAGATGGTGGTGGAGATGAGGTGGGGGTCATTATCATTCTCCTCGGACCGTTGTGTATGCCCCAGGTGTGTGTGTATGTATGTATGTATGTATCTCTATCTATATATTATCTATCTATCTATCTATCTATCTATCTATCTATCTATCTATCTATCTATCTATCATCCTATCTATCATCTTATCTATCATCTATCTATCATCATCATCTATCTATTTATTTTGGATGATAGTTTTGCAGAAGTTTATTAGACTCTTAAGCTGGCCAAGTGAATCATTAAAACTCAGGCATTCATGGACTTATCATGACAATGATGTGTCATAAACCAAGAGTAATGATTGATCCAATTTTGTGCATCTGCAGTCCAAAGAGAAAGAGGGAGAGTAACAGAATGAGAGCAAGAGATCTACCTTTTCTGTGTTCTTTTTCTTCTTTTCTCTTTCTTTTAAATTGATTGATTCCGTTTTAATGAGGTCCATTTTAACTGAGATGCTTGGAAATTTATTTAACCATAGGCAATTTTACAATAAAGGTTGATTTATACTTTTACTCTCTACCTTCCACAAAAAAAAGTTAGGACACTTAAATTCCTGTTACCCAAACTCATAAACTATTATTCTTATATATTTTTAGTTCTCACTCACTATTTTAACTCCAAAATATTGATTGCTATTATTCTTTACAGTCACTTGTTTAAATCTACCTCTTTTTTCTCTTCATTTCCTCTTATATCTCAAACCTTCAATCTGAGATCATTTTTCTTCTAAAAGAAAAACACTTAGGGATTTCTTTATTGATGGTCTGTTCTGTTGATTTTAGACCATTAATCTTCCTGTCTCTCTCTCTCTCTCTCTATCTATCTATCTACCTACCTACCTACCTATCATCTATCTATCTATTTATATATCTGTCTTCATCAAGATTACAGTTTAATATATAAGAAATTATGATTATATTACATACAGGTCACGCAGTAAAGGATTAACTCAGAAGGTCTGGGTTGTCCAAATTTTGCACGTTTCAAAGAAAATTGTTTCTTGCTCATCTCCTGGGTTGTTGTTGTTAGTGTCATCAAGTCGATTCTGATTCCTAACAACCCTGTGTACAGCAGAGTGGAACCCTGCCTAGTCTTTTATTTTTTGCACCACCCTCTCATCTTCCAGTGTCATATCAGACAATGCTCTGCTGCTATTTATAGGCACTGTGCTGAGTGCTCATCATGGTCAATTTTTTTCCGGAAGCGGGCGGCCAGGTCCTCCTTCCTTGTCTGTCTTAGTCTGAAAGTTCCACTGAAACCTGTCCAACAGTGACCCAGCTGGTATTTGAAATATTAAATGAATATTGTGGCATAGCTTTCAGCATCACAGAAACATGCAGCCACCACCGTATGGCAACCAACAGATAGGTGATGTGATTCCCTGACCAGGATACAAATTTGGTCTGTAGTGATGAGAGGGCCAAAACTTAACCACTAGACTGCCAGGGCTGACTCTTCTCCTGGGAGATAATCTCTAAGCCCTTGGAATATTTTCTCTGCACAGAATGTGTTTGTTTACCTCAGTCCTTGGATCACACCATACCTTTTACACTAACTATGTGATTTATCGTGAAGGCCTTCAGCCATGTGTTATCAGATTGACCTCTGGAGGGGTTGGAAACTGAGGGTCAGCCATGAGGTGGTCAGCCATTCCTATGTGACCAACTCCCAATAAAATGCTTGGACACCAAGACTTGGGTGAGCTTCCCCATTTGGCAATACTCTCTCTACATTGTCATGCATCATTGAGGGAAGAATTAAGCACTTTCAACATGACTCCACTGAGAAAGGACAATTGAAACCTTATACCTGGTCTCTCCTGGACTCTGCTATATGTGCCATTTTCTATTGGTGCTTTTAGTCTATCTTTCTTTTTTTTTTTTTTTAAAGATTTTTTTTTTTTAATTTATTTTATTTTTTGCCCCCAAAGCCCCAGTAGATAGTTGTATGTCATAGCTGCACACCCTTCTAGTTGCTGTATGTGGGACTCGGCCCCAGGATGGACAGAGAAGTGGTGCCTCAATGCGCACCCGGGATCCGAACCCGGGCTGCCAGCATCGCAGCGCGCGCACTTAACCACCAAGCCACAGGGCTGGCCCTAGTCTATGTTTCATTGTAACAAACCATAATTGTGAGTATAACAGTTTTTGAGGACTGAGTGCCCTTTTAGCAAATTATTGAACCTGAGGGTGGTCTTAGGAACCCCCAAACACACAGGAAATATGATAATTTTTTCTTCTATGCTGAACCAACAAGAAGGATTACATTCTCAGATCATACTCTTACAAAACATAGATCTCATCCAAAATCAAGTTTTATTGATAATTTCAAGGATACAGTTAATTAAGATGCCAAGACAAAGCAGGTCTAAGAAATTGCACATAGCTATCTAGGTCTTTCCTTATTTAACATGAATAATCTGGTCTAGAAAAATAGGTGAGATCTCTACAGGAGAATTGTAAGTAACTTCACAGAGAGGGATGCATGTGGGTTGTGAAATATCTCCATTTTATACTCCAGATAATGTGACATTTTCCAGGGATATATGCCTTCCAAACTATAGATTTTGAGTTTATTTACTGTACACAATCCTTAGCCAAGTACATCCTCCTAAAACCATTCCAGAAATAAGGACTATTGTTCCTAGAAAATATCATTGATTTATTTATAAGAAAGAGAATAGATTAGGTCACCTGTTTTCTTTTTTTTTTTTTTCCTCTAGTTTAAGAGCCTGAATAGAAAGAGGACAGCTAATTTATATCCTTCTTCCTCAAAATAAGTTATGGGTGAACTGTGATGACATTTATGATAGGACTGTAATTTATATCTAAAAATGATACTAGATCAGAACTTTTGTCTTTTTCTAAATTCCATGGAATCTCTAATATTTTTTGAAAAAGATTTATTCTTAATATCCTGCTCATGGTATTACTAATAATCAATTATTATTATTTTTCCACTTTTGTTAAACCCTTTTTCTCAATCCTCTATACTATTTTGTTGGGTTAACTAACACAAAGCTTTTTAACTAGCTTCTTTCATAAAGAGTCATCTACTTTATTATATTAATTAGTTATTGCTGTGTGACAAATTACCACAAAACATAGTGGCTCAAAACCATAATAAACATTTATTATCTCTCACAGTGTCTGTGGAGAATAATTTGTCAGTGGCTTTGCTGGGAGGTTGTGTCTCAGCCTCTCTAATGAGGTTGTAATTAAGATGTCCACAGGGATCTCAGGTGTTAGAAGGTTTAACGGGAGACAGAGGATCCACTTCCAAAATGGCTCATTCACTTGCCCAGCAAGTTAGGTCTAGCAAGTTGGCAGAAAGCCTCAGTTTCATTCTCTGTAGGGCTCTCCATATGTTGAATGTCTTCACAACATAACATCCTGCCTTCCCCAGAGCAAGCAATGCGAGAGAGAAAGAGCCAAGCAAAAGATATACCCTATTTGTGACCTAGTCTCTGAGTCACAAAGCATCATCTTGGCCACTTTTTATTTGTTAGTCCCTAAATCTGACCAACATTCAAGGGGTGAGAAATTTGGCTTTACATTTTGAAGGTAACAGTGTCAAAGAATTGGGGGACATATTTTAAAAGTACCACAATTAGTGTTAGAACTGATAATCCTTCAACAAGTCAGAAATTCGTTACAACATTTAGAAACTTCCTGGGGCTGACTTACCAAAAAGGTCATTACTGTGATGCCCAGAGGTGATATTTAAAACATGTAGCAATGAAATTACACAGGCACTAAACAATCAGAACAGAAAGCAACCCAAGAATGGTGATCCGCCCTTTCATGATGTCCAGGCTGAGTTGCTTGGCTGTTTGCGGGCTTTATAAAATCGGATGATGCTTTGAATTGGTTTTGGAAAAAAATCTCAGTTATTAACACAACTTTGCTTCGCCTTTTCTTCTGAAACTCCAATTAGATTTTCTCACTTCATTCTCCATATGTTTTCCCCTCTCATTGTATGCACCTGCCTTTGTCTCTCTCGGATAACTTCTGGATAATTTTTTTCCAGTCTGTCTTAGTTTTCTCTGCAGGAATGAATAATATTTTTGTTAAAAAGCATCCAGTAAGTTTAAGTTGCCAGTGTTGCATTTTTATATGTAGTAGTTTTGCTTGGTCTTTTTTTTCAAATAGTTTTATTTTTATATATTTAAGCCTCATTTCATTTTTTGAAACATACTATTTACTTTATATTTTATATCTGATCATTCCAGTGTTTGGTTAAATTCTGCTTTTTTGATTCTCTGCTGGCTCTTGCTCATGGTGCTGTGATTTCTTGTGTGGTTACCACTTTATGTAAACAGTTTTTGCTAGTTGAAAATACTAGTATTAAACAAAATAGTTTATTTTCTAATGAGAAGTACATAGATGTAGGTGTGAGAACTGATGATAGACTTGAAATTATTCAAAAGTGAAAAATACATGGGATTATTTCTACTTCTAGTTTTTCAAATGACAAATCAGAACTACCAGAAGCAGTACTCATAGAAGGTTTAATACAGGTGGTTAGAGACAATATGTTATAAAGGAAAGCATATGAGCTTTGAAATTAGGCAGATTTAGGTTCAGTTCCCAGCTCTCACACTTACTACATGTATAAACCTCAATTCATCTCAATGTACTCAGTGATAAAAGGAAGATGATAATGGTTACCTCATGGAGTTATTGTGGAGATTAAAGAGATAACATATGTGATGTGCCTAGCACATGTTTTGCATCTAAGAAATACTCAGTGAAGATCTGTTGTTATGTTGTTATTATTGATATGAAATAAGGAAGATAATCTTTAAGTGAAAATGTCAGTCATCATACACACCATATAAAGGTATTTTAATGAGTCTCATAAATCACTTTTTAGTGGATTTTGTTTTTAGAATTTTAAAACGTAAAGCAACCACACATGGCAAAGCATAGATATATTAATATTAGTCTCCATATTACCAACAGTGAATTTTTAATAAATTCATTGAAGTGGTTTAGGGCACAGAGAGTGATGCTTGACAATTTGGGTAGAGTCTCATTTCCATTTCTCACTACTTGAATGACTTGGGCAAGTTACTTATATTCTCTCTGCATCAGTTTTTCATTTTTAAAGTGAGGATAATAATAGTGCCGACCTCACAGAGTTGGTATGAAGATCAAGTATTATTGAGGCACTTGGAGGATTGACAAGCTCATACCAAGTTTTATGTGAGTGTTTTTAAAATAAAAATTTTAAGACAAATGTTTTATCACACAAGCTTTAAGGTTTTAGGAAAAATTTTAAAAAGTGGTTTTTAGGAAAAATAATTCTAAATGTAAGAGAAATCTCTACCTTGAAGAAACGTGGATTTGGTTTTTGAACCATTTCCATACTGATTGGTTTCCCAGTGAAGCCCTTTTTTGGTTATAGTATCTTTTCCTGTTTCAGTTAAATCAACCAGGGGAGTACCTCCCACTAAGCATAGCGGATCTGGAAGGGGTGTGCATGCATTTGTGTGTGTGTGTGTGTGTGTGTGTTTTGGGGCGCTGGGGAGTAGGGACCAGTGGAAAGCAGGGGTTCCAACTCCTGTTTTACCTGCTGGAAATGACCTAGCTGACTAATCTTTCACTTACCTCTCCTTGATTTTTTTTGCTGAACAGCATCAGGCACCCAATGGGGAGGATGACTACCTAACCTTTTTCCTCCTCAAGGCAGTAAAATTTATAGACAGAGAGCCTGATAAAATTGACAGAAGGATCTAGCTCTGCTTATCTGCTCATATAAGAATCGATGGAAAGAATGTTATATAAATGGAATCATACAGTGTATAACCATTTGGAATTGGCTTATTTCACTCATCATAATTCTCTGGAGATTCAACCAGATTGTTGCATATATCTGTCGTTCATTTCTTTTTATTGCTGAGTAGTGTTCTCTGGTATGAATGTACCACAGTGTAATCATTCACCCATTGAAGGGCATCTGATTGGTTTTTTTTTTTTTTTTTTTTTTTAAGATTTTATTTATTCATTTTTTTCCCCCCAAAGCCCCAGTAGGCAGTTGTATGTCATAGGTTCACATCCTTCCAGTTGCTGTACGTGGGACTCGGCCTCGGGTTGGACAGAGAAGTGGTGCCCTGGGGGGTGCCCGGGATCCGAACCCAGGCCGCCAGCATCAGAGCGCGCGCACTTAACCGCCAAGCCACGGAGCCGGCCCTCTGATTGGTTTTATTCCCGCAGTTTTTGGCTATTACAAATAAAGCTGCCAGAAATATTATTACTTTTTTGTTTAATGTGTGTATGTGTGTAAACATACATTTTCATTTCTCTGAGATAAATGCACAAGTTTGCAACTGCTGAGTCATATGGTAGTTGCATGTTTATTATTTTAAGAAAGTTCCAAACTATTTTACAGAGTGGCCATACCATTTTATTTTTCCACGACAAATGCATGAATGAATAAGCCAGTTTCTCCTCATCCTTGCCAGAATTTGGTGTCTTCGCTATTTTTAAAAATTTTAACCATTCTGTTAGGTGTGTAATGATATCTCATCGTGGTTTTAATTTCCATTTCCCTATTGGCTATTGCTGTTGAACATCTTTTTATGTGCATATTTTTCATTTGTATATCCTCTTTAGTGAAATCTGTGCTCATGTCTTTTGGCCATTTTCCAATTAGCTTCTTTTTTTTTACTGATGAGTTTTAAGAGTTCTTTATCTGTTCCAGACTCTAGTCCATGGTCAGATCTGTGGTTTGCAAATATGTTCTCCCAGTCTCTTGCTGCCTTTTCATCATCTTAACAAGGTCTTTCAGAGAGCAAAGCTTTTTATTTTTGATGAAGTCCAATTTATCATGTTTCCCTTTATGGATCATGCTTTTGAAGTCAAATCTAATTTTTTTTTTTCCGCTTAATCCTAGATCCTAAAGATTTTCTCCTGTATGTTATTTCTAAAAGATTTATCATTTTACTTTTTATATTTGTTTGTGATGCATTCTGACAATTTTTGTAACATGTGAGACTTAAGTCAAGGTTCATTTTTCTATTTTGTATCTATTATGGATGTTCAATTATTCCAGCACCATTGTTGAAAGACTGTCTTTCTTCCATTGCATTGCTTTGCAACTTTGCCAAATATCAATTGAATATTATTTATGTGGGTCTGTTTCTGGGTTATCTATTTCCTCTATTGATCCATATGTCTAGCTCTCTGCCAATACCACATAGACTTGATTAATCTAACTATATAACAAGCCTTCGCATCAGGTGGAATGTTTCTTTTCACATTCTTCTTTTTTTAATTACTTCTGTTTTAGTAATTCTAGTCTCTTTGATTTTCCATACAAATTTTAGAATAATATTTTCTATGTGTGAAAACATTTTTGCTGGGATGAGAATTTTGTTAAATCTGTATATCAATTTGGGGAGAATTGAGTTCTTTACTATGTTGAGATTTCCAGTCCATTGTCATGGTATGACTTTCCATTCTTAAAAATCTTTGATTTCTTTCATTAGTGGTGTGTAGTTTTCAGCATGCAAATCTATCTCTTTCTTTTTAATTTAGGTTTAAACCTATTTAATTTCTATGCAATTATAAAGGGTGTTGTATTTTAAATTTCATTCCCCGCTTGTTCATTGCTAGTATGCAGAAATATAAGTGACTTTTATGTGTTACCTTGTATCCTGCAATCTTGCTGAACTCACTTACTAGTTCTAGGATGTTTTTGTTGATTCATTGAATTTTCTACGGAGACTATTGGAATAAAGAGCTAGTAAGTGGTATAGCACAGAATTTGAATCTGTGTTTTCAGATGACAAAGCCCATTTGCTTTCCACTTCATGAGAGTAATTTACACGGAGTGTTACCTGTATAGAGTTGAAAAAGAATGTTGGATGTTATACCAAGCTGAAAACTAAATATTTGTGCAAATTATACACAGTAAGGAAAACCTAAAAGAGAAATCATAAATTAATCCTTATATACAAAATGGCTTAATAAGGACATATATTGACAAAAATAATCTACTTACTTGTGTGAAGTCACAATATTTGATCCAATGTAGGAAATTACTTTCAAAGCACTTAACCAGGGAAAGCAATACTGGCCCTTTTCCCATGACAGTGCATAAATAATATATCACCAGTGGCTCAAGCTTCTTGGGAAATACTTTATACATTGACAGCTTTGCTTTATCATTGAGACAGGTTCTCTTAAACTATAAATTGTTCCTCTGATGTAAGTTAGACATTTTTTGTAATGAAAGCAATTCCTTTAAAGTATAAGGTGTAACTTTAAGCTCTTTACACTTATTTTAGTAGGGGTAGCTCATGGACCAAGGAAGGAATTTGTTAAATGATGTTGACATATTCCAAACAATAGTGCCATCTTTGGATTATAAGGAAGGTATAACACAAAGCTTAATGCCCTGACATTATCATCTCCCTTCTCACACCAAATTACATCATAATATCTCAATTTCCTTGGGAAAAAAATGCTTTTGCTTTCATTTTAAAAGGTAAGAAAGCATAATTCATGGAAGTGTCAGATATCAGCCTTGTAAATTCTGAAACACAAGAATTTTTAAAAATTTTTCAAAAAAAAAAATGAGAATCCATTGTGATGGACTCAAACCCTACCAAGATAGATTTTGGCCTCCAATTACAATGACTCTGACTGTGGGACAAAGGATAGAACATTATAAAATCGTAGAGAAGGGCATGTTGTGATGTGTTAACTGCACCCAAAACACACAAACCATATGATGAATATATTTATGTCACTTTCCATTTATTTGAGAAATTCAATTAGATACAACAAGAGCTTGAAATGGCTAACCTAAAAAATAATGTTGGAAAGCATAAATATGTATATCCGTCCATATTTAACTTAAAAAGCATAACGTTTATTTATTGCTAAAATACCAATATATGCCTCAAACTGATTTAATTTCAGCCCTTTCTTTTCTAACCTGTATTCACAGGGCATCTATGTTTTCAGTTTTGTTTTCTGAAAATTAGAACATAAACTTAAATATATTTTAAAAGGATGCTTGGTGACAAATTTAAATTTTATCTTTTTCCCCAATCTTTTACAGTCATCTTACATTTAATTTAATATCAAAATTTTTATTCACTGTTGAAAGCATTTAAACTTAATTAAATTAAGTAATTAAAATAATAACAAAAATGGCATAAACAAGTTTTGGAAAAAATTCTGTTGTTGGAAGCATTCAACTCCATTGTTAGGCAGAGAACTGTGTGGGCGTCCTGGAGCATCAGTGTGCCACGGGTGTCAGTCTAGAGAACACTGGGTAAACCCACAAGTCAGTTAAATGGAAGTAAATAGGCTAAAACCATTTAATGACCCTGTTTTACATTCATTTCTTTTGGCCTATGAATGACAGTCCAGAAATTGTCTGCAACTTCTTACAAAGGGCCTGGGACATCTCCCTTTCCTGCTGCAGCTTGAACCACTTCAAGCAAATGCAAATAGCATGAACAATAGTCTGGCTACATGTGAAGCCAGCTCTGACTAATGCCTGGGGGTTGGTGGATTCTCTGCACCAACTGCTGTTCCAGATGATTGGACCTAAAATGGTGACAAGTGCTTTGGGCTTTATTTCTCCTCTTAGGAAGAAATGTGAGTGTACTTAAATTTTTTAAACAGTTGTATGTTATCCTATCCAGCTGGCTTACCCTCCTCATCCTTTCTTACTTATATCATACTTATACTCCCAAATACTCAGCATATCAATTCGTAGTAACGTATTTCCCTCCTTGCATCAAGCATGTAATATATTCAGAAAAGCAGGAAACAACTTTAGGAACTTGATCTCTTTACATTTCTATGTGACTAAGAACGACTGTGACCTTACTTCATTCTTGAGGAGCAACTTTCATGACTTCCAGCAACTGGCCCTTCATTTCTGTTACTGCTGTTGGATCCAACCGCATTTTTCACACACTGTGTTTTTCTTTTAAACAGACAGATTCTGATTTCCATGTGAAGGCGATCAGAATATGCCACCTCAAAATATGCCAAAGTGGTATAGGGATTATTTTGAGTTGAAGACAATTGAAAAAAAAAACAGACACAGGATACCTTTCCCTATGTGCCTAAAAGCAGGGCATACATTTCCCTTGTGAAGGTGTCCTCTTTTCTCGTACCAGGAAGGGAAAAACAATCCTCATCACCCGAGATGGAGGCAGTCCCAAGATGAGTCTGCATAAAATCTTGCAAAATAACCCTTATCTTTTATTAGTTTCTCTCATATATTTACCTTCCATAATTTACTGTCCCTAGAATCCCAAATCCCTTTTCCTTTTTCTTTTCACTTCTCTAAAATTTCTTCCCTTTTGTTAAAATGGTATATATGCCACCCAGGGTTAACTGCTTCTTTGGACCTTGACTTCTTTTCTATGAAGGTCTCCATAGACATAAAAAATTAAAATATGAATATCAAATAAAATTTGCATGCCTTTTTTCCCATTAATCTGTCTTTTGCCCATTTAATTTATAGGTCCCAGTGATATAACATAAGATGGTAGAGGAAAAGTTTGTTTTTCCTCTACGCATGTTAGAAATGTATTTTATATTTTAATCCCCAATAACATTTTATTTCCCTCTGCAACTCTGCTTAGTACTCAGTGGTGGAAAGAAATAATGTTGTGATATATATCATTTTAGAGGCATTATCATGTAGTATTTAAGGGAGTTCTGTTGTCAGACTGCCAACTTTTAAACCTGCTCTATCACTTACTGTGTAACCTTGAGAATTTAATTAAGATCTCTCGTGTAGAGGTGTTTTTTTTTGGTATGAAAACAAATTTGTTTCCTCATAGAATTGTGGTGAAAATCAGAGAACTCTATAAATATAAATCACATAAACAATACCTGACCCGTAATGCCCAACCAATGTTAGCTTTGAATAGTAGTATAAATGTATGAAATGAAACAGCCTATGTCCTAGACTCCAGTACCACAGCCACCTTGTAGCAAAACAGCAGTACTCACATTACGTTAAAGCTGTTAGTTTGAATTTAATTCATTTTGAAGCTTTAAAAAAAATTTAATTTGTAATTCGGCTTTGATTTTATTTCTTTAAAAGAGCGCTCAGTTTACTCACACATGAGAAACACTGTCTTAAATCTTCTTCCACCATCCTAAGACATGACAATTCAATTCAGCCTATAAATATGTACATTCATATGGCATGTTGGGCAATACAAAGATTAGCAAAATGTGGCTTCTGGTTAGAAGAAGTGTAATTTTTTCCTTTTTGGTAGAGGTCTAGAAATCTGCTATCTCTTCTGGGAAGTCAGGGAATTTAGACTGCAAATGGATTGCCAATTTACTCTTGCAGTTGAGTAGTTGAAATAAAGATTTTAGTTTATAAGACAATGGAAGATAAAATTATCTATTTACACACAATGTATATTACATCTGCAGTTTTTTGTAGAAGGTAAATTTTTCATCTCTCTAATATATTCATATGATCAAATAAAAATTTTACCTCATTTCCTATATCTAATTACCCATGTCATTATAATTTAACATATACCTTGGAGTAATATGAAACTAGTCAAGCCTCTCACTTTTCATGAAACTTTCATAGATATGCTGGAGCAACTTCTCCTAACGATCTGGCTCTTAACCTTTTTCTGTATTTTGACATAGACATGAAAAATGTAAAGATCTGACTGAAGTGTAATGTGTTCACAAAGTGCTTTCAAGAATTGTGCTATGCTCTCCTACCCCAGCTAGATGTCTAACGTAATTGATTTATTTAGTGTCTTAGTAGCATTTTCTATTCTGTAGTAGCATGAGCAAAAGGTTTTCATGATGCAAGAGCATATCATGTGTTTATAACACTAAATATCTTGTCGCTTGTGCATTACATAAAAACTTTCTAAAAGTCACTCTATAGTCATCTAAACGATACTTTAAAAATTATTTTGGAATGCCTATCCAATTCAGAAAAAGACTGTGAAAAGACTAGGTTTTCATTTATAAACGAAAGCACATTAAAATAAGTAGGACTGGGGGCCAGCCCCGTGGCTTAGCGCTTAAGTGCACTCGCTCCACCACTGGTGGCCCGGGTTTGGATCCCGGGCGCGCACAGATGCACGGCTTGTCCAGCCATGCTGAGGTGGCACCCCACATACAGCAACTAGAGGGATGTGCAACTATGATGTACAACTATCTACTGGGGCTTTGGGGAGAAAAGGGGGGGGAAAGGAGGAGGATTGGCAATAGATGTTAGCTCAGGGCTGATCTTCCTCACACACACACACACACAAAAAGTAGGACCTAGATCTATCTTTGGCATAGGCTGCTTCCCATGATGAATCTCTTAAGAAGCTGAGGGAAGGTGACCTTCAGAAAATATCTCTGCTCTGAATGGTCTTCGTTTAATCACATTGCCTAAACACTGACCAATTTAGGTTAGCAAGCTCCTTTTTTTTTAAAAATCTAACTGTCTCAGGATATGTATTAATCTGGTTTATTAGTCATTCATACATACTGTAAAGACTTTAAACTTTAGAACTTCATAGAAATTTAAGATCTCCTCTAGTAAACTCTCATATTTAATAGCTCAAGATTCAAGGTCATTTTAGCATAACGGTCAAAACCATTGCTTCAGGGACTGGGATACCTGAAAGTTATGAGACCTTAGGGGAAATTACTTAAATTCTCTTTGCCTCATCCTTCTCAGTTGTGAAATGGTGATAATGTGTGATACCTTAGTAACTACTTCATAGGTTATTGTGAAGATTAAATACCATAGTATATGTAAAATGCTTAGAAGAGTACCTGGTATATGACAACAGTTCTTTTGCTATTATTACTATACTTATTACGGGGGGACACAACTGACTTACCTTGAGTGAATACCACGGTTGATATTTGTAGATACTTTAAAAAACATTTCTTTTAGTAACTCACTAAGTGTCGGTGAGGGTAGTAAGGGCAAAGAGAACGGATGGCATTCAAGTACATTGGTCACAATGCTGCATCGAGATAGAAGACCTAGCCCATCTTCTTTAAGAAGCTTGGGTTCTGTAGGAAGGAGGGATACAGGAGAAGCCCTACATTCCTACCTGATTTTCAGTAAAAGATAAATAGGACAACAGAAAAGAAATTACTGAAGAACAGCCCCTTCTGCCTGGCTTCCTCACACCTCAAACAATCAATGAAATGATGCTCAGGTAAATGGAAGAAATTACTGTATTTATTTATTGTGTGTAAATGAGCCAAGCACAGTTAAAGCTAAATTCATGGAGTTAGCTATTTATGTCATCCTCAAATACACTTTTCTAAGATCAGAATGACTGAGTAGAAATAACAACAGGAATCCAGTTCTAACATAGAAACCTAATACTCTTTTAGCAGAATATTTAAGAAACTAAAGATAATCATCAACCTTATGTATCACTGAATGACGCTATAAACAAAAACATCACATTGATGAAAACAGCAAAGAACTTTAAAATGCTTTTTGAAATCTAGACATGAAGAGTCAGTGTAGTGAATGTTGCGTGCACTCTAATTGCATTCTCAACATTAGAGCTCAATTGCTTTCTTTTCAAAAGCTCCCTTTCCTGAGCTTAATCATCTCTTTCCATGATACATAAGGGATTCTAACATTTCCAGTATACCCAGAACACTAGATGGACTTAGTCTCTCTTCTGCATGTGGTGTCTAAGTCCGTAATTATTCTGACTGCTGAAATCCCCCCTGTTATTTGATATAAATACTAACATGACTCTACGGCTTATGTATCCTTTGCCTTTCCTTGTAAGACCACTCCTGACAAATGGCAGCCGTTCCTTCTCAATAAAACCTGGAAAATTCAGCACAGGAAAGTTAAGCCTTTTTCTTGAAGCGTGTCTTTTTGGGAGAGAGTGAGCAGGGATGCTAGAAGTAGAAAAGGCCCACGTCTTATATGGAATGGGTTTTCTCCCTATTCATCCTTTCACTGACCCCTGGGAAATGGAAAGGGATGGGCTGGCATGACGATGAGGTTGACAGTGTTTCTAAAAGACAATTGGAAGAAATTATGCTAGTAGCCTCCTGTCATTGCCTCCCTAATGCTGAAATGCTGCTGGGGAGTGTATGAGACTATGGCTACCACTAATCCTAAAGCATCCAGGCCAAACACTTCTGTTCTATATCTGAATATAGCTCTAGATACAGGCCAGTTTGGGGTATAAACTGTATCAGAAGATGGAAAAAGATAAACTAAAGGATAAGGTTGATAAGGCAGATAAAGGTGCTTTGAGATCCATTGGGGATAGGACCCAGGACAGGTAAGACAGGGAGGAAAGTGAAAGCTTAAGGTGATAGCATCCTACCAGGCAGGTTATTGGATCCAGGACGGGAAAGATATGGTGGAAGACAAAATACTGGAAACATACAAAAAAGCCATTGTAAAATCAACATTAAAATATTTACTTTGTTTGGTGTTTTAAAGTATTTCATTCGTCTGTTTTATTTGCATGGCTATTTTTAGCCCTATTCTTATTCTGATTCAGCATTTGTTTAGATTTCTGTTTAGATTTCACAGCCAAATAACAACCTTTCTGCGGAAGGAGCATGCAATATGGAATCAGGGTCAGAATCACTGCTCTGGCACCCACTATCTTTGTTGTCATGTGCAAGATGCTGTAACTTTTCTTCTTATTTGCAAAATAGGCCTTTTCACAATACATAGTTTATATGGCTGTTATAAAGATAACATGCAGATGGAAATGCTTCATAAAATATAAAATGTTAGGCAGATTTGTGCTGCTTTAAAATTACGGTGAAATGTGAGATTCCTGTGGCAGCTTTATCTGTTTGTTAGTCTTTGAAAAAATACCTTTGTTGTTTAGGATCTCTGGGTTTGGTTCTGCTTGAGCCCTTTCATGCTTCTGCTGGCTGAGGGCTGCTGGTCGGTATCATAGCCTTGGAAATGTATAGACAAGTCAGTATCTAGGCCTGGGCAGAGAGCCAACATAAAAGAGATGAGTCCTAAGATCTGGGATGGTGTCCGGGAGAGTTGACAGCAGACATTGGATCCAAAGGCTAATGCGGTGGGCAGTTCTCTGGAGCCTCGGCAACAGCATTCTGGAGCCATCTATACCAGAAGTTGTTCTGGCATCTGCCAGGAGGTTCCGATGCCTTCATGGGGCAGAGAGCCAGGCTTTCTTTTTCTTTTTTTTTTAAGATTTTATTTATTCATTTTTTTCCCCCCAAAGCCCCAGTAGATAGTTGCATGTCATAGGTTCACATCCTTCTAGTTGCTGTACGTGGGACTCGGCCTCGCGTTGGACGGAGAAGTGGTGCCTCGGGGCGCGCCCGGGATCCGAACCCGGGCCACCAGCATCAGAGCGCGCGCACTTAACCGCTAAGCCACGGAGCCGGCCCAGGCTTTCTTTTTCAATCTTACTCTACGTAGCCATTCCAGTTCAGTTCAAAACACTCCTGATAGTTTAATTTCTCTGGGGCCGTGGCACAAACCACCTTCTTCCTCATTTCTGCTCTCTCTATCCAAGCTTTTTGCAGGAGCTTTGTTTACAGGAATTCTAAAACACTACTTCCTCTCTACAAGTGACAGATTGTAGCTGTGTTTTCAATTAGCCATGATTAACAACTATAATGGTAATTATAGCCAAGGCGGAAGTCAGAAGTATTTCCCAAACCTGGCTCCAGCGCCTGGGCGGCTCTCTACTGCTGGGGAAGACTTTATAAATTTGGTCTGCCACCTCCATGGAGATGCCACTGTGGATTCCACCAACATGTGTCACATTAGAATTTACCTTGGTCAGTTCTCAGAGTGTGTCAAAACGGATTTGTCATTTAGTCAAAGGTGGAGACATACCTCCATGTCCACTTAGTATAGATCAAAAACAACCATAAAACAAAAGATAAAAAACCAAAAGCCTCTGACCACTTTTTCCGCTCTATATTGATGGATTCTTCGTTTTGTGCTTCAGCCTCTTATTGCTACTAAAGTAAGGCAGTATTTTTCTAAACACAGATTATTTATTTTTTCATTATTGGCATGGGATTATTTTGCTCTGACGTTATGGGAAATTATCAACCTTTTCTTAAAGTGAGAGATTTTCTATGACCAGTGCTCACAATCATCCTCTGTGTTTTATTATTTTTTAGCCACTGATAAAAGCAAAGCTTACTTGGGCTTTCAACAAGCTATTCTGTTTCATATATGTCTACTTTAACTCTGTGTTATATATCTATTTACTTTGCTGTATTTATGCATACAAGTGAATAAAGGGGCACGATTTTCTAAGTCATCCAGCATTATTTTTCTTCTTTTTTTTTCAGCTTTATTGAGGTGTAATTGACAAAACTTATTTTTCTTCTTAATTCCAGAAAATAAGTGTCAACTGTGTTCCCATGTCCACTCCCTCATTTTATCTTCAAATGCTCTTTTCACCTGGTCTCAGCAGAGATGCTCAGAGGAAAGACCAGGGAGTGGATAGAAGCTATTACTCTATGTCTTTTGAAATGTTTATGGGTTTTCTAGTTCTTACACAGTAATTTATAAAAGAAAACTCTCTTTTTCTCACTACCACCAGAAGTGATGTATAAGAAGCTGGGGCCATTAGTAGTCCGATATTACTGATTGGGTTTTCAGTTACTTTAAAACACAACTTTGCCCCTAGTGCTATTTATATACAGGCCTCATGTTTGGTCTTCTTCTCATCTGATGGGCTATAGTTTCCAAAGGTACTCATTATTGAATTGGAAGTTACAACTACAAAGTTCAGTTAAAAAGTTTTCAATTCCACCTAGGATCTGCGGTCACAGTTTCATCAAAGTAGGCTCCCTTATTATTATATAACTAACATTTTTATATGGGAACTAACAGTTTCCACTGCATTTTCAACATCACTTGATCCTAATAGGATTTACCTAAATATTTTCCAAAGAGCAAAACGTAGTCTCCAGAATTTTCAAAGAAGAAAGGAGGTGAAAACAGTGTAAGTGGGAAAGCATGGCTTACTTGTAAATCCTTATTAACTTTTTCAGCATATGTGTTTATTAGCAGTTCCTCAAATTACAGTAGCAACAATACTGATGCAAGGCAAAATGTATATTTGGCAATTATCAAGTTCATTTGATCTTGTAGGTTTGGCCAGGATACATGGCTTTCTGAATGTTATTGGGTTTGTGATTTTTATAGACAGGTAGTCCAAAACAAGTAAATTAGCAAATAAAGGGCCAAAAGCAAAAATTTTAATTATTTAAAGCTTAAAAAATTTTGTCACAAAGGGTATATATATATATACCGTCATGTGTCGCTTAACTACAGGGATAAATTCTGAGAAATGTGTTGTTAGGCAATTTTGTCATTGTGTGAACATCATAGAGCATACTTACACAAACCTAGATGGTATAGTCTGCTACACTCTTCAGCTATGTGGTAGTAATCTTCTGGGACCACCATTGTATATGCAGTCTGTTGTTGACCTAAATGTTATTATGTGGCACACGACTGTATATAAATATATATATTGTAATCAGAAGCATCCAATCCAAATTCAGTCTTATTTTGCTATCATTATACTTGAGTCAATTCCCTAAAAAATGGTTAATGAAAAATGATAAGGTTAAGGGGCTGGCCTGGTGGCATAGCAGTTAAGTGTGCGAGCTCTGCTTCTGCGGCTCAAGAGTTCGCAGGTTCGGATCCCGAGCGCGCACCGACGCACCGCTTGTCAAGCCATGCTGCGGCGGCGTCCCATATAAAGGGGAGGAAGATGGGCACAGATGTTAGCCCAGGGCCGGTCTTCCTCAGCAAAAAAAAGGAGAATTGGCATCGGATGTTAGCTCAGGGCTGATCTTCCTCACACACACACACACAAAAAAGAAAAATGATAGGGTTCATTATACATCTTATAGAGGCTCATCTAATGTCGAGGATTTTATTTCCATAATAACCAATACTATTACCTTTTTCCACGTGTATATTTGGTAAATTATGGAGAGTATGACACAAGCATTATCTCACGTAATCCTCATAAAAGCACAAGAAGCGCGGAAGAAAGGAGCAGACTGCCTGGGCTCACAGCCTGTTTCTCTCCCTCAACAGCTGTGCCACTCTTAGGCGAATCGCTTCACCTTTCCCTGACTCCATAGCCTCGTCCATACCATAAAATCCGAATGATGATAACAGTACATAACTCATGGGGCTCCTGTAAGATTAAAATATGAAATACTTTATGAAATATGAAAAAATTCATATGAAATATTTAAGAGGCCTAACACCTATCAAGCCCTTTATAAATGCCCTTATTGAAATGAAATGATTGCTATTATTATCACATTTAAGGAATGAATAAAATAAGCCCTAGTTTAAAGAAGGTTTCCACGAGTACACGGGTAATGGATTGCAGAGCTGGGATTTGAACACAGGCGTGTCTGATTTTAAAGCCAGAGTTCTTACCTGTTGCTCTAGTTTGCCTCACTGCTGGTGAACTGTTTGCCATTGAAAGTCCAAATAGAGATTTTTCAGAAAGCATCTCCTTCAGGAATATCATTTGTTCTAATGTGAAATAGAAAATGTTTGTTGAAAATAAATAGCCTTTTGTTGTTATAGTCAATCGATGTTTCTTATTTTTTTCACTCAAAAATTAAAGATTTATGCTAACTATGGGTACATATCGTTTTAATATTTCACTTGTTTATTTAACAGATAATTGAAGAATATACTGCATTTTTAAAGCCATTGTCGGAAGAAAGTTCATGTGTTAAAAATCCATAAATACTCAAAAACCAGGAGTTCTTAACTGCTCTTTATTCATGTTGAGTATGGTTTTCAGTATTATTCACTTTTTTTTTCTTCAGATGTATAGAAATCAGAAAAAAAATGTCTTTTTCTATAAAGATTTGGATCCCTGGAACCAGAGTCTTGCCTTATCTCCTTCAATTACTTAAATCCTGCATATATGCTTTACTTCTCTGCATGTTAATGGTGACCTTGAAAGCAGAGCAATTCTTTGAAAATCTCTCTGAATACCCAGCCTCTCCCCCAGCCCCTCCCAACTCCATCCCCGATTGCCTAATATAGATACCCTGGGACTATTGTTTTTATCAAACTATCACCTCTATTGCTCCTAATCTTTGTCTCAAAACCCAGTTTTCTCCTCCATTGCCTATTTTTATTTTATTTAAATTTAGATACCATAAATTTTTGTAAAGCCCTGTAAAAACAGGCATTAACTTCCTTAGATATCTTTCAGCATCCCAAAGGAATGAAATGAAAAGCAAATAGAATTTTAAAAGCATAGTATGTTTAATAAAAAAAAAAAAATGAGAGCAAACTGATGTGTTCAGAGACACTGTCAGAAATTCAAATGCCATTTTGAGATTAGAAGTTAAAAGAGCCTGGAGTTAAAAGATCACTTCGAAGAATGTTATAAAATATGGCACTTGAACGAATTTTCTAGTTTAAGAGAGAATATTTTAAGTAGGATTATGCATTATGATAAAAAGAGTTTGAAGTATAATATCAAACTAGAAAAGCAAAATGAGCTATTTAGCTATGTCTCTCCCATTTTCTATTTCTTTCTTTCTGTGTCTCTGACTCTGTCTCTCTCTTTGTCCAGCAAGTCAAACAATCCCTGTAGCCATCTGCTCCAAACAGCCAGTATTTGATTAATAACTAACAGCTCCCCTAATTTTTGTCTTTGCTTCCAACTTAGGACCAACCAGAGAGAGTCAAATATGCACCCCTTACCCATCATATTGTATGCCCAGCTTCTGGGTTTCCCACCTACAGCTTCCTCATGCCAAGAGCCTCCAATCAGGGCAGGCCTATAGCCTTTCTTTTTTATACTCTAAAGCTTTTCCACTCTTCAGACTGTCTTTGATTCTCTGCCAAATGCAGAGGTGGCTGACGATAGCAACCCATTGCTTTTTCTTGTTTGGATTGTCTTCACTTATTTCATTCACTTTGCCACCTCCCTCTCCCTAAGGGAGCGCAGGCTAGGTGAGATCTCTCTCTCTCTCTATATATATATATATATGTATATATCTCACCACAATCAAGATAATGCATATAGTCATCATCCCCCAAAGTTTTACCATTCCCATTTACAAACTCTCCCTCCTGTCTAGTTCTGCCTACTCCATCCTCAGACAACCACATACCTTCTTTTTGTCTTTATATAGTATTTGTGTGCATTTACTAGAAATTTATATAAATAAAATCATACAATATATACTATTTCTTATGTTAGCCTTCTTTCATTCAGCACAATTGTTTTGAGATACATCCACGTTGTTGCATGTACTATCATGCATCGCTTAATGATGGGAACATGTTCTGAGAAATGCGTTGTTAGGCGGTTTTGTTGTGAGGACATCCTGGAGTGTATTTACACACACCTAGATGGTATAGCCTACTATGCACCTATGCCATATGGTACTAATCTTATGGGACCACCATCATATATGTGGTCCATCGTTGACCGAAATGTCGTTATACAGCACGCAACTATATCAATATGTAACTACTCTTAATTGCTTAGTTGTATCCTGTTGTATGGATATAGTACAATTTGTTTATCCATTCAACTATTAATTAACAACTGAATTATT
Organism: Ceratotherium simum simum; assembly: GCF_057802395.1. NCBI lineage: Eukaryota > Metazoa > Chordata > Mammalia > Perissodactyla > Rhinocerotidae > Ceratotherium > Ceratotherium simum. The sequence continues at coordinate 68,603,056 of NC_141903.1, forward strand.
TTCAGGTTTTGACTATTATGATAAAGATACTACAGACATTCATATACAGGTCTTGGTACAGACATGGTTTTATTTCTCTAGAGCAAATATATAGGAGTGAGATGACTGGGTTGTATGGTAGATATATGTTTAACTTTTTAAGAAACTGCTATACAGTTTTCCAAAGTGTTTTTATCATTTTACATTCCCATCAGTACTGTATGAGAAATCCAATTGCTCTGAATCCTTGTCAAAATGTGGTATGATCAGATTTTTTAATTTTAGATATTCTAATAATTATGTAGTAGTATCTAATTTAGTTTTAAATTTCATTTCTCTAATATTTAATGATATTAACCCAGTTTTCATGTGCTTATTTGCAATCAGCATAGCTTCTTTGTTGAAATGATTCCACTTAACTTCATTTGTTGACTAATTAGCTATAACTCATTAAAAGATAATTGACTCTTTAAGCAAAAAGGACACAACATATTTTGGGACTTATAGGATATGGAAATAAAATGTATGACAACAGAACAAAGACTGAGAGGGAAGAAATGGGGTCAGTAGATGAAGACAAGTACAGCCAGAACCAAAATTTCCTCCTCTTCACTCTCATACCCCAAGGGCAAGGTGATGTCATCAAAAGATTGGTTTCATGAGGGGTGAGTTACCTGGTGGCAGAAGTGGTCAAAGGGAAATAGTGTCAAAACAAATCTGGGTCATCATCTTTGTAGTGGTTCCTACATCACCCATTCTCTAAATTGAAGAGGGTCCAGGCCTTTCACCCCACACCTTGGAATAACATCACTTGAGCTAGCTGATTTATCTGGGGAAAAATTTTCTCCCAGGAAAATCTATGAGACTTTTGAGTAGAACACTGGTTTAAATGAAATATAACAAACCGAAAAACTTGCACTAGATGAAGCAGTATTAGTAAGGAAGCCAAAATAAGATTTAAAAAATTCTCAAAAAGGTAAGATAGATACTAATAATACAGAGCAGAGACAAACAAAAACCAATTATTTTATTAACAATTTTTAACAGAAGAGCTAATTGGAAATATTAAACACAAAAATAATTTAAATAAAGAACTCCATGAATGAGATTTATAACAGAATTGATACAGGTAAACTACAAATTAATGAGTTCAAATATCGGGTCAAGGAGTTACCTTAGAATACATTAAAAAAAAGAAAGAAGATGAAAAACTTAATAAGTCAAGTGATTTGGAGAATATAAGTAGAAGTACAAATATCTGTATATTATGAGTACCAGAAAGGGAAAACAAAGAAATAGACATAGGGAATGTTAAAAGAAGAAAAAGTCTTTCAAGCAGAAGGAAATCCACATTAGATGGTAACATGAACTTACCCAATGCAATGAAGAGAAATGGAAATGGAAACAATGACAGTAAATACAAGATTTTATTTCTTGCTATGAAATCACTTTTTAAAAAGTTGACTGGAAAATACCCAATTTATTGCAAGTCAAAAATTGACTTGCAAATTTTTGTCAAAAGAAAAAAGTATGCTACATTGAATGTGGCTGGAGAGTTTACTGCTTTCCATCCTGGCAGGTGATAATGGTTAAGCCAAATGTCATTCTGCAGTGAGTGACTTACTACTTCCAACTTTATTTCTCCACAACACAGCTGAAAACTTCCTTCATGTTGTTTCTTCCTGCCGTGAACGCAGATATTATGGCTGAAGCTCTAGCCATCTTCCTACAGTGAGTGCCAGCTCTGGCATGACGCAACCTCAGCAAGAGCAATGCTGACCTCAAGACTTTATAATTACAGTACTGGTCCTCAGCGCCCGGGATTCAAGTATTTTTTGTTACTGAGAATTCATTATTTTCTTATCAAAACATTTGTATTTTGCTGATGGACTGCTATTTCAGACACAGGTCAACAGCTTTGTACACTTTTCTGGGTTTTTTCCTAATCTTTGCTTCCCCTTCTCTTCATTAATCTCCTCCCCCTCACTCAACTCTGGCACCTCACCTCAAGCCTTCATATTTTTCTTAACCCTGACCTCCTTCCCCTCCTCTGCCTCCTTCCATTTCTACTCCCCTAGAAAGGGTCATCATGAATTCAGGGAAAACCCTGAATTCACCAGAGGGGTGAACTTTCTGCTGGGGAGGGGGCCACATAAGCACCTTTCTTGGTTGGTGAGAGAGAAATCAAAGCTGCTACTTCTCAGTACCATTGTATAGATCAGAAGAGCTGCTGGAGGTGGTGGTTTTAAAGGTACTCACTCAGAAGAGTTAAAGACAAAAAGACGCTGAAATCTCAGCTGACCAGCTACATTAGAGGTGACAGCCACGAGGACTTTCTCAACAGCAGGGCATGCATCAATGGCAGCAGGTGAACTAATATAGCAGCTAATAATTTATATTAGAATTGTTAATGAATGTTTAACGATTTTATGCTTAAAAATTTATATTTTTCTTGATGGACTGTATTTTTTATTTAAAATATATAAAAATTTAGTTCCATTCCTTTTAAAATTAATTTTTAAGAATTTATTTTTAACAAAATACTGGAATTAATATCATAACTATGTAAGACCTATATTTCCAAAAATACCCACTAACATTCTGATATTGGTTCTTTTCTCCTGTTTTCCCATAATCCTTTCATGTGAGAAAAATAAAGCCTTATACGTTTATCACTGTTAGTCTTTCTCTTATTTGCAGCTTAGGGAATACATTTCTAATAAAGACAAACCAGATTTTTCTTTAAGTGTATACATTTGTATGTAAATTAAATGGATAGAAAAATGTCAGTTATGATATATCTAAAATAACCATGTATGTTTATTAAGGAGTATTTAAATTTTTCTCTCCTATTTGAAAAGTCATGTTTAGTTGTATAAATGAAATAAAATTAAAAAAAAAAAAACACATGTGGCTAAAAAGCAGAAATAACTAGGACCAGCGCAAGAACTATTGTTAGATTATTCAAAGGGACGGCATGTAGAGTGAAAGGATTTTGGGGTTCTTTCTCTTACTTTCAACAAGGACTATTTTCATCTTGTTCCATTCTTCTCACATTTCCAACCCGTTCCACCACCATCCTGTCTCTCTTCATCCTCAGCACTTTTCTTCTTTTTATTTCCAAAGAAAATAGAAACCAGTAGCTGGATGCTCCCTCATGTGAAGTTACCAGATCTTCAACTAAAGCCCCTTCTTTTTTTACCTCCATCTTCTTAACCTATGCAGTTTACTCCTGGGCTCTTTCTCTTTTTTTACTGCCAGCCTTATCAAAATAGTTGTTTATGCTTGCTGTTTCTTTTTCTTCACTATCCAGTCACAGTTTAACACACTCTAATATGACTAATCCTGTCAGTCCACCAAAATGGCTCTTGATATGGTCATTGGTAAACTCTATGCCATTAAATTCCTTAGTAATTTTCGGTCCTAAATATAGATGACATCTAAACTGGCTTTGAGCTCTCCTTGGTTTCCATCACCTCACTCTCCTGGTTTCTTCTTAGCTCTTAACTCGCGGTCCTCTCTTCATTTGCTTTTGCTGGTGCATCCTCTTATCTTCAGCCTCTAAGTGTTGGAGAGTCTCAAGGTCTCATTCCACTCATCTTTCTCTTCTCATTACCTATATCCTCACTGAGAAATTTCATGCCCACAGTTAAAATAACCGTCTATATGCATTGATATGACTCTCAGATTCACATGTCCTGTCCCGGATCTTTATCTCTAAACGTATTTATTCAGCTGCATACTGAAGTTATCCACTTAGATATTTAAAAGATGTCTCACACACAACATGGCTGAAACAGAAATCTTTCCCCTTCAAGTTTTCCCCATGTCAGTTTTTTGTCTTGTTTTGCTTTTATCATTTTTAATGTCAGTTTCAAATCCAGATAGACAAAATAGGAATGATGATAAAATAGGAATGATGATATTTACTCTCCATCTTATCTCACAAGGTTCAAATAGGGTTATAAAAGTAAAAATATTCTGGAAACAAATATAAATTATTGCAGCAATATTAGACTTTATTATTATTATCTTGTTGAATCTATAGGGCTGTGTCAAAGGATGGACACTGATAATAACATTTAATAAAATTGTAGTACACTCTCTTTTGAATTGAAAGTGAATTTTCAAGCCAAAATGTCTAACTGTAATGTAAAATGTATATTGGTACTACCTATATAAAAACAAGAGGGTTGAACTATTTGTATATTAAGATACTCCCCATAATATTTTTCTCATGAACTTGTGTGCAACCCAGAGTGGAATAATGTTAAATAACAACTGAATCATGATATTGAATTAGTGTCTATGTGCTACATGATGCAAGTGAATGATATGGAATGTGAATTCTCTCTCTATAACACGGTTATAAAAATATTAGAATTTATGCTAAATAGTGAAATAATAGAATTAATTCTGAGAGGCTACATTTGGATAAAAACATTTTTCATAGTATGAATAAGATGAAAGGAAAGTTTATTCAAACTTATAAGAAAATGTATGGTAAAGGTCAAATAATAACATTTAATGGAATCAAAATTAAATGTATGACATAGGAATTTGTAACAATTAAAATATATTTGTTTTTCTTTAAGCTCTGTGTTATCTTGGGCAAAATCATGGACTTCTGCCCAGCAAAAGAAGTTCTAGATCATCTATTTTGATTAAACATGGCAACAGAAGGAAACAAAATGGATGACTGCCTGTCATGCTTTCTGTTATCGGAATGATATATTAGATCCTGTACTATGAAACACAAAGGTTGAAGGAGAGAAACTCCTTTAGGACACCATATTTCTCGGAGCCTGACAGTTACTTGATCCTACTGTTATCTAAATTAGAGGTAAGCCAATAGAATAGCTAAGTTTAAAGCATTATAGTAATAAATACATGATAAAAAATGTTTCCCTCTACTCAAGGTAAATATTTGGGAAAGAGCAATTGAAATAAAAATGGTGTTTAAAGAAACAGCTATATTTGGCCAATGCTTTCGATTATTATTCCAGATATAAATATAATTAGTTTGGCCTACATCTGGTAACTATTAATTTCCAGGCTAAAACTCAGTGCTTTTTTCCAGTATACTTCGGTAAGTAGATACCTATGGATGATGATTAAGCTAAAATTTAGTCCACGGTAAAATTGCTATCACAAAAATCCAGTGAATGCACTTGAAAAAATGCATTTTTAATTTATTGCTGCAGCTCCAATCAAAATATATTTTCTTTTCTTGGCTATAAAGATGACATAATCAGATTTTACAATAATAGAGATATCACTATAAATGCATCCATATTGTTAGCTAAATATAAGATTGAAATTGTGGAATTTCTGAATAAATGGTAATCTTCTGAAACACTCAGGTGATAACACTGGTTCTTCTTCAGTGATTGTTCAGTGTGTGAAATATCTAATTGATAGTGGATTTTGCTAAGTAGTATAACTTGATTAAGAATATGGTTTTTCAGTACAAGTAGCAAATCATAAGTTATTTCTAATTGAATGTAAATTATATATTCAGTAAATATTTACTGAAAGAATAAATAACCATAATAATAGAAAGTTCAGTTAAAAAAGGATGGATATTTAGATGCAAAGTAGTTTGTAGGAATATATTTAGGTACAGTATAGTGATATATATACCCCAAATTTTATTATATGTATGTGTATGACATACACATTTATTGTATATATTTTACATATTATTAAATATATATATCAAAACATGAGACAGAATTCACAGATACTTTATCTAGATGCAAAATATACTTAGTAGTATTTTAAATTAATGGCATAATTGTTGGAATATAAATGATTAGTAACCAAGGAAATAAGTAATATGATTTAAAACTTATTTAGGTAGATGAAGCCCATGCAAATCTATGATTAATACCTGATTCACAGTTTAAGTAATGGAACAATCCTTACATTAATTGAAAGAATCTTTTATCTATCCATAAAATTTCCAGAAAGTGCATGACCAGAACTTCGAATGATAGAGAAGCCTAGTGATGCATTCTAGAATTTTAAAAGAAAGGATTTATGGAAGGAAAATACATATCAGTCTGAATAAAAATGATAAAAATGCTATCTCAAATACAAACTATGAACCTGTGAGTGTTGGGAGAGTGAGTAGGGATGGATTGAATTATACTCAGGTAAAGGATGGAAGATTAGCACGTGATACAGGGGGCTGGAGTTGTACTGAGTATCTATGCTGAGCCAAAGAGTCTAGTTCCTAGGGTGAGACCTGGGGTCTGCTGTGTACTTATTTGATTTTGATCAGGTTACAATCTCTAAATCTCAGTTTCCTCATTAGAAAATGAGGAAAATCATACTACCTTCCTCATAGGATGGTGGTGATAATTATAAGAGTTATTAAATGTAAAGTGCTCAGTACGGGTCTTTTGTTGTTGTTATTTTGTTAAAATGCTCCTGATAAAGCCAGTGATCACAGAACCTACTCCTTTTATCCTCACCTCTTTTTAGGAATTGTCAGCCGCATTTGTTAGTTTGTTGGTGAGATCAGAAAAGTGTCTCCAGGAATGTGTAGACATGAGTGATCAAACAGGATGTGGCTGAGGTTCTGCTAACCCTCTCTACACCTATTTACTGTTTCTGGAATGTAATTTAAGAAGCTATAAATGTTAGTTTCACAATCATCCATTAAAATTGGTAGCTATAAATGCAAGATTTACTTCAAATGTTGAAACTGATTTCATAAAAGTGATATAATTATTATTTATTGTTTTGATATAGAAAATGTGGCTAAGAAAGCACTTAGATTTTTAGACGCCAGGAGTGGGAGTAGGAAATGCTCCTATGTGCGTGTCTGGAGGAAGGGGCGGGGCAGGAAAGTAGTAATTGGAAGCATGGAGTAAATTTACCGTGGGGTCATGTTTTCTTGGAAGAGCTATTTTATCCCTGGCTACAAGTACATAAAGGAATTCTTTTCTGATGACATTTAGTCTTTACGACTTGGAGGATATGAGTTATTTTAATGTGGAGTTTTTGAAGCTTAATTTTCTTAAAAAAATCATTAATTAACATATCATTGAAATGAAAGTTTATTCTATAAAATTATGTCATGAAGAAAAAATAAAATATTCTTATTGATTGTATTTAATAGAGGAAATAAAGGATTGTCATATGATGTTAACATGGTTTCTTCCCTCGATCGTTCACTAACTCCATAAATATTCATTTAAGATCTTCTATGTGCCAGGCAAAGTGCTAACTGGTAGAGACTCAAATAAGACATAAAGTTTCTCCTAGATAAGTTCAGAAATAAAAAAAAACCTCTGTGTGCATAAATATTTTATGTCAATTTAAGATATGAATTAAATTTTTAAAACTTTTCAAAGGAATAATGTCTTCTTACTTTTCTCATAAAATATCCCAAAACCCACAACTACAAGAAGTTTGCAATTAAACTTTAAGCCACAAAAACACTGAATAAACTATTGTGATTTGGTTTTAAGGAGAATAGGGAGAGAAAACACTGCTTAGGAACGGTGAATTCATGATCTGTTTTTTCTAATGACAGCAATCTTTTATTGATTACATACAGAAAAAAATTGACATAATTCAACATCCTCAACTAATGGTAAGTGACTATTTCATGATCTTTATAATTCTTATTATGCATTTAAAATTGGCTTATTTTAAAGTCTATTAATTTTATTACACAAGCTATTGAGTTTTCTATGAAAAAGTTGAAAATGCAGATAACTCACATCACAACAATACAGCAAACAACTTGAAACCTCACCAACTCTTTTTTTAAGACTTCATTTTTTAAGAAAAATTTCAGGTTCACAGAAAAATTAAGAGGAAAGTACAGAGATTTCTCATAGACCTCCGGCCTCTACACATGCATAGCCTCCCCCATTATCAACATTACCCCCAGAGTGGTATGTTTGTTACTATTGATGAACCTATGTGGACACATCGTAATCACCCGAAGTCCATAGTTTACATTAGGGTTCCCTCTTGGTGTTGCACATTCTGTGGGTTTGGACAAATGTATAATGCCATGTATCCATCATTATAATGTTATACAGAGTATTTTCACTCCCCTAAAATCCTCTATGCTCCACCTATGCATCCCCTCCTCCCCACAAGTTCAGACAACCACTGATCTTTTTTACTGTCACCACAGTTTTGCCCTTTTCAGAATGTCATACAGTTGGAATCATACAGTATGTAGACTTTTCAGATTGGCTGCATTCACTTAGTAATATGCATTTAAGATTCCTCCATGTCTTTTCATGGCTTGAGAGCTCATTTCTTATTAGCACAGAATAATATTCCATTATCTGGATGTACCACAGTTTATTTCCCCATTCACCTACTGAAGGACATCTTGGTTTCTTCCCAGTTTTGGCAATTATGAATAAATCTGCTATAAACATCCATGTGCAGGTTTTTGTGTGGACATAAGTTTTCAGCTCCTTCAGGTAAATACCCAAGGAGTGCAGTTGCTGGATCATTTATTATCATTGAGGCTTAAGTAGTCTCACTGTATCACCTTTATTTCTTAAGCATATGCTTGTTATACCCAATTTTTATTTTGGAATTTTTCTTATCATTATGGATTTGCTATAAATATTTATAAGTACACTATTTATAAGTATAATAATTGCAGTTTTTCTGAAAACATTTTCTCACAGATAGTCTACCTAATTTTGTATTGATGTTTTTAAATCATAAAGAAATGTTCAATCCTACACTTTCAAACCATTTACTTTATGATTCATACTTTCGCAATTATGCTTTAAAAATCCTCCCTTTCTCAAGTATCATAAAAAAATTCATCTCTATGATTTCTGCTTTTTTTTTACATTTGCCTTTTTTACATTTATTTTTTAATCAGGAATTTATTTTTGTGGAATTTTGAATGTAATGTTTCAGGTTTTACATTCCAAAGAGTTAGCTGCTGTCTAAATATCACTAAATTATTTCTGAACATCTCTGCCGCCTGACTCACTGATTGCATATGCATACATTTTTATTGATAAAATACAAATAATAAATATTTTTGTATGAAGTATATAATACTAAATTGTATATTAAAAATAAGATGACCTTACCACTACAATCTTAGAGATAATCTATTTTGAGACTGTTAGCATATTCTTCTGTACCTTTAACTATATGTACTAGTGTGTACATATCTAAATTATTCTTTTATAAAAATAAATTCCAACTCAAAGTACTGTCTTGTCTCTTGCTTATTTTCCTCAATTCATTATATGTGTTAGTTATCTTTATATGCCAGTGCACAAAACTCTACCTTATTTTTTTTGTATGTGTGAGGAAGATCAGCCCTGTGCTAACATCTGCCAATCCTCCTCTTTTCCTGCTGAGGAAGACTGGCCCTGGGTTAACATCCGTGCCCATCCTCCTCCACTTTATATGGGATGCTGCCACAGCACGGGTTGCCAAACAGTGAGTCAGTGCGCGCCCGGGATCCAAATCGGCGAACCCTGGGCCGCTGCAGCGGAGCGCGCGCACTTAACCGCTTGCGCCACTGTGCCAGCCCCTCTACCTTATTTTTTTAATTGGAAAAAAGAAATTTCTTTTAAAAAATTAATTTAAGCTTGTGCCTTAGGAAACTAGGGAAATAAGAGCAACTTAAACCTAAAGTAAGCAGAAGAAAGGAATTAATGAAAATTAGAGCAGAAATCAATGAAAATATAACAGGAAAATAAATAAACCAAAAGCTAGTTCTTTGAAAAGATCAGTGTGATTGATAAAATTTGAACCAGACTAACCAAAGAGAAAGAGAGAAAATGCAAATACGACATCACAAATTAAAGAAAGGACCTCACTGCTTATCTCAAAGAAATTAAATGGATAGCAAGGTAATGTTAGAAACAATTCTACGCTCATATATTCGATAAATTAGGTGAATGGACATTTTCTTGAAAGACACAAACCAAAATACAATCAAGAAGAAATAGATAAAACAGCCTATACATACGGAAGAACATAATTTGTAGTTTAAAAAAGAAGCCTTCCCTAAAAAAATAATCCAGGCCCAGATGTTTTTATTCCTAGTCAATTCTAGTAAACATTTAAGGAATAAATCAAACAAAATATGCACCATCCAGAAAATAGAAAAAGGGGAACTACTATCTAACTCACTTTAAGGGGTCATTATCCTTTAACTACCAACCAATAATGCCATTGCAAGAAAACAAAAAGAACACAGACAAATATCTTTCATGAAAACAGACACAAAATTCCTTAAAAAAATATAATACAGAAATATTTATACATTATTTTATTAATTCTTGTATTTTTATACAATATATTTTTAGAATTTCAATTTGAATTTTAGGTTAAATAGAAATATATTGTAAATTTTACTAAATAAATGTCTTGTGAATTAAACTTTTTTTTTTTGAGGGAGATTGGCCCTGAGCTAACATCTGTTGCCAATCTTCTTCCTTTTTTCATTTTTTTCCCCAAAGCCCCAGTAGACAGTTGTATGTCATAGTTGTACATCCTTCTAGTTGTTTGATTTAGACTTTTAATAGCATTGTGAATACCAAATTTTCTTTGCAGACTTACTATCATTTTCATACTGTGTATTAAATGAGACATTTTCCCCAATCATTTGGAGTGCAAATTTATCACATATCATTATATTTCACATACCATTATGTATGTATATATGTACACACATATTTTCATGGTGAGATTGCTTCTATACCTATTATTCTGACATACAAAAACTGTTTACCTGTAACTAAATCACTGTCACACTCTTTGAATTATCTCATTTCCATAAAACTTTTCACAACTTGCTGGGAAAGGTCTTCTTTCTTTATCCATGTTTTTAAAAACATTACTTAAAACTAATCTTGTCTATTCTCAGATGAGTTATATTACCTTTCTGTTAAGTTTCCAAATTAGACAATTTCATAAATGACTTTCTATAGAAGTATCATATATGAAATCTTAAGACTTCTTAACCTAGAACACAGAGTTCTCTCCATTATCTAAGCATCACCTTAAGTTTTATAGTATTCATTTTTTTAAATTCTGTTTTCTCTATCTAATACATATATATGTGTGTGTATATATATATTTTTGTTGTTGTTGAAGAAGATTTGCCCTGAAGATAACATCCGCTGCCAATCTTCCTCTTTTTGTATGTGAGCCACCGCCAGAGCATGGCCACTGACAGACGAATCATATAGGTCCATGCCCGGGAACCGAACCTGGGCTGCTGAAGCACAGTGTGCCGAACTTAACCACTAGACCACCAGGGTTGGCTCTATATTTTTAAAATTATGGAGATATTTACTATTTTTGTAATAATTTTGTTACTTATAATTTAATATTGTTTCTTTAATATATTTTTATTTTGTTACAATAACAATAAATAATAATGCTCCATTATAACATATATATATATATAAAATATGTGTTCGTATGAAAAAAGTATACACACAAATATAAATTATAATCTTTTTTTATTCCCTACTCACACTGCACCTGAGGTAACTTAAAAAAATTCTAGCAGGGGCCGGCTCAGTGGCGTAGTAGTTAAGTTCGGGAGCTCCTCTTTGGCAGCCTGGGGTTTGAAGGTTTGGATCCCAGACGCGGACATATGCACCGCTCATCAAGCCATGCTGTGGCAGCATCCCATACACAAAGTAGAGGAAGATGGGCACAGATGTTAGCTCAGGGGCAATCTTCCTCACCAAAAAAAAAAATCCTAGTGTATGTTCTTCCTCAAAATCTCTTTGCTACTATAAGCATAGACAAATATATACATATATATGATGGAGTTTTAATTTTTATTTATAAAGTTATGCTTTACATATATTCCATTCTATCATCCACCTAGTAATTGTAGGAAAAATTAATAACATTCCACTATTGATTATAATTAACAACACCAAGAAAATATTCTTATTTTCCAGTACTACTGAGAGAGATTTTTTTGAAAGGTAGGAATAGATATAAAATAATATCACATACATTTTGATAATTCTAAAGGTCACATGAATTGAGAAATACATGATGGTTATATTGTTAAACTTATTAATATTGTACACTCTCTCATTCCTAGCATAAACATGCTAGTTAATCACTCCTACCTTTGCTTCAGTTTGAGTTCAAAATTCAGTATATTAATTCTTTATTGATTAAATATTTTAACACATATATTTTATTTTGAGTATAGCTTTGGACACATTCATTCTCTTACTTGAAATTATTTTAGAAATAATTGTAGATTCAAATGCAGTTATAAGAAATAATATAGTGATATCCTGTGTACTCTTTACCCAATTTCATTCTATGTTAATATCTTTTAAAACTATAGTATAATATCACAGCCAGGGTATTGACATTGATACTATTCACAAATCTTATTCAGAGATATCCTAAGTATTATGTGTACTCATTTGTGTATGTATGTGTCTGTGTGTGTGTGTATTTAGTTCTATGTCATTTTATCACATGTGTAGGTTTATGAGACCACCATCGGTATCCATCACAGTCGGGATACAGAATCACCACAAGGATTCCTCATGTTATTCCTTCATAACTATTCCCACCTGCCTCACCCCTTTCTACCTCTCAGGACCCAACAGGGAAAAAAAAAGAAAAAAGCTAAAACAATCTAATTAGAAATTGAGCAAAGGACATGAAAGATATTTCATCAAAGAGGATGTACAGATGGCAAAGAAAGTACATCAAGATTAACATCATTAGCCATTTAGGAAATATAAACTAAAACTACAATGAGACATCACTACACACCTTCCAGAATGGTTAACAAAAGATAGCGATGACACCAAGCACTGGTGAGGATACCCATTGCTGGCAGGAATGTAAAATGTTAAGGTCTGATAAAGACTTTAGGAATTTCCTATAAAACTAAATGTGGAATTACCAAATGGTACAGCAATTGCACATTTGGGCATTTATGTCAGTGGAATAAAAACTTATGTTCATACAGAACATGTACACAATGTTAGTTACTACTTTATTTGTAATAACCACAAACTGGAAAAGGCACAGATGTCTTTCAATGGACGGATGGTTAAACATCCCATACATTTTTATATTTAAGAATCAGCTATAATTCTAGTTTTGACTGTTTCTTAACCCCAAACTACTAAACTATTTTTCTTTTTCTTTTTTTTTATTTTCATCATCGTTACTGAGATACAAGGAACATACAGAAAAGTGCTCATATTTAAAACATTCAATTTGATGTTTTGGTATATATGTATTTTCTCCATGAAACCATCAACACAAGATTCAAGTCTACCACTCCCAGAAGTTACCTCATACCCTTTTGAAATCTCTCCCTCCTGTTCCTCCTTGCCTCCTTCCTGTCCTGGAAACCACTGATCTGCTTTCTGACACTATGGATTAATTTGCATTACATGGAGTTGAATGTAAAAGCCATAATATGTAGTCTCTTTCCATGATTTATTTCACTCATTTGCCATTCATATATTTCTTTTGAAGAAGTTCCACTTGAAATATTTTGCCCATTATTCATTAAGGTACTCACTTTTTTGGTATTAAGTTTTAAATATATTTTGGATATGTCCTTTATCAGATATGTGATTTTCATATATTTTATCCCAGTTTGTAATTTATCCTTTCATTATCTTAATGGTGCCTTTCAAAGAGAAAAACTTTTCAATTTTTATAAACTCCAAATTATCTTTTTTTAATGGCTTGTGCTTTCACTGTCGTATCTGAAACATCTTTGCCTAAGTGAGGTTACAAAACATTTTTCTGATGTTTTCCTTTAGAAGTTTTATAACACTAGCTGTTCATTTACATCTATGATGCATCTTGGTTAATTAGTTAATTTTGTACATAGGACAAAATATGGATCAAAATTATTATTTTTTTATATGGATATCCAATTAGTTCAAGTCATTTGTTAAAAAGATTATGTTTCTCCACTGAATTGGCTTTGAATTTTTGAAAAAAATTAACTTTCCATATATTTATAGGTCTACTTCATGACTCTTCTCTTCTGCTCCATTGATCTATTGGTCTACCTGGACATTAATAATGTACATTCTTGATTAGTTGATGATGACAGTCCTATATAGTGAATAAATTAATTTTGGTGTTTAAATACCTACGTAATTATATCATTTCAGTCATTGTTACATAACAATTTGTCTATTGGGCTTTCTAAGACTTGTGTATATTTGGAAATGTTCTCCATGGGGAAGAGACCTATGTATATTTAGTATGTATGATTCACCTCACTGTTACCTAACCAGGGTTTATATTTGAGAATCTTTGGCCCAATTAAACATTTACAATTGCCAGGGAAATGCAATTATCATGTCAGAAGGACTACTTCTGAGAACCTCAGGAATCTAGGAGAGAGTACATGAGAAATTTAAATACATTTTTTTCTGGCAAGTTATATTTTTCACATAAAACTGTGAACAGCAAAGTATGAGTGCAAACAGATTTGATAACACATTCTTCCTATCATTGGCTAAGGTTGGCTGAAAAGTTTGACTTCCCTGTAAGTCAAACTAATAAAATGAACTTCAATGCAAGTAATTTTCCTGAAATTTTCTGCCTTTTCCATTTATTGCTTGGGATGTATTTTCTAAGTTTATTATTAGAAAAAGTTAAATGTTCAGTTTCTCCTCTTCTTACTAGAAGATAATGCTAGAAAATCGTGAAAGTCTTTCGTAGTTGCTAAGCTGACAAATGAGACTAAGAAGAAATTAGACACTGTGCAGAGGAATTAATTTTGACTTTCTAATAATATAATTGACATAATTATAATGTCATCCTTGATAGACAGACTCTTTTATTCCTCATTTATAACTTAGTATCTTCCACATGCACAAAAAAAGCTACTGATTGTTTGAGGCAAATTTGTTCAGAAATTCACTAATTATTATCACAAATTTATTTAGGTATTTAATTAACATGACCAAATAATTATAATAAGAGCATTTTATAGCCTTTAATAAGTTCATCTCTACCAATAATTTAGCACATAAACAGTCTCATAATATGTGCATATGCACACTGGTCAAAAAATATCCTCAAAATGGTTGAAATAAATCAAAAAGAATGTTCTTTAATTCTTAGTAATCAATAGAGAGTACCACAAAATGTACTGTGGTAGTAATAGCAAGTTAATGTAAGGGCAGCCACATCAAATTAAATCATGTACATGTTGTGTGAGGTTTCAGATTTTGTAAAGGTAGAAGCATGGGCAATAATATGGTAGCCAATTTATGCTAATAAATTTCTACATAATATAACTATTAAGCAAAAAAAATTCAAGACAAATTCATTAAATAAAACAGAGAGAAATACTATAATAAATAATAAAATTCACAAAGAGTATATACCTAGCATAAATATTTCGCCCTTCCCATTTTATCTATATCTATACCAATACCTATACCTATATCTACACCTACATCTTTATCTATCCATATCTAGACAGATGGATAGATAAAGAGATGGATAGATAGATATAATTATTAAAAATATAAGGGAAATTGAGAGAAATTCAATAATATTAACATAAGCTAACATATCAACTCATCTTTCCTTGTAACAGGGTGTTATTGAAAAGTATACAAGTTTACAAAGTGCTAATATCTTCAAGAAATGGGCGGTAGTAACCAAGACTTCTGGAATTGACTGAAACAAGGATGGGGAGTAAGTGGTACAACCTAGTAGCACGAGCTGATGGGTTTAGGATGGAGGCAGGGACAGTGGCCTCTGAATGGTAATAAGAAGCAATAAGAGCCCTGGCCACCTTGAGTCTGGTGTTAGTAGAACGAGGGAAAAACTAGTCAGGGGTTTCAAGGAAGAAGTTTCCTTGAGAAAAACCAGTTTCCACTACGATGATAAGGTAGGAGGATGTCGAGCAAGGTCAAGGGTATATAGGTAACAGACTATGAGTTACAAATTGGAAGGGTTTAGGAGAGAAGAAATAGAAGACAGGATCACAATAGAACATGCTGATTGTTCTATATCATTTTTTTGAGTCACAGTGTGTCACTTCACCTCCAGATTTAAGTCTTTCGTTTGGGAATATTTTCTTCTATCTGGAATACTTTCCCATTTGTTTGTGCTGTTCTCTTCTTCAAAAAGCCAATTACTAAATCTACCATCATGTTCATATATTTTCTTTTTAAACTTTTATTTTAATTTCCTCTAGCCTGTCCACAATATATCTGACTGAGTTTACAGCCTTTTAATTCAAATTTTTGCTACTTCTAATGTAATAATCTTTTCATAATGCCTTTATATACTCTTTAATTTATTTCTTGTAATCTGCTGGCTTCCTAATTATTCTGTTACGTAAATTGTCTCTGAACCCTTATGCTGCCCATATATTTCCTCATTTCGAGTACACAGATAGATGAGTTTATTCATGTATATAGTCATATAACTATCACCACAAACAAAAAACAAAACATTTACATCACCACAAAGAGTTCTCTAGTGCCTCTTTTTTTTTTTTTTCTTTATCATTTGTACTTTCTGGCAGCTTTATTGAGACATAATTCACATATTGTACAATTTATCCATTTAAAATGTACAATTCAACGGATATAGCATATTCATAGTTATGGAACCATCACAACAATAATTTTAGAACACTGTTATCACACCAATAAGAAATGTACCCATTAGCAGTCACCCCAATGCCACCTTCCCATTCCTAGCCCTGGGTAACAATTATTATACTTTTGTCTCTATAGATTTTCCTAGTCTGGTTATTTCATATAAATTGAATCATATATAATATATGATCTTTTGTGACAGGCTTTTTCACTTAGCATAGTTTTCAAGGTTCATTCATGCTATAGTATGGAGCATGTTGTAGCATGTATCATTACTTCATTTCTTTTTGTGGTTAATATTCCATAGTATGGATGTACCACATTTTGTTTAAGCATTCTTTGGATGGTGGACATTTGGTTGTTCCCAAATTTTAGCTATTATGAATATGCTGCTATGAACATTCATATCTTTGTTTTCATTTCTCTCAGATATATATCTAGGAGGAGAATTGCTGGATCATATGATATATTTCATGATTTGAGGAACTGCTACACTGTTTTCCAAAGCAGCTGAACCATTTTACATTTCTGCCAGCAATGTATGAGTGTTCCAATTTCTCCACAACCTTGCTTCCACATCTGTCTTTTTAATAATAACCATTATATACAGTAAAGTGATATCTCATTGTGGCCTTGATTTGTATTTGTAATTTAATAATGAGCAAATTTTCATGTGCTTATTGGCCAGTGTAGATCTTCTTTGGAGAAATATCTATTCCAATCCATTGCTTAGTTTTTAATTGGGTAATTTGCCTTATTATTGAGCTGGAAGAGATTGTTATACCTTCTAGATACAAGTCTCTTATCAGATATATGATTTGCTAATTTTTTCCCCTATTCTGTGCATGTCTTTTCACTTTCTTGATGGTGTCCATAGGACTACAAACGTTTGTAATTTTGATGACTGGATCATATTTTCATATGCTTATTAGTCTTTATTTCTTATTTTATTTATTTATTCTTTTTCTGAATACCAAACTATCACGATTACTATAGCTTTATTGTAAATCTTGAAATAAGGTAAGTTATCTTTGCCAACATTATTCTTCTTTTTAAATATTGCTTTAGATATTATAAGTCCTTTGAATTCTTTTATAAATTTTAGAATCATCTTGTCAATTTCTAGAGCTAAAATCTGCTGGGATTTTCATTGGGAATGTATTGACTCTAGAAATCAATATGGGGAGAATTGCTATTATAGCACTGCTGATATTCTAATCCATGAACATGACATATCTTTTCATTTATTTAATTTCTCTCAGCAATGTTTCTAGTTCTCAATGTAGAACCCTTGTGTGTAACTTTTTGATACTGTATAGTCTTATGGTCTTTTTGCCACCATAAATAGAATTATTTTTTAATTTCAATTTTTCAGTCTTTTGCTGCTACATATACAAATATAATTAACAATTAATTTTATACTAAATTTGTGTCCTGCTAACTTGATACATTCAATAATTTGATTTCTTAGTTGTATTGTAGATTCCCTGAGATTTTCTATGTAAACAATCATAACATATACAAATAGGGAATTTTAACTTCTTCCTTTTTAATATATATACTTTTATTTTTCTAACCTTATTGGAATGGCTGGGTCGTCCAGAACAATGTCAAATAAAGTTGATGAAAACAGGTATCCTAGTTTTGTTCCCAAACTTAAGGAGAAACTATTTAATATTTTACCATTAGTATGATTTTGGCTATAGATTTTTTGGTAGCTATCATTTATCAGTTTGAGAAAGTTCCCTACTTTTTGAGTTTGCTTATCATTTTTTATCCTGAATAGAAATTGAGTATTGTTAAATTGAACAGTGATTTCATCCTGTTTATTTTATGGAAAAATTAAGTAAATTTGGCAATTTTTCCTTCTGAAATGTCTAACAGAATTCATTAGTGACACCATCTGTGTCTGATTTTTTTTTTTTCAGGGAGAGTGAACATAAACACAAATTTTTGGAATTTTATGGTGCCATTCAGGTTTTCTATTTCTTCTGATCAGTTTGCTTCTAATCCTATCCAGTGTATGCTTCATTTCAGATACTGTATTTTCCTCTCTCGAAGTTTTGTTTGTGACTTTTTTATATCTTGTATTTCCCTAATCATGTTCATGCTTTTCCTCATGTTCACAAGAATATGGAACATATCAATTATAGCAATTTTAATATCCTTTTCTTTCTCCTTTGCAGATCTCTTTCTATTGAATTTTAGGTCAATGACAACACTAACAAAACAAACAGTTAATAAAGTAATACAAACAAAATATCAGATCACTCATATCTCACCTATATTCTGACTTATCCTACTGAATTATACTCTGAGATAGGAACTCAGCATCTTTATTTTTAAAAGAACACTCTAGTTGTTCCTTACTAAAATTAGTGTACCACTGGTGCAGAGGTTAAGGGTTGGGCTTTAGATCAAACAGACAGCGATTTCTTTGCAATCTCCTCTTCACTTACTAGTTGTGGTAGTGTGTTGTATTTCAGTTCAACAACATAAAATCCGTTTGTCAGAGTGAACATAGTACTTCCTTGCCATCTTGATATCAGAATCAGCCATAAGACTTGATTATGACAATGAAATGTTAACGGTAGTTTTTAGGATTTAAGGGCCAGTGTGTATTTCCTCATCTGCTGCAGTAGTCAGCAATGTTCTAGACTAGCTAAACTACCTTCCACTGTCAAAGAAGGATGATGACAAAAAATAAAACCCATGGCCACCAGCCAACTGTAACGGATATGCAGCCTGAGAAAGAACTACACCTTCCTATTTTTCAACCATTAAGATTAGTTTTTGTTTAGTAAGTCATTCACAACTATGATCATTTATTAGTAAGAAATTAATTATCACATACATTACAACTGATTCATTCAATGGTATTTCATATCAGGTACTAAACACTGCTGTAAAATCAATATGAGACTGGGTTCCAAAATATATATATTATTTTGAAAGAAGATATTATTATTTCATATACTTTAAGATACTACAGAAGATGCTATAGAGATACTATTACACAGAAAATCACCAAACCAGAATTGGCAACTGAGATGGGGAAATTATCATAGACCAAATTTTTGGAAGTGAAAAGTAATGGTTTTAAGTAAATGTATCAGAAAAAAAAAAATGATTTCATGGTGATTGAACATGGTTAGTGCAGCAAGGAATAACAGTTTATTTAAATATCTTTGATGAATATAGGCGCATTGTTGCTTTTGTCACTAAATGAACTACTTAATGTTTGGCCCAAAATATTTCAATCAAGGGAGTTTACATTTATCAAATTGATATTCTTTTTCATTGAAGAAACATTTCTCAACCTAATTTCACCAAGACATGTATGACAGCTGGTGTTCATATTCCAATACTCTTAATTTTATGACTATCCTCGCCTGCTCATGAAGTTAACCTGTTGACCCATACAGTTTTAATCCATTTTGATGTATCTAATTAAATGTCAGTTCTCTGATCCTCCCTCCTAGTCTGTTGCATGTTAAAATTATATCATCTAAGAAATTACTATATTTTATACGCAGTTTCTTTATATTTGAGAATTATTACGGAGGCCCTACACCTGCCAGTTTTCTGTATTTCCGATTAATATGTTTGCAAATATGTTTTCAAGGTGTAAAAATATTCAATAATATTTATGTATGCATTGTCATTTTGCAAAACACGTTAATTCTTTTTATTTCAGTGGTGACTGACAAATTAATTAAGGCTAAGACCTCACCTGCATTTCAATAAAACATTATGCCTAGTGAGAGTGCACCAAATGTTCACATTGGGGTCTTTGTAGTTGGTTTTTTTTTTCCTGCTATTAACACAACAGATGTGCATGTCAGTTTTGATATACAGTTTTTTATTTTTTGGTTTTTTTTTGTGAGGAAGATCAACCCTGTGCTAACAACATCTGCCAATCCTCCTCTTTTTTTTGCTGAGGAAGACTGGCCCTGGGCTAACTAACACCCATGCCCATCTTCCTCCACTTTCTATGGGATGCCGCCACAGCATGGCTTGCCAAGCGGTGCATCGGTGCCCACCCGGGATCCAAACCAGCGAATCCCGGGCCATCACAGCAGAGTGCGCGCACTTAACCACCTGCACTACCAGGCCGGCTCCTGATATACAGTTTTGCTCCCAAAGGGCTCTAAACTTCACATTAAAAAGATTGTCTTTTTCAAAGTGAAATGTGAAAAAGTTTTTGGTTTAAGTATAATAATAAACTTTAGATAATTCAAAATTCTAAACTTAAAACTTTACATGAACAGTTGGGACTATTTTTCTTGAATCAAATAAATATTCACAAATATAAATGCCCTTTAAGCTAGTCTTTAAACCCATTAGTTTTAGGAATATAATATTTAGAAATGTTTTGAAAATTTAGCCTACTGTCATGTTATATACAATAGGTAAAAAGAATTACCCAAGTTGCCTATGTTGCTGGCACTCGAAGCCAGATATTCTTTCTAAAATCCAGTTTGTTCACTTTCTTGCTTTGCAATGATCTAAAATTCATTTCACTTGGCATTGAATTGAAGGCCCTTGGACAGTCAGTCTCTGACTACCCTCATCTTTCACTGGTTCTCCACATTACCTTTTGAAGCACTTATACGCTACACTGAGACGTGTCTCCAATGCCTCTTGATCAGTAGTGAGCCTCTCACATTCTCTTTGTCTAATTCATACATATTCATTATACTAATTTAGAACAAGCTCTTATCAGAATCCTTCTGTAACCTCTCTACTCCCATAAAACTTTTAGGCACATTATAATATTTTAATAAAACATTTAATAAAGAATAAAATATTTTATTATACATTATGAGTGATTTACTTGTCTATCTCCTTAACTGCTTTTTAAGCTTCTTGTGAGAAAGGACCATGTCTTGTGTCACTATCTATCCTCACCAAAGAGGATATTACCTGGAACCACAGTGTCCAGTAAATGTTTGGTGAATTAGTAAATATATAAATATCAGTGCCTGCCAGATGTTTAGTAAATATTCACAGAATAAAGTACATCATGATATGTCAAGGAGAGACCCCTCTTATGTTACCTATACTCTTTGTTATTAAGAAAGTGAAAATGATATCCATTTGTTACACAAAGATTTTGGACTTCATATTTAGTATGCATTTAAAAAATTTCATTGTATTAGTTTCCTTTACTTATTTTCTTCATTCAAAATTCAAAAGTGCCACAAAATTAACATTTAGGAAATTATCAATAAAATACACCACCCCTAGCCTTAAGACACGTCCTGAATTTCACCATAACATATACCTTGTTCGTGACACAATCTCCCAGTGATATTATATCAAAGCTCCTTTAATCTTGCAGAATTCAAAATGTCCAAGATTTCAAATCTCATCAAACAAACGATAAAGATCAAAATGCACAGCCTTTCCACTATGTTTGGAAGCTCTTATTTCTGCTTGAATAAATAGCATCTTTAAACGTGTAACTCACATTTCTATTACCATACAGTGTATGCGTAATACTCCTGAATTACATCTGTCACGTGCAATTGGAACCAAAGTTTTTTGCTGTATTTGCTTTTCCAAATTAAGTAACATTCAATTCCTAATTGAATAGAATTTATTCTACTTGAATATAAAAATATATTTCTTCTTGTTTCCTCCTTTTTAAGGTGTTTATCTACATCACCAATTAGAATTATTACATTTTTATAGTGAAGTGTTACAGAAATGAAAGGTAGGTGAAGATATATCCTATCCCAAGATGATCTAAAATATTTGTTAACTATTTGACCATCAGATATATGACAACCTACTGTTCTAAGAGTTAAAGTTCTAAATAGAGAAACAGAAAAAGAGTATAGCAGAAGAGTACCCATAGTCTTGGACAGAAACCCTAAAACTATATATTTTATTGTGTTGGGCATTGTTTCACACAGTATGTTTAATAAATTTGAACTTCTTACAAATATTAACTTTCAGTTCAATGATTTTCATAGTATAGAATTGAAGATATTTTTAACTTGATTACTACATTACTACATAACCACAAAACATGCTTATATAAGAAAAGATCATAGCAAAATTGATATATGCAACTGAAGAACTGAGTTCACATGATTCATGAAATAAAAATAATGAATCCATTTCATTTTCTAGGAACTGTCATAACATTTTAGTGGAACTAAAAATTGAATCAGAAGTTCTATGTAAACAAGTTTCAGAAAAACATAATTCCTCATATGCTTTGCTCCAGATTTGTCGATTCATTGCAAGACTGTAAGGCTTTGAAAACTGCAATGTATCTTTTTTGGGACATAGAGAAATAAGGTTTTGAGAGAACCATAAGTATATGGGAATGACATGGGCTCTACATTCGTAATATAGGAACAAAGAGATTTTCTTTCATGAGATGTTTCACTATCTGTGCCTGATTCATTGTGTAGGCAGTTTCATAACACCTAACAATAAGTTCTTAGTGAAAACTGTCCTGCAAGATCTATCCCCATGCCTTCATTCATTCATTAATTCATCCATTTATTTAATCAACATACATTTGCCAAATGCCTCCTATGTGATAGGTGTGACTGATAGATGTGACTGACCTAGGCACTTGGGATTCATGAGTGAAATGAATAGAAAAAATTCTAGAGCTTACATTCGAGGAGTAGAATACAAACAATACATAATAAACATAAAAAAATTATATATACACTTGTTAGTTGATCAATGCTAGAAAAAATTACATCAGAGTCAGGAGGTCCACTAATGTCTATAATTTTCCTTTGTCTCTCAATCTCACAAACATTAAATTTATGGAAAACTGAGAGAAATGTTTTAGCCCCAGAAATTTGATTTTCCTTAGAAACATCCATTCATGCAAGTATAGCTAGATTTTCTTTTTAGGGAATGCAGCTTCCACAGCTCCCACTATTCTTTAAGTAATTTTCTATAATAATGCTGTATGTATTTTTTCTCCTGAGAATTTTTTTCCTAAAAATGTAGTGCAAAGCATGTAAAATATTTTTAATATAGGAGGGAATTCATTGTTGAAAAGAGACCATCCTCTCCCTGAAAGTATTTTCTCATTTAATTTTAAGTTAAAACATTGCTCTTTGGATAGCTTGCCTTATCAAGATAGTTGTGGAAAAACTTACATTTTTCTTTGGAAAACAGATTCAATGATATTACGCAAAAACAAACATGACTTGACATATAAAACCAGATGGTAACATACTTTTTGACAACATCTGGGTCAAAATCACCTGCCTTTTACTACGGTTATTTTAGAATAGTCACATTTGTAAAGCATTTTATATTTTCATTAGTTCTATTTGTCTCATTATATTGTGTTCGGTTCTATTTGGCTGATTAGGGTATTTTGTATATTCAGTATTGTCAGTAGCATCTGTTGTTATGAACTTTCTAAGATCATTAATCTATCAATATTTAAAATCATCTTTACTGATGACTACCACATCTTCATTGCTCCTTTGGCAGCTGATGGTATTTTTATTAAGGATTATTTGCAGAATTAACACATGCAAATCAAATCACTGTTTTCATGATTTCAAAAGAAAAGTTAACCTAGTCTCTCTTCAATCCTTTAAGTTATAATTTAAATAACAATTATCACTTGAGATTATTAATCATAAATTTTTGTTACCAGAGGCAAATGATTTATACCAATATTTTCTTCTAAAAAGAGACAAAAATAGATTTCTCAGTATCAAAGATACTATATATCACTGTAGGTTAATACAAAATACAGCATCATGATATCAGAAAACTACTTAGGCTTGAGAGAAGAGAGTTATGTATTGCTCAGTGTGATTACTATGTGGCCTGTTGCAATAGCATTGTAACATTTATATATTGTGGTCAACTGAATTACTTAATGAAACAATTGCAAAAACCTGCCAGTCAAACTGAATATTTAGAATAAGGAAGGAAGTGGGATGGGAGAGGCATTCAGGGTCATTTGGGAAAAAAAAAACTATATATGTATTTATTTATTGAGTCAGTTGTTTGAGCATGGTATAGACTTGGCATTTCATCGAGAAAGACTGGGAAAAGATAATTTGCGAGATTCTCTAAGTTATTTAGGTCTACTATCCACTTTCTTTACAACTAAAATTAGTTCTTAGACTAAACATACAGATTCTAGATCAATATTTAAAATTGAATGGGACAGTTTTCGTCATGCTTCTGGAAGAGAAGTTAGATATTGCACTTCTACAATTTCATCAATTTCCCTCTTTTATATTTCTTCTGAAAATCAACTATGGAGGAAAAAGAGAAGAAAAGAGAGATTTACGTCAACCCAAAAGATTATAATAGCTATGGGGAAGATGTGATATAGTCTTTTAGTCAAACTTCCATAGGAATTTAGATAATAGCTTGTCAACACCTAAATTATTAGATTTCACATGTTTCACTCTTAAAGGTGTAGGCTGGCCTTGGTAGAATAACTAGAACTGGACTAGTTTTTCTGCTGTAAACAACTATAAAACTGGACAATGCATATGAGGCATCTGGTTTTACAAAGTGGGCAACAGTCAGTGCAAAGCTGTAATCCCTGACAGCACTTCAGAACTGAATTCATGGTGTGAGCCCCACAGTCACCCTCATCTCTGACTGGGTGAGGACAGACCTGCAATTCTGCAGAGCATGGCGAGCCCACTGTGCTGAGAAGGCAGGGGCAGAAGTGGCAGGACTCTGCAGGCCAGGGTATGGGTGAGGAAGATGCTGTGTAGGGCCTGGAATTCAGAAGTCAGCATGAGGATTCCCTGTGAGTCCATTGCTGAGGGCTGGGCTGTACGTTTGTAGGGTGAAACCACTTACCAGAAAGTGGCTGATCAACCATGGAAAGAGGAATAGATACTAGAATATGAAGAACACTGGTAGAAGGGAAGTTCCTTGGGACATAGGAATTCTGATTCTGTCAGAATTGTTCAACCTACTTGATACCTCCTTACTACCCCTGTAATCCCTCTGAGAAACCGAAAAGGCCAAACCTGAAAAATAAGGACTATGCCCTATATTAAGACTTGGATTTGTTTCCTGGGGCTGCCATAACAAAGTACCACAATTTGGATGACTTAAACAACAGAAATTTATTGTTTCACTGTTCTGGAGGCAAGATGTCTGAGATCAAGGTTTTGGTAGGGTTGATTCCTTCTGAGACTGTGTAGAAGGATCTGTTCCATGCCTCTCTCCTAGCTTCTGGTGGTTTGCTGGCAATCTTTGCCATCCTTTGTCTTATAGATAACAATACTCCATCTCTGCCTCCGTATTCACATGATGTCCTCTCTGTGTGCATGTCTGTGTCCCAATTTCCCCTTTTTCTAAGGACACCAGTCATATTGGATTGGAGCCCGCTCTACTCCAGTATGACTTCTCTAAATAAACTACATCTGAAATGACCCTATTTCCAAATAAGTTCACATTCTGAGGTTGCAGATGCATTGGAGGTTAGGACTACAATATAAGAATTTGTTGGGAGACACTGTCCAACCCATAATACTTTAGAGCCATCCTAAGAGAAAAAGATTTAAAGCAAGTCTTGAAAAGATTCCAAGGGACAGAGGGTTTGGAGGTTGAGTCCCTCAGGTTAGAAGAGCTGGAATACCTTGGGCCTTCCACAGTTCCACACTAACACAGTTTGAAAACAAGCCTACAGAAATTCGAATATATGTGAAAGCCTCAGGCAGATTGTGCCCTCTGAATTACATCATGCTGCAATTGCTTTAATATGGCATTATTCTCAATCATTTTTTTAGAAAAGACCCATATATTTTACATTAAACTCCTTTTAATATTTCTAGTTATCATCGAAATAAAGATACTTTTTTAAGTGAACTGCCTCCTAACGTAAGAATCAATATTCAGCAGGACTTAGTTTATGGTGAAAAATTTAAGGGATTTCCAAAAAATCAGAAATCAAATAATATTTGAATACAACTTTAAAAAATAAAAAGATTGTGAAAAATCTATGATAAATACATAGCAAGATTTTAAATATAGATAGTATCAGCATCACTGATATTTCTTTTTCTGCCTCAGTCTCCAATATAACAATTTGAATGAAACTACACTTTCTGAAATATATTAATAAAGTATAATTTATTATGCTGAATCAGACTACGACTAAATGTACTGTATTTTAAGTGTTTAAAATATTCTCACTCTCCTAGGAAATCAAAATTTAATTTTCATTTTAAATTTAATCATGTATTCACAACTTCGTAGGAACTAGCAGCAGTTGTATTTTTTATTTGATTCCACATTTCTAGGAAGCATCTTTATTTCAAGGTTTACTAGAGCTACTAAAAGGAGTTAGTGTAGAATATATGGGCGTATTCTACAGAAAGGATTGAGCGTAATGATATATTAAGGTAACTGCAACATGATGTAATTCAGAGGGCACAATTCACATGAGGCTTTCATATATATTGCTTGTATGTGGTGGAAATTTGAAAAGTCATTTAATTAACTAATAAATTGAACTATGCTGCAAGTACCACATCTATAAACAGCAGACAAAAACAAATAGACACACAGTAGAATTGGATTCAATTATTTTTGGACTAAAAATTAGACTATTCCAAATGACATTACAAATGAGATAAGACTCGATGTTGACCATAGAGCTGACAACACAAAACAATCGACTGATACATACATGCTGCAAAACAAGCTTTGCTAAGCCAATGCATGCAGTAACTAAGATATCTATTTTATGAATCCTCGTTTCTCACTTCCTGGACTAACACACTACATACTTAGACTCTATTCCTGTTACCATATCCTAACAAAAATAGTGCTACACTTCATATAGCTAAAGATATAATGAAAATATTTAATCCTTCTGGAAAGTACTAAGTGTAGTGTCGCAATGGAAGATATAAATATAAGAAAATTAAGTCAAATTAGGGAAGATTCTCTTAAGTAAATGTTGACATGCATAGAGAAACAACAACGGGGCTCAGTGGAATTGCTGGATCATATGGTAGTTCTATTTTTAATTTTTGAGGAACCATACTGTTTTTCCTAGTGGCTGTACCAATTTACATTCCCACCAACAGTGCGCAAGAGTTCCCTTTTCTCCACACCCTCACCAACACTTGTTACTTCTTGACTTTTTGGTAATAGCCATTCTAACTGGTGTGAGGTGATATCTCACTGTGGTTTTGATTTGCATTTCTCTGATAATTAGTGATGTTGAGCATGTTTTCATGTACCTGTTGGCCATTTGTATGTCTTCTTTGGAAAAATGTCAATTGAAGTCCTCTGCCCATTTTTCATTCAGAATATTGGTTTGTTTCTTTTGCGATTGAGATGCATGGGTTCCTTATATATTTTGGATATTAGTCCCTTCTCAGATAGAAGGTTGCAAATATTTTATCCCATTCCATAGATTGCCTTTTCATTTTGCTGATTGTTTCTTTTGCTTTGTACAAGCTTTTTTGTTTGATGTAATCACACTTGCTTTGCTTTAGTTGCTTGCACTTTTGGTGTCATATCCAAAAAACCGTTGCCAAGACAAATGTCAAGGAGTTGACCTCTGTGTTTTCTTTTAGGAGTTTGATAGTTTCAGGTCTTAAATTTAAAGCTTTAATCCATTTTGAACTAATTTTTGGAGTGGTATAAGATAGAGGTCCAATTTCATTTCCTGCATGTGATATCCAGTTTTCCCAACATCTTTATGGAAACGACTGTCTTTTCTTCGTTAAGTATTCTTTGCTCCCTCGTCAAATATTAGTTGACCATATATGTGTGGGTTTATTTCTGGGCTGTCAATTCTGTCCCATTGCTCTATGTATTTGTTTTTAGGCCAGTTATCATATGTTTGTTTATTATAGCTTGGAACATGGTTTTAAATCAGAAAATATGATGCCTCCAGTTTTGTTCTACTTTTTCAGGATTGCTTAGGCTATTTGGGGTCTTTTGTGTTTCCATTCAATTATTAGGATTGTTTTTTCTATTTTGCAAAAAATGCCATTGGAATTTTGATAGAGATTGCATTGTATTTACAGATAGCTTTGGGTAGTATAGACATTTTAATAAATTCTGATCTGTGAACACGAGATATCTTTCCATTTTTTGTGTCTTCTTCATTTCCTTTCATCAATGTCATAATTTTCAGTGTACAATTTTTCACCACCTTGGTTACATTTATTCCTAAGTATTTTCTTCTTTTTGATGGTCTTGTCAGTGGAATTGTTTTCTTTATTTTGTTTTCAGATAGTTCACTGTTACTGTATAAAAACACAACTGATTTTTGTATGTTAATTTAGTATATTGAAACTTTACTGAATTCGTTGATTAGTTCTAACAGTTTTTTGGTGTAGTCTTTAGGGTTTTCTCTACATAAGATCATATCATCTGCACATAGAGACAGTTTTACTTTTTCCTTTCCAATCTGGGTACCTTTATTTTTTTTGCTTAATTGCTCTAGCTGGGACTGCCAGTACAATGGTGAATAGGAATGGTGAGACTGAGAACTCTTGACTTGTTCCTAGTCTTAAACGGAAAGATTTCAAACTTTCACCATTGAGTATAATGTTAGTTGTGTGCTTGTCATATATGGCCTTTATTATGTTGAAGTGCTTTCTTTCTAACCCAATTTGTTGAGACTTCTTTCCATCTTGAAAGGATGTTGAATTTTATCAAGTGCTTTTTCTGCGTCTATCACAATGATCATGTGATTTTTGCCCTTCATTCTATTAACATGGTGTATCATGTTCAGTGATTTGTGTATGTTGAATCATCCTTGCATCCCAGGAATGAACCTCACTTGATCTTGGTGTATGATCCTTGTAATGTGCTGTTAAATTCAGTTTGCTAGTATTTTGTTGAGAGTTTTTGCATCCATACTCATCAGGGATATTGAGTTTTCTTTTCTTGTAGTGTCCTTATCTGCCTTTGGTGTCATGGTAATGCTGGCCTTGGAAAATGCATTTAGGAGTGTTCCCTCCTTCTTAAGATTGTTCATTAGCTCTTACATTCATGATTTTAACTCAACTTCTCTTTTTCAGTATTCATATCATCAGTTAGCATTATCTCTCAGATGTTATAAATTTTTTGATGTAGTACTTTCTTTTATTC
This sequence comes from Ceratotherium simum simum, assembly GCF_057802395.1. Lineage (NCBI taxonomy): Eukaryota > Metazoa > Chordata > Mammalia > Perissodactyla > Rhinocerotidae > Ceratotherium > Ceratotherium simum. The sequence continues at coordinate 68,632,737 of NC_141903.1, forward strand.
CTCCCAAACTTAACTCCTAAAGCCTCAACGTGGTAGATATTGAAAATATAACTTTAAAAATAGCTGTTATAATAGCTTCAAAAAATATCATCTTAAAGAGTAGGCTACCACCTCTAAATCAAGCACCTGGAAAACACTCTGAGGCCTCATTAAAACCAAAGGACTATGTAGAAATAAACAGCTTCCAGATGTAAGGCTTGCCATTTAACTAGTTAAACTAATGCCTTCACAAAGAGGATAAAATCAACACCTAGCATATTGTAAAAATTAAATCTTGAAAAGTGATGGTGGAAACCATTCCATGAATCACCTTTCAGTTTCTTACATTTAGATGCACATATGACTAGTCAGTTAAGGCCTTTCAGCTTAGATGAATTGTGCTTTTCCCTCTCAAATGGAAAGATCAGATTTTTACTTTATCATGAATGTATTACTTTTCCCTTTAAATGTTTTTGACCTTTTAGTCAAAAGTGTGATAACATCATCTTGGAGCTGGCTTTCTTCTCAGGAAAACATCTGTTATTTCATAGTCATAGTCAATATAAAAATACTATTTTTAGCATGTTCTTTTCTTGCCAGCTTTCCTTCTTCCTCATAGTCTGTTTGTTCTATTTATTAAATCTTTTCTGGAAGTACACATTCTTCTCCAAATAAAAGTAAAATGCTAACATCATGTCTGTATCTAGATACCATCTGCCTGTTTTCACTTCACTCAAAATACATCTTTTTATCAATACTGGTAACAGGACTGGAAATGAAAATGTCTTGCATGGATATAAAATTGGCTATCAATCAACTTTCACTACTCACAGTTACTTTACAGGACCAAAATCAAGTTTTTAAATATCTCCTCTTTTGAAAGAATATTAATGCCAACACAATTACAAGCTTTTTCCTTTCCAATCTGGGTACCTTTTATTTATTTTTCTTGCTTAATTGCTCTAGCTAGGACTGCCAGTACAATGGTGAATAAGAGTGGTGAGACTGAGAACCCTTGCCTTGTTCTTAATCTTAAAGGGAAAGATTTCAAACTTTCACCAGTGAGTATAATGTTAGCTGTGTGCTTATCATATATGGCCTTTATTATGTTGAAGTACTTTCTTTCTAACCCAATTTGTTGAGACTTTTCATCTTGAAAGGATGTTGAATTTTGTCAAATGCTTTTTCTGCGTCTATCGCAGTGATCATGTGATTTTTATCCTTCATTCTATTAATGTGGTGTATGAAAAACAGTCCTCAAAATTGATGTGGAAAAATTGCACACCATTTTCTGAGAAAAAGACCTAAGATCTAAGAAAGTTATCTATTACTTGAAACTAACTTGTCAACATGAAGAGCAATTTGAAACAAACAAATAAAAGTCAGTCAGCTCATTTAATAATAGAAAAAGTTTCTCTTCAATCTCATATACAAGAGATTGAATAGTTTGCTTTTCAATATCCTTATACATTTGAGAAAGCTTGACAATTATCTATTTGTAAAATGTTCAGTTTCAAAGTATTACGTAAATCCCACATATTGTTATTATCACTTCGGATTTGTGAGTTTTATCAATACTCAGATTAATCTGATCATATAAAATAATCAGTGTTATCTAAATATATTATAACCATTTATTAGTAAAATAAAAATATTAGTTCTCTTAATCCAACTTATTCTAGATATTCCTGATTTTAATTTGGTTGCACTTTTACATATCACAGAGCCATAGGTTTTTGTCTAAATCTAGTTTGGCATTGATCTTCCTGAAGTGCTCTCAAACACACACACACACACACACAGCTGTGATCTGCCAGTGATCCCTGTTAGTACACACAAAGGAAAGTTCTGATTATTCACATCATCATATCTGCTAAATAAATACCACAGTGTAGTTCTTCTCTGGTTCCTTAATATCTAGACTATGATGACATTTTTCAGTGTTTCAAGAATGCACTTACCAAGAGTCAACTGCAAACATGTTTAGGAATTATTCCAGTCTCACTTCATTTCATTTGCTTCCAAATACCTTGCCTTTTTTGCAATGCCTCCTTTCTCCCGAATGTTTTCCAGAATATTTCTCCTTTTATTCTAGGTACATGACAATTAAAGAAGAAATTTTGGACCAATCACCATGATCACGCTTATCACTTCCTTAAGGTAGTATTTATACCCAATTGCATGTCACAGCTATGGGCAGGAGTGGCCAGAACTTTGTACCTTTTCCAGTCCTCCAGGAATCCTGTCTGTCTGCACTCCGGATGCCACTTTCCCAACTTGCTCTAATATTAGGCCTAAGTCTGATCACTATATTTACATCCAAATTATGTTTTGCCACTCATCTACACAAATTATTAAATCAATGACAGTAAATAATTGAGTTGTGAGTAATTTTCAATGTTTCAAACAGTCTGTAGAAAATTTAAAAGATGCTACTCACCGTTTTATGTTGGTTACATAGTTATTTAAGTATTTGCGTAATATAAATGGGAAATGGATCACTACTTAATGAATGTGCTTTGATGGAAATTAAACAGCATAATACATTACAGTTAATAAACAAAGCTCTAATGACAGAAAGGAGGCAAGCTGCTAGCTCAACAAAATGAATGATGCATTGAATGAAGTTTATAGCAGGACAGGATAAGAACTGTGCAAATTTAAAATTAAATTAGAGAAATAAATATAACTTCATCATATGTGAAAAAAAAATCCTTTCCCAGACACAAAAGAGTTTCTGAAACTTCTGGTATCACCCTGCTTGCCACCCATGCTTAGATAAGGCTATTTTCAGTGAAATTTAGAACTCAGATTTGGACATTTAATATTGTCCTAAGAGTCAGCTAAATCAACATTTAGGGCAAGAAAAGTCAAGATAACCCAGGGATATCTTGTTATTGCCAGAAAGAAAAGATAATTTCGAAGAGGTCTAAAATAGTTCCAGTAAGAATGAAGAAGCCAGAGAATCAGAGTTCCCATCTGCCAAATAGTGACAATTTGAGCTTCATAAAAAGAAAATAGTAATTGCAGTCAATTCTATCACGTTGATCCTATAAAGGGTGTAAGTCCATGATGAGACTCAAAAATGACAAATACTTGAAATGTGCTAAAGGTAAATCACACAGAATTTTCCCAAGTATGTTTACAAAAAAATTGCTATATGCTGAATGACATTTCTACAGAATGCACTAGAGGAAATTATGTTTTCATTTATTGCACAAATCAGATGAGTAGTATATTTAAATTTTGGTAATTGCCTAGTTGAAAATTTTATGAGATACATAGTAATTAAGAAAATAATAAAAGTAAGCTTGTTTGTTTGTTTTGTGAGGAAGATCAGCCCTGAGTTAACATCGGATCCCAATCCTCCTCTTTTTTTTTTGCTGAGGAAGATTGGCCCTGAGCTAACATCCATGCCCATCTTCCTCTACTTTATATGGGATGCCACCACAGCATGGCTTGACAAGCAGTGCATCGGTGCACGCCCAGGATCCGAACCTGCGAACCCCAGGCCGCCAAAGCGGAGCGCGTGCTTAACTGCTTGCGCCACCGGGCCGGCCCCAAAAGTAACTTTTAAAAGTATTTATATTGCTTGTTAATGTCAATTAAAAATGTTAGAATACATGGATCCACATAAAAGGTAATAATAAATAAATACTATGACATCAATATTATAAATGCCATAAAATCACATAAAATAAGTAAAATTTATGACACAATAAAAAAGAAGATATCAGGAGAAGTTTCCACCTCCATTACATTATAGGTATAAAAACAGCTAGAGAACTCAACAATAAGTTGGCAACCACTTTCTAACACAGGATTAAGCAACATCAATAAAATAACTTACCAGAGTTTTCATAGTATATCACAACTAGTCAAGGTTTCCATGTCCTTCATCTTTCTTCTTGTCAAAAATAAAGATACATTTATACAGCAAGCTTTACTTCACAGAGGCATCTGGGAATTTTATCAGATGCTCTGCCAGGTACGTAATGCTGTTTTGAACATAATGTTCATTAATATTTGCCTTACTTTAGTTTTTCTGAAAACGAATTCTATGGGACCCTAATTATGCTAGACAGTATGAAGGTTAGGCAAAAAAAGAAGTTTCCAGGATAAATTAAAGAAGAAAACTGCAAGTTTAACTTAAATCTTTATATATATTTAAGTCAGGGCTTATTGAGATCTTAATAATTTAACATATGCTGAATCTCCAAAGAAGGTTATGGTATACGATCTCCAAACATAGTGGAGCACAGAATTGTTTCTTTTTCAGGCGTCTTGAGGAACAACTGCACAATGCGCTTTAGGAAATTATGTTTTCATTTATTGCAGAAAAACACATAGTTTCCTAAGAATCAGATTAATAATATACTTTGAAATTCATATTTATGCTATTTCTAAGATTGACACAAAGTTTTGTAGTATATAGAGCGCTCATGATGCTTCTATGATTGTATTGGTATCACATTGGCTATGATAGCGTATTTAAAAGCCTATTTTTAAAAGGAAATTTTAATAAGGAGCAAAAAACTGCATATGATGCTGTTTACCTGTTTTTTTTCCAATACGGTATACAGTACTCAAATTCACACCATACTCCAGTTTGCCTTTCCTAGAGCTTAACATACATAGACTATCTAATAAAGAGTAAATAATGTCTCTTCTGGTTCCCAATTTGAGAACCATAACAGTAAAAACAGCTTGCTCTAAAACCATGTTTTATAATATGTCATTCTAAGATTTTTAAAATGTACCAAAAGTAAGAATTTTTTTCTTGAAATGCATTATGATAGCATTGGGGAGGATCTAAGAGGAATATAACAGGAAGTCACATTAAAGAGAAGTAACATTCTCTCTTTAAAGTAAAAATAGTACTCATTATTGTGTTTGCAATTCCATAATGCTTTTCATCTGAACACTTCAAATGCTCAGAGTGTGATTATAATGGTGGCAGGTTTACCTAACAGAGTTGAGAGAAGAAGGATGCAGTGTAAGTGAAAACATTGTATGTTTTTAGAGAACATTTGTTTGTACAGCACTTGTGTAAGAACCAGGAGTCTGCGCTTTGGTACTGTGGTTATAGTAAAAGTAGTTTTTCTTATTCTGCCTAATAACTTTTAGGAAATTAATGGGTCAGCAAAAAATCAGATATTTGGATATATATTCACCTAATGGTAAATATTTATCTAAAGTAAAATTTGTTGGTAGTGCCATCGAGTTGATTCTCACTCGTAGTGACTGTGTGTAGAGCAGAGCAGAATTCTGCCCGGTCTTGTTGCGCCATCCTCTCACTTTGAGGTGCTGTATCAGAAAATGCTTTGCTGCTATTCATAGGGTTTTCATGGCCAATTTTTTCTGAAGTAGGTGGCCAGGTCCTTCTTCCTAGTCTGTCTTAGTCTGGAAGATTTGCTGAAGCCTGTCTACCATGGGTGACCCTGCTGGTATTTGAAATACTGGTGGCATAGCTTTCAGCATCACAGCAATATGCAGCCACCACAGTACGACAACTGACAGAGGAGTGGTATGGTTCCCTGACCAAGAAACGAACCCAGGCCACGTTGGTGAGAGCACTGAGTCTTAAACAATAGATCACCAAAAGTAAAACACTAAATCCAAAAAGACAGGTCAACAGATACAACATGCAGTAAAGTAGTGAAAACTCTCCAGTGACTTCTTTAACTTCTTGAGGACATCTGGTTTTACAGGCCTTGTTCAGTGTGGGCCTATCACTATGTCGGAGGAACTCTGAGTCAACTTGCCCTCGGTTCTTTTATCCAATAGCCAGATCCCATGGCCTCCTTCCATGACGATGGAACTACTCTGGAACTGCATGTTCCACTGACCTCACTTCTATATTCCTGGAATTAGATTTATAACCATGCCACATGGCCTGGAATTTTTCAACTTAACAGGTCTCACACATTACATAGGACTCACTACACATACATTTCCAGGCTTGGGGCTTTTCAAAGCAACAGTGGCCATGTTCTGCCCACTGAGTAAATGCCCACATTGTATCTGATATTTTATAAAGCACTTTTGTGAAATTCTTTATATTCTGAATATCATGCTTGTCCTTAGAAAATCCCCCTCAATTAGCTCATCTACAGTGCTGGCATCTGAGTTAACAAAAGATTCTCCTCACTAGACAAGCGTTACTTTTTTTGGATGAAAAGAAGACAAAAGTAAAAGAGGCAAGAGTATGGGAGGGGCAAAATATGGCTCCAGGCTCTGCCATATTTCTCTAACATTAGTAGAATCTATGTTTTTTTAAAAATTAGAATACTCTGGGTGGATTTACTGAACCCAAATGAATTCAAGGAAGAAGGAAGGGCTCAAACAGCGAGGGCATTCCAGAGGGTGAACTGTCACATTTACCTGCCAGCACTGGCAGCTTCCCTCTAAGTGTGGGACTGGTCTTGCCCTATTAATATGTACAATAAATCTAATTAAATACAGATCACAAAGGCCCCTTCCCCAGGATACCTGCTTGTACACTGTTTCCCTATTCAACTGTTCTACACGTTGAGACACAATTTTTTACATGTTTCTTCTCATTGTAAGACATCTACTATATACCAGGAATGTAAAAGACACTTTCACACATCACTATAATCTTTTAAATCTCACTGTACTCCAGAAGAATATTCTCATCATTTTACAAACGAAGAGGTATTAGGATCAGATTAAGCAATTTAACCCAAATCATTGAAATTAATAAGAAAAAGAGGAAAAGTTATTATATAAAAAACAATGCCAAAGTTAATTCCTTAACAGTCTAGTCCATTCATTTATTCATATATTGTCTATTTACTAAAGACTCATCTAGCATGCAATACCGAGATAAGTGAAAGGAGTATGTGACATTCACTGTAAGTACCTTTCCAAGACCCATTCTCCCGCTTTCTATCTAACAGAAGGAATGTCTGCCCCAAGGAATACCTCATAATTGACCCTGGCCAATCATAATTCCACTTTCTCTTGGTGGATACATACTTTTCTTACTTCTCTTGCAGCTATGGGTGGTCATGTGACGCAGTTAAGGGCAAGAAGATTTTCATGAGACATTATTTCTTTGATTGAAAATCACAACCTCTCAATGAGAAGACCAAGCTCATGCCCTTTCTTCCTGCTGGGTTGCTGGGGTAAAAGAGTATTGATTGTAACCGTGGCAGCCATCTTGCGATCAAGAAAGACAAAGACAACAGGCCAACAGGTTGAGGAGAGTGGAGAAGATGGAATAGGTTGATGATAACATTGAGGCTCTGAGAAAACTCTGGTCTGCCTCTAAATTTTTATAACTTATTTCGGTTAGGAAAGCCTTCTCCAAGGGAGTGACATACACCTGAAGGATCAGTAAGAATTAATTAAGCAAAGAGAGCTGTGTCCCCTCAAGCAGCTGTGTAGCATAGTGTGTTCTAGGAATTGAAATACATGATATTGTGTAGAAAAGGATTAACGTTGCCAAAACAAATGTTTGACTTTTGGCTCTCAGCCCCTGGGAGATAATCTCTAAGCCCTTGGAAGATTCTGCCTGATAAGAGTGTCTTTGTTCACCTGGGACATTGGCCTCCACCACAGTCTAGGTTAACAATGTGATTTATGGTGATGGGGGCTTGTTGGGGCTGGAACCTGACTATTGGAGGGGCTCAACCTCTGGAGGGGCTGGAAACTGATGTCAGCCATGTGGACAGTCAACTATTTCTACATGACATATCTCCAATAAAACTACAGACACCAAGGCTCTGGCGATCTTCCCTGAGTGGAAATACTTCATGGATATTCTCACACGTAGTTGCTGAGAGAAGTAAGCTCTGTCTGCACAACTCCACTGGGAGATGACAACTGGAAGCTCCACCCTTAGAGCTCTCCTGGATCCTGTCCCATATGCCTCATCTCTGGCTGATTTTAATCCATATCATTTTGTTATAACAATCTCTAACTGTGGGTAAAATAGCTTTCTGTGAATACTGTGAGTCCATCTAGAAAATTACTAAAACTGATGGTGGTCTGAGGGACCCCCAAACTTGCAGTTGATCTCAGAAGTAAGGGTGGTTTGGTAAACTGCTGAATTTATTATAAATGGTTTACAAATTATAGACTATACTTATATGCCAAAAATGTAGCATTCTTTACTTACATTATTTACTATATAAGGTTCTTATCTTTCTTAGAAGATTTATTCCCGTTGCTGGCTGGAAATGGTGTGTTGAATTATGTAAACATGATGATTAAAGGAAACTTAGACTGTTTCAATTTCAAATAGTCTTTTTTGGATTAATCTACTGGCCGACTAGAGTTTGGATAAAGATTTTTGTGTTAATTTTCTAGGGCTGTGTACAAAATACTACAAACTGGGTGGCTTAAAACAACAGAGATTTATTGTCTTACAGTTTAGGAAGCAGAAGTCCAAAATCAAGGTGTCAGCAGGGCCATGTTCCCATGGAAACCTGTAAAGAAAAATCCCTCCTTACATTTTTCTAGCTTCTGGTGATTTGCTGGAGATGTTGGGCATTCCTTAGCTTGCAGCTGCAGCACTTTAGTCTCTCCTCTGTCATCACATAGCTTTCTGCCCTCTGCTTCTGTTTCCAGATTTCTCTCTTCTTAGGAGGACTGTAGTCATATTGGATTATGAACTCACCCTACTCCAGTGTGATGTCATCTTAGCTAATTACATCTGCAATGACTTTAACTCCAAATAAGTTCTCATTCTGAGATACTGGGGGTTATGACTTCAACATATACTTTCAACACAATTCAAGCCATAACAGTTCTCTTATTTCTTTCACTTTTATCTATTCATAAGGCTCTGTGGTATAGCAAGAATGGCATGTATTCTCATGGTGACATCCAGCTCAGCTATATCCAAACTATGGCTATGGCGACTCAGTAGAGTGCTCATGCTTGCCTGAACGTGAGGACTGCAAATGGGCTGGCAAATGTCCTCAGGTTCTGCTCTGCGAAGCTACTGAGATTTCATTACAAATCCAGGTTTCTAGTCTTTTTTGAGAGTAGTGGAGAAGAAAAAGTCAGGATACTTGGTCTGACCCCTCTATTTCCTCTCCATGTTCTGTTCCTCTTCCAATGTGGTGCGCATTTTAGGATGGCAGTGGGTATGAAGGAAGGTTATGGTGAAGGGGAAAAGGATACAACTTCATTTCTGGAACTCAGGAAGCAACAAATTCAGCTCTGTGCTGGGTCACTAGAACACAGTACTGTGGAGTTAATCACTGGTAATAATTCTTCCCTTATTTTCAAATCCTCTGAAATGATTATACACTACACTGGATCAGATGTGTAGGATCAAAATAAATGCAGTATACTTTTATTCTCTGACCTCTCTTCACTAAGGATTAAAATATAACTCTATTTTAAGACATACATGATGTTCTCCTGTTTAAAATCAAAAAACCTGTTTCTCCTGTGCTATGGATTTTAAAAAGTATAATGTTATATTCTAGCAATGATTTTGCTGGCCAAGTGGCATTAACCTTTTTGTAAAGCACTGAATCTATTTACACAGTGCATGAGGATCCTCCTGGTTTTATTTCTTAAGGTTAATAAACATTTAATTCATAAGTTCAAAAAATATTCTGTGCATTAAAAGGACAATTGGACTAGAATTTACAGTTATGATAATCTAGTTTTCATTGTAGAAAGGCCACATAATTTCTTGTCCACTCTTAGGCAAACTAGATATTTGGTTATAATGGCACCCTGGAAGCGATTTGGGGATGAGGGTGTTCTTGTAGATATTTCTGAGACAGTCACATCCTTCAGCGCAAATAGTCATCTTGAATTCAGTGGTTTAGGGTTACCTGCCTGACCCATTATTCAAGCTTTGTTCCTTGATCCTCATATGGGGACATATCTCTTTTCCAGGGTTCTTCTAAATATTTACAGATGTGGAGAAATGGTAACTAGAATTCTCTTAATTTCTGTTTGTAAACCCAAGTGAAAAGAGAAGCTAAGAGTTAGATTAGGGTTAAACGAGAGTATCATCTGAAGCAAAACTTGATTGGGAAGTTTGGTTCAGATCTGAGACAAACATGAATCTTTGTATTCTTTTTTATCTGAATTGAATTAGTGTTGCCACTGATTTATAATCTTGTTTAAAAAAATCATCACTACGTGCCTTTTAGTTTTGCAAATAAAAATGAAATATCAACAGATTCTTCTTGCAGAAAATATAAATTCAATAAAATAATTTGAGTGCCCATTACTAAGACTGAAGAATTAGAGATCTACTTGGTAACATAAATTAGTTAACTCTGTAGACTCTTTTGCCCATCTTTGGGGAAATATAGCAATAGCTCTATAACAAAATTGTTTTCCTCTTATGGACTTTGTCTGCCCTAGGTCAAGATATTTTTCCTTGGCAGTCTTGACTGAATTCCTATTCAGAAAATTAAGAGATAATTTAAGAAAAAACATGCTGGCATGACCCTCTGTTCATATCTAGGAAGACATGGAAATATACTGCTTTGGAAATGGGTTAGTCCAGCATGGACCAAGCCATTAAACTAAATAATCCAGATGTTTGGAACTGAAACGAGCTTGAACTATCATATGATTACATATCGTGAGTAAAGTTAAAATTAAGATCAAATAGAACATAGTCATGTAAAGAATATGATATCTCATGCCTAAGTGGCATTCATTCTACAAACATGACTGGAGTACAATACAATAGAACACAATAAATATAAGAGTGGAATACAATTCAATGTGATAAATGCAATAAATCAATATAATTCACTACATTAACAAATAATATTCATATTGATCATTTCCAAAGATACAGGAAAAGCTTTGGATAAAACTTAATATCCTTTCATGATGAAATTATAAATAAATTAGAAATGAAGATGTGATAGGCAGAATAATGGCACCCTAAAGATGTCCATATCCTAATTGAACATATTACATTAAGTGGCAAAAGAGAATTAAGGTAGCATTTGGAATGAAGGTTGCTAATCAGCTGACCTTCAAATAGGGAGATTATTCTGGATTATCGAGGTGGGCCCAATATAATCTCAAGCATCCTTATAAGTGAAATAAGGAGGCAGAAGCGTCAGTGTCAGAGTGATGCAATGGCTTTGAAGATGGAAGCGGGCCACAAGCTAAGGAATGTAAGCAGCCTCTAGGAGCTGGAAAAGGTGAGAAAATGGATTCTCCCCTAGAGTCTCCAGAAAGGAATGCAGTCCTGCCAACATCTTTGATTTTAGCCTGGTGAGACACATTTGGAGCTTCTGACCTCCAGAATTGTAGGATAATAAATGTGTGCTATTTTAGACCACTAAGTTTGTGATCCATATGATTAGAGGAAGGAAGCAGAAGAAAAAATGAAGAAATAGGACAAAAGAGGAAATGTTTAGAATAGTTAATAATGAACCCGTGAGAGGAAAATGATCAGAGATAAAAGAATCCTGCGGTCCTTCCAAAGCTATCTCCTCTTGAGTTGTTTCCATCTTAGTATATGTCACACCATCTACCAGGTTTCAAACATGGAATTTAGGCATTATCCTAGGTTTTGTTGTTTCCCCAACCCCCAGACACTGATTCATCAGCAAGTCCTTTCAATTATATATCCAACAGCTTTTCTTCACTGGTACTGTCAAGATCCCAGTACATGTTCTCATGTGAACTATTGAAATAGTCTTCCAATTTTTATAATGATTCATTCTGCAAATGGTATCCCAGGTAATACTTTAAAATCAGACTAAAGTCCAAACTCATTTGGAGGTCTTCAGCTCTCCCCACAAAGCATCATAATACAGCCACAGGGATTTTGTATTTGTTGTTCCATATGCTTAGAATGTGCTTTCAATCCTTGTTGCACATATGACTCACTTTCATTTTGCTTGTTTCTGTTGAGATGTCATCTTTTCATAGAGACTTATTATAATAAGAAAATTAAAGTAGCCCCACTAATAATTCTCGATGCCATTTTAGTATTTCGTTAGTTGTAGTTTTTACTATTTGAAATAATCTCATTTTTAAACCTAACTCATCTTTCTATGTCTTCTAAAATATAAACCCCATGAAGATAAGGATGGTATCTGGTATTAACTAGGCATCCAAAAAATCAAGATCATTGAAGTGTAATAACAATAAAACATTATTTTAGTGAAATTAATAACTATGATCTGTCAAGCTATATGATCTTCTCTAATGACTTTCTGTCCCCTTGGATTTGGGATAGGAGCTTTGAAGAGTGGAGTAGGAGGAAATTGATATACTAGGAGGAAATCAGAAGTCATGAATTTGGCAGTTTTGAGAATAAAGTGCAAGTACTGAAGGAATAGAGGGTTGAGATAAATATAAGATATGCTTTTGATAGCGTTTATGTTCAAAATGGCTTTAATTCCCCCATACGGAGCATATTCCCATATATTTTTATCAAATGGGCTCCTCCATAGGCTGACTTTCGTATGATTCATAGAAAAATACAATTTGGCTTGTCCAGAAGCCAGGACAAGGATTCCTGAGTAAGAAGTAGAGCTATAGAGAACGAATTTTATATAACGTTAGACCAGAAATGGGACAAGAGAGAGGCAAGGGGTATTTTCATTACATTTTTTTCACTTACTCATGAAGTTTTATTGAGCTCACACTCCCAGAACTCCTCAGGCATTGTGGATAAACCAATGAATTAGGCCAGCTTCCTGCCATTATAATATTCACAGTCTCATGGGGAAATACAAACATTAAAGAAATACTTAATGCTGGTTAAATACAGAAGATTGAATGCTCTCAAATGTAGTCAAATCTTGCTGAAACCACATATAAACAAAAACAAAAGTGGTTAAAGAGATGTTTAATGGGAAAAATTCTAGAATAGAGAGAACAGAGGAGGAGAAAGCATTTTTGAAGCTAAAAAGGAGATGGTCAAGTGGTAAAGGATTTAGAAGATCAGAGAGAGTATAATCCCATGCCTGTAGCATGGAAAACCAAGAAGCAATTTTTTACCTATCAGAATTCCCCCAAAGGTTCCAAAATTAACACTGCCAGATGCCTTGGCAATTGTGGGATGTGGGCAAGGATAAAATGAGTAAGATTGGTGGAAAGTTTGTTTAAGAAGCTACAAGCACTTTACCCTCCTCCCCTACTCCATTCAGGCTGTGAGTTTGCTTTCCCATCATAGTATAAGATGGGAGTTGTGGTCTCTGCAGAGAATTAAACAGAAGACTCTTGGAAACCAGGCATGGCTGAGAGTCGGAAAACCATATGGAAAATGTAGAGATTAAAGGATTGGTTGTATTCCTAAGTCATGGAATCCCAGCTATCTTTCCCACAGGTCATTGTAATCCTAGAAAGGAAATGAAAGATTGTGTTCTGGGAACTCTTTCAAGTAAAAAGTCGCATTTCATTCAAAATTGCTCAGTTAGATCCCCATTCAACAATCCCATTATACTACTTATAGCTTTAAGTAAGACTTTTAGTGCACTAATCTTAAATATGATGAGACAAACAAGAATTCTCAAATCAGAGAAAAATCTCAGACATGAAAGATGGAGATTGAAGCAAATAAACAAACAGCAACTTCTAGGAAACATAAACAATTTGAAGGTAAAATAAATGTCAAAATATATTTTGAATATCAATAGAGAAATAAAAGAAGATATTTTAACATTTAGCAAGAACAGGATAGTATGAAAAAAGTATATATAGGACATTTAAAAAACTTTAGAAAATTAATAACATAATGGCAGTACTTAAAAACTCGAGAAGTTAAAGTCATGGGAATCCTCCGGAAAAGATAGCAAAACATAATAGTGGAAAATAAAAGCCTAAGTTACTGGATGATCCATCCAAGCTTATCAACATGTAAATATTGAGATCTCAATGAGTGAACAAAAGGAAATAAGATGAACTCATAATTAGGGAAATATAATATTTAAGAACATTTTCAGAATAACAACAACAAAGAATGTTTCCTTATGGATATATTTAACCTAGCACCCCAACAAAAAATGAAAATAAAGCCACACTATGTAGAAACTACTACGTATTTACTAACCTATATCTCTTTTAAGCTAAATTGGCTATGAAGCTATTGTGCTTCCTCTACTCTCTTCCTATGTCTGCTGGCTGGATGTAAATGATCCAGCAGAGGACTGCTCCAAGGCCCTAGTGATTTTCAGAATGATAAGATGGGAGGAGCCTGAAACACCACACGGAAGGCCATATTCCAAATACCTTCCTAACTGACTGTTGGATGAGCTAGAAAGTCGTCTCTGTAGTGGTAAGCTACACAGATTTGGGGTTGTTTGTTATAGCAGTATCCTATGTGATTAATACAAAATGCAAACACTCACTATTTCTCTAACATATATATATATATATATATATATATAACTCCTAATATAACCATTTTGGGAATATGCAAGGAGGAGGTATAGAAAATGTGTTTGTGTAGAGAGGGGACAGGGGAGAGAAAAAAGAGACAAATTCTTTGCTCTGTAACGGGAAGTAAATAGATAATTCCTTGAAGTAAAAAATCTAGAATTAGCAAGTCTGCCTATTACTTAGGGATATATAAACAAATGTCAAAATAATGGGATAACCCAGGACAAAAGAAAATATTTTATTATGAAAACTTTACAAACAGGAAAACTAAAGATGACAAGGAGTTGCAAAATTGGGGAACGTAACCTAGCATGGAGAATCGGGGAAGACCTCAGAGAGGAAATAACTTCTCATGTGAGCTCTGAAAGATGACTTGGTATTATGCAAGGTTTTTTATATTCCTATCTGTTGCTGTAAAAATTACGTGATCTATTCATTAATTAGAAATCAGAAAAAGCTCCATTTGAATATGGAAATAATAATATGAGAAAAGTATATCACTGAAACATTTTGAGCATGTGATTTTATATAAACAAAATAGTCTTAGAGAATTATATGAAACTAAAACCCCACATCATGAAAAGTTAGTATGACCTGATTTATCTAAGAAGGCATTAAATGTTACATTTTTTCTAATTTAAAAAAAAAAAGAAATAAAATTCAAGACTTTTTTTTCCTAATTTGATCATAATCAACTATGGTGGAGGGACACTTCTGCCATGGGTTATCTGGCAAAGTGTATGGAAAAGTGTGTACCTCATCCTTCTCAAAATTCAGAAGAAATCAATAAAAACAGTGCAAGTATCATATGGTTTTTAATAAAACCCATAAATGTAATATGTCATATTAAAGCTTCCTCTACTTTAATTTGTGTTTTATGTTTAGTTCCCTGAAAGGGTCTAACCCTGAGCACAATGGACCATTTGCCCCATAACTTGTGGAGTAATACATGCTTGTCATGGGAAATTCTGTTATTCTTGAGCAGTCCCCCAGCAGCCTGCCATGGAGGCCTGTGCCTACTCTCACAGACAGGAGGCCATTCCAACTCTATCGTGCTTATTTTTCTTTCTTTACAATGTTTTCTGAAACTAATGCTGACAAAAATAACTTGGGGGAGTAGAAAGAAAACTTAATTAGTTGCAAAGAAAAACAACACATCAAAGTCTACACTCGTGAGCTGAAATGCAAAACAATGCTATTGTTCTTATAAGAAATCCTTTCTTGGCTTTCAATATGTGCAAGTGTGGAGGAGATTAATGACCCTTTAGTTGAAAGACTCCAACAGAAAGTATCTAAATTATTTGTTGGTTTCTGGGAAAATACCTCAAGAAACTTTTGTTAGAAGTTTTATTTCAGTAACAGTATTCCTCTTTTACTTCAACCCTTTTCTTCTTTTCAGTGTTGCTGGGCTTATAATCAATGAGGACCTGCTAATTACGGTTCTCTCCAATTTGGCCTCTACAGCACAAGCTCTTGTCTACCAAATTGCTTCAAATCAGACAGTCTGACCAGCTGACTCATTCCCATAACCAATCTGATACACTTAAAGAATTCTATCTTTAGTTCTTTCATCTTAATTGCAGACATAAAAATGCACTAAAATGATTTCAAATGTTCTGTTCCCTGTATGGTACTTTCCTAGTCATCCTTCTTTGTTAAAAGTAGGAATCATTTATCTTCTAAATCTGAAGAAATTTCATTAGGCAATTTATCTTTCACTTTAAAATCACTGCTTTTCCTCCCCTCTATGCATCTATTTTCTCCTCTTTGTTTTAACTGCTTTTCTTGGGAGCTCATGGATTATTAAATTGGGTGACATTTTTTGCTATTCAACACAGATTTCAAATATTACTGGCATTCAGTGATTAATTATTAAATAAAGGCTATACCATGAGACAAAATCAGAAGATAGTAAGCTTATAGAGGAACCATATATAATGAATGTCCACACCATGGATGAAAACCTCACCATATCCACACAGAGAGTGGAAACAGTTGGGACTATATTTTAATAAAAAAAAAAAAAAAGGGGGGGGAGCAGAAATCTCTATTTAAAAAATAAGAACGTGCTTAAGAAATAAGTAAGAGAATTGCAAAGGAGATGAAAATTAACAACTACTACCTAGAGAAAACTTTCGCTTGAGAAGGCAATCTGTGTTCCAGTAATGATAATTAATTCTATGTGTTTGTTTACTAGAGAAAGTTGCCTATTCTGGAATCCAAAAGTATCAGTTATGTGTTCCTAAATTATTCATGCTACTGCGCCACATATTTCAGTTACTAAAAAAAAAAAAAGGAAGATACATGTCATGATGATAGAGTAAAATGTTATATGTCAAAATTATATCCTTTTCTCCTTAGACTAATCCATGAAATTACAGTTAATAGAAACATAATGTCTCTCTAAAGTTGGTTCCCAAACTTTAAAAATAAACAAAAAAATATTGATTCTTTTTCTCTAAATTTTCTGATGCTACACAGAAATAGTTAAATAATGCATTTGATGTAAAAATACAACACTATAGTCTGTTTTACAAATTTTTAAGCAAAGAGACTTTATAAAGTATTTAATACAAAAATTTCTATTATACATTTTCTTTGAGCAATACCTTTTCTATACACATACAATAACTTTGAAATACGTTATTTTATCTTTACTAGAACATATACTGCTCAATATGTGTGAATTGCTTAGCATAACACTTGGCATAAAATAACATTTCACATGCTAACTATTGAACTTATCAATTACCCTTTAATTATTATGTTATAAAGTATTTTGCTTGTGTAGGTGTAAAATGAATGCATTGAGTTCCTTGACGGCAGGGGCCCTCTCCATCTTTCTCATTGCTGTATCCTCACTGTCTACCAAAATACCTTGCATATAGAAGACACTCATTATGTGAAGAATGAGTGCTAAGAAAATAACGAATAAGTGGAAGAATATATTGCTGATAAAATCTTAGCAAAAACAGAGAAATGATTTATTATTTGATTCTGATTCAGCATGTTGTAAACATCCAAGGCAGAAATAGCCTCTTTACTTGATTAAAATAATGCCTTAAGTCTTCTTTTGGTGTAAGGTAGGATCAGGAATAAATAGAGATTTGTATAACATCTCTATAGTTAATTCACTTTTTAAATTCTATGACCTCATAGTTATTACAGTATCAAAATAATTTAATACATTTAGCAAACCACTTTGTAAAATACTTTATTCATAGTTAAAATAGGGCAGCAAAAGAAGACTGATAATAATAAGCTCAATTTTCAAACCTTTAATTTGATCCTATTTTTCTATGGGGGATGCCTGCGGGCTGAGGATGGGGCCTGGTCCGAGTGGTTGGCGTGTGGAGTTTTACAGGAAGGTAAACAGGGTGTAGTTGGAGCCCACAAGGTGCACTGTGTGGCTTCGGGTGTGGGGCATGGGGAGTAAGTGCAGGTCCTGATGGAGGGGCAGGAAGAGGATGGGCTGGGATGTGCTGAGTATCAGCAGCACTCAGAGAATGGCAGAATCAGATCTGAGGAGCTGCAGCGTGTTCACTCTTCCCAGAGGAAGCTCCATCTCCCAAGATTTCAGGAATTCTATGTGGGTTGACAGGGGCGTCCTGGGATGAAAAACACCTGGCTGTTGCGGTGCCAGATCCCTTGTCCCAGACTCATCTATTCAAGTCTGGCTCAAGCCACATATCAAGCCAACCCTGATCCTTGTTGCACCTAGGCCTCCATCTCCCAGAGTCACAAGGCAGCAGAGCCTCGCTCCAGGGCATATGCGTCGGGAGAAATCGTTACCATGGTTTTATATATGGCATGCGAGCTCTCCATGGAACACTACCCTTTCCCTTTCCCTCTTAAAATGTTCATCATAATCCAAATGAATGGTTGAAATACCATCTATTCCTCTGTGATAAATATATAATGAATCAACAAGTTCTTGATTACTTTTAATGAACATTTTCATTATTTGCCACTAGCATGACTGCTTCCTGAGAATAAATGAGGACTAGAAAGTGGTTGAAATTGCTTTGCTCAAGAATTTGAGAGACTATAAGGCTTTTCTATCCACATTATGTTGTTTATCATCATAAAACCTCCTGAGTATTTAAGGCAAATGTCTACGTGTTAGTCATGCTTGTTTCATGATATACACAGTTTGGTTTTATTGCCCTATTTTGGCATTTGGCTTGCTATAAGGTGTAATGCAGCTGAATCAGAACTCTGTTTCTTGCCTCTTCTGGGATCTGGTTTAACACAAAATGGAACATTAAGTCAAAACAGAAATTTAGTACAAGTCTAGATTTATTACAGCTGGAAGTTCCTATGGTGTGGATTTCAGAGAAACAAGTGCAGGCAGTTCAAGCATGCTGAAATGCCCAAAGCTATCTGTTAGCCAGAGGAGAGGTAGGTAGTTGAAGAAAGTCATTATGAAGATGGACTTTTGTCTTCAATACATATTTCATAAGGTATACATTTTTTTTCTCAGGGAAGTTCAGAGCTTGATGCAGAAAGACACCTGCTGTCCTGTCTGCCGTGAAACTGTTGCTGCTTCTCTCCCTGAGAAAAGATTCACTTCTTGACCAGGGCCAGGGAACTAGTTTAAAAGGCTAAATAAAAAATTATCTAATTTATTGTGACTGCTTCCAAAAAAGGTGTGAAGTGAATGGTAAAATGCCAAACTATGAAAGCCAATTATGAGCGAAGAATTCAGAATTCAGAGATGAATACAGCACAACTCTTTCTTTCCAGAAGGTGCATTCTCGTGGAGGAGACAAACACTTCCATAACAATTTGGGACCAAATGTGACAAACACCATCAATATGGTATAAGCAATGGGCCAGAGTAGTTCAAGGAAGATATTCATTTTGACTGGAGGACTGGGAAACTTCCAGATGGATTGAGATGGACCCTAAAGGGTGGATTCCAGAGGATCCTCCTTGGCTTGACCACGGAGAGGAAATTCAAGGCAAAGGAAACAGGGATAACACTAAAAAAATCAGGGAAAGTCTTCTTTATTTTAAATTTTGAACAGTCAGGATTTTATACTTGGAAAGGACATTGACGTTCATTTATTTTATGTTTTCAAATCACATTTCTTATTACCCTAAATATCGAAGTGTTCCTAGGAGGCGGAGGTAAAGAGGAGAATATTTTGCCGCAAAAATTAAATTTCAGTGCCAGTAGTCCTTTCTAATTGCTCGATTTTATCGAAAAGGAAATAGCTCCTTGGAAAAGACATGTGATATCCATTTTGTCAGAAATCCTTCTGCCTGGAAGACAGATTCAGAAATCTTGACTTGTATTCCAATAAACTTTACCTTACTCTAAGACTCAGCCAATCTTTGAAAATTAAAAATATACCATCTAAGTTTTGACAGTTCAACCTTCATTTTTTTATTCAATAAATTATTTCAACATACGATTAATGAGCCTCTGCTATATGCTACGCACTATTTCTATGCATGAGAAATAGAGAAGGAAACAGAGCAGAGTCGTATTTGCATGAAGTGTGGATTCCACCAAAAGAATTTTTAACAATTTACTACTATTAATATTTACAGTACCATCATTATCATCAATGTGAATAGCCCAAATGTGTTTATAATTGAGATAAAATATAGGAAAGTCATTAAGAATGTATGTTCTAATACTAAACTGTTAGTGTTTAAATCTAGTCTCTACTCCTTATTGGCTGAATGACCAGATGTAAAATACTTAACCTCTCTATGCCTTAATTTCTCATTTGCAAAATTAGGTAACTATGATATTGAGTTCCTAGTGTTGTTTTGAAGGATTAAGTGAGATAATACATCTTAGAACACTGAGATGTAGCCAGGATTCATTATTATTTTCCTTGTCATTGTCTTTTTTTAAAGGTATTTTTGTTGTTGTACCACCCACTGTCATATGCCTGTTCTAGTCTTTTATTTTTAACTTCTTTAATTAGGTAAAATTAACATACCCCAAACTACACATATTTAAAATGTACAATTTGATAAGTTTTGCAATAAGATCCCATCAATGGAATCTTTCCTCCACATTAAGATAATGAACATCCCTAAATCTATCACCCCTAAAAGTTCCCTCATGCCACTTTGTAATTCCTCTTTTCTTTTCCTCTCATCCTCTACCTGTTCTAGACAACCACTAGAGATTACATTTGCATTTTCTAGAATTTTACGTAAATCTTACCATACAGATGATCTGTTTTTCGTCTAACTTCTTTCACTCAGCATAATTATGTTGAGGTTCATTTACGTTGTTGCATGTAGCAGTTGGTTCCTTTATACTATTAGAAGTATTCTATTGTACCTATTATGCCATAATTTGTTTATCCATTCACCTGTTGATAGGCAATTCTGTTGTTTCTAGATTTGGGCTAATGCAAATAAAGCTGCAATGAGTCTTACAAAGGCTGTGTGAGTCTTTGTAAGTACATAATGATATTGAACAACTTTTCATGTGCTTGTTTGCCAACCATATATTTTCTTTTATGAAGTATCTTTTATGAAGATCTAAACTTTTCCTTGCTTTTTATTGAGTTTTTTCAGTTTTGGGAGTTCTTTATATATTCTTGATACAATTTCTTTATGGTTTGCAAATAGTTTTCCCAGTCTGTGGCTTCTCTTTTCATTCTCTTGAGAGTGTCTTTGACAGAGCAAGCATTTTTAATATTGATGCAGTCTAATTTATTAATATTTTTCCTCTATGAAACAGAATTTTTGCATCAGATCTAAGAAATCCAGGGTCATAAATAATTTCTTTACATTGTTTTTCCTGATCTTATTGAGTTTTAGGTTATAAGTTAGGTCTATGATCTATATTGAGCTGATTTTTCTTTATGATTTAAGGTATAAATCAAATTTCACTTTTTTTTTTTTTTTTTTTTGTGAGGAGAACTAGCCCTGAGCTAACATCTGATGCCAATCCTCCCCTTTTTTCTTGAGGAAAACTGGGCCTGGGCTAACATCTGTGCCCGTCTTCCTCTACTTTATATGGGATGCCACCACAGCATGGCTTAAGAAGCGATGCCACGGTGCGCACCCAGGGATCTAAACCTGCGAACCCAGGGCCGCAGCAGTGGAGCGCTCGCACTTAACCTCTGCGCCACCGGGCGGCACCAAATTTCACCTTTTTTTTGCACACAGACATCCTGTTTTTCAATCACCACTTTTTGAAAAGACTGTTCTTACTCCACTGAATTGCTTTTGCACATTTGTCAAAACTCGGTTATCCGTTTCTGTTTGGGTGTATTTCTAGAACATCTATTCTGTTCCATTAGACCAATACAACACTGTCTCAAAACCACAGCTTTATAAAGTCTTGAGATTGGGTACTGTTAGTCCTCCATCTTTGTACTTTTTCAAAATTGTTTTGAACATACTAGGAGGCTCTTTGCATTTCTGTATAAAATTTAGAATCAGCTTGACAATTTATACACACAAAAAAAACTCTGCTGGGATTTTTATTTGATCAGCTAGAATTTATAGATAAATATGGAGAATTTATAGATATTGAGTGATCTGACCCATGACGACAGTGTATTTCTTCATTAATTTAGATGTTCTCTCAAAAATGATTTTTAGTATTCATTGTATTGGTCTTGCCAATATTTCATCAAATTTAATCTTACGGATTTAATATTTTGTGCTATTACAGTATATGCTGTATTTTTATTTTACTTTCTGCTTATATTGCTAGTATATAGAAATACAATTGATGTTTTTGGATACTGATCTGGTACTGTGCAGACTTGCTAAAATTGGTTATTAATTCTAGTAGCTCTTTGGTGTGTCTTGCAGAATTTTCTACATAGATGATCATGTCTTCTAGGAATAGAGTTTTATTCCTTTTTTCCAATCTGGATAACTTTTCTTGCCTTTTCTTGCCTTATTTCACTGCCTGAAATCTCAAGATAGTGTTTCCTAGAAATGAGGATCTTATGAGCAAAGCATTCAATGCTAGAATTTTCATAGATGCACATTATTAAATTGAGGAGGTTCTCTACTATTCACAGTTCATGGAGAGTTTTATCAGGACTGGTTTTTACATTTTGTCAAAAACTTTTTTTACATCTACTGATATGATCATGTACTTTCTATTTTCCTTTTTAGTGTTAGTATGATGCGTTATATTAGCTGATTTTTGGATTTTAAGCCAGCCTTGAATTCATGAGATAAACCTTGTTTATACGTTGTTGGTTTCAATTTAGTAATATTTTAAGGATTTTTGTATCTACATTCATGGGGATATTGTTCTGAGGATTTCTTTTCTTTTAATGTCTTTGAGAAGTAATCTCTTCTTATCAATTTTTTGGAAGATTTTGTGTAGTATAGTCATGCATCGCTTAACGACAGGGATATTTTCTGAGAAATGCATGGTTGAGTGATTTCGCCGTTGTGTGAACATCATAGAGTGTACTTATATAAACCTAGATGGTATAGCCTACTACACACCTAGGCTAAATGATGCGAATCTTATGAGACCACTACCATACATGAGGTCCGTCATTGACCAAAATGTCCTTATGTGGCACGTGACTGTACTGGTATTAGTTACTTCTTAAGCATTTGGTAAAATTCATTAGTGAAGCCATGTAGGCCTGGAGTTTTGTTCTCTTTTGCTTCTCTCTTTAAACTTCAGTGAGTTTTAGTAGGCTGCGTCAAGGAATGTGTCCATTTCATCTACATTGTCAACTCACTGCCACAAATTTGTTCATAATATTCTGTTTATCCTTTTAAAGTCTAGACTCTGAGACGTCATCTCTCTCATTTCTGGCATTGGTAATTTCTGTCTTTTCTTTCTTTTTCCCCCTTGATCTGACAACCTACGGGTTTATCAATTTTATGATCTCAAAAACTATTTTTTGGCGACATTGATCCTTTCTATTGATTTTACATTATCTATTACACAGTTTTTCACTTCAATATTTACTATGTCCTTTTATCTGATTACTTTGTGTAATATACTCTTCATTTGTTAGTTTCTTAGGATGGACTCAGAGATAACTGATTTGAGAACTTTCTTCTTTCCTAATAAAAGCACTACAGCAATAAATTTCTTCTTTAGTACTGCTTCAGCCGGCTCTTGCAAACTATGATTTTCTTTTAATTTTCAGTCAGTTGAAATATTTTATAATTTTCATTTTGATTCCTTTTTGAATTTAGGCTATTTATGGATATGTTGTTTCATTTCCAAATATTTGTGAATTTTACACATATCTTTTATTGATTTCTAATTTAATTTAGTTGTGGTCGGAGAATATACTTTGTATAATTTGAATCATTTTAAATTGAGATTTGTTTTATAGTCTATCTTGGTAAATGTTCCATGTGTTCTTGAAAAGAATATGTATTCTGCTGTTGTTTGGTGAACTATTCTGCAAAAGTCAATTAGTTAAAGTTGGTTGACTGGGTGGTTCAGATGTTTTATATACTACTGATTTTCTCTTTATTTGTCCTACAATTATTGAGAGGGATATTTAAATTTCAAAATAAAATTGTGGATTGGTCTATTTCTCCTTGTACTTACATATGCATCCTCCCTCCTCCCCCCCATGGTGAGGCCCACATTGAAAAAAGGAGCAATTTAAATGTTTATTTCTGAGAAGTAGTGCTTCTGATTTCATCAGCAAAACATTTTCAGTACTTATTGTGTCTGTTCAAGGAGCAAACCCTGTTTTACTTTGCAAATATCATCTCAGTAAATTAGCTGGTCAAAATTATATAAAGATAAAATAATATTTTTGTTTGATTGAGTGGACAATGAACTTGTGTTGAAATGTTTGATTCAGAGTTATCTGATCTCAAATTCTTACATTAAAATCGCCTTGACTAGATATATATATATATATATATATATATATATATATATATATATATATATATAATCTGGATAGAGAGATAAATATAGATATATAGTTTTATGTATATAGTTAGAAAGATATGAATACATATGAACTTAATTATAGTCACAACATGAGAGAATTGTTTCAGTGTACAATCTTTAGACATGAAGTTTTCTTCAATTGGTAACTCTCATGAGAGAGGTTTTCTTTCGTTATTGTCTTTTTAAAGATGGATAATGTAGCTATTTCAAGAGGAACATTCTGTCATACCATTAGGAATCATATTTCCTCAGTATAATGAGCAGTTTTAATTTGGTCTGTGGATCATTACTTCTTTCTTGATATTGCTGAAATTCTAGTGTTTTGAACTGTGGCTGTCATGCAGCAGATTTATCCTTTCTCCAAATGACCCTGGGGAATTAGTCTTCCCTTGTCTTACATAAAGAGGCACTTGATCTTATACAACATAAATGACATTTCTATTTTCTTCCTTGAGATTTCTGGGAAATGGGAAAATGCTTCTCCTTTATATGGATTTCCAGAATACCTAAAATTTTATTTACCTTTGGAATAATGGGTAACCCTTCTGCCATCCTGTCTCATTGGTGTGCGTGAAAGAAAGGTATAGTTTCTCAGCACAAACTGAAATTTGTTGTTCTGTCTGTGATGCAGTAGATGTGGCAGAGGCTTCTGGCTCCTTTTCTAGTATACATTCTCTCCTTATTACCTAATAAGAGCCTTAATTTTGTTCTAACTCTAATATGCCCAGCATAAAAAGAAAATCTACATTTCTCACCCTCCCTTCATCTTTTGAATGCTTCCTCCTTCTTCCTGTACAAAATTTGAACAAGATATCTGATGATAAAGCAGCCACCATACATCCATAAGGAAAAGACCAAGTGTATTGCTGAGACTTTAGTTGTGGCCTTCGGGTCTCTGAAACAATATTCTCTGTCCTTAGCTGCCAGATCTTTATTTCTACTTGAAAATAATAACACACTGTATTATTTTTTTATCATTATTTAGCTTTTCTTTACATGCAACTGAATTTATTACTTCACTGCTATGACAGATATTATGAAGATTCCTATTTCAGTGGTTTGATATGACCTATCATACACTTTACATTGAATATTTTGGCTACTGTCATTCTTGGCTATCTTAGCTTAAACATTAAAGAGACTTGCAGGGAGAGAAGTCAAGATGGCGGCGTAGGCAGACTCTGAACTCACATCTTCCCATGGACACAGCCAATTTACAACTACTCATGGAAAAATTACCCCTGAGACAGAACTGAAAACTGGATAAGAGGAACCCCTGCAACAAACGACAACCCTAATTGAGGTGGGACAGGCAGAAACTCCCTTCTGGAGAGAAAAAAATTCCACCTTCACAAGCCGCCAGCTTCACGGCCGCCGGGAGCAGCTCACAGGTCTGCAGCCTCCCTGGAGGCGTGGGGCCCTGAGCCGGGGAGCGCCCCCGCTGTGGGCATTCTGTGGACCCAGCACAATCGAGACAAGTGGCATAATATCAGACTTTGCCTGCTACTAAAACATTGGGGAGCACCCCCAGAAAAGCTGGTTCACAAAGAAACCGAAACCAGCTCTTAAAGGGCCCACGCAGAAACTCACCTGTTGCAGAAAGCAACCTAAAACCACCAGAAAGAAAGGTGCACAGTGCTTTGGTGAAAAGAAACTCACCTGATAGGCTCTGAGTGCATCTCAGTGAGAGGTGAGACCTCTCCAGGGACTGGGACATTGGTGGCAGCCACTTTTGTGGCCCAGTGTGGGTGTGCTGACACAGACGCTGGCAGAGGCCATTGGAGTTCTCCCAGGAACTTGCTAGGCCAGGGTCTGCCCCACCCATTAGAGCACCGATTTAATCCAGCTCAGTCAGGGCAGGCAGCCCACCCTAGGGACTGGCCCCACCAAAAAAAAAGCCCTTGTGGGCCTGCATAGATTGATGACTGGATTATCTGCAGCCTGGTGACTGGACCCACCTGTGTGTGGAGCAGGGTGTGCGCAGGTGGAGAGTGTGGGGTGGTGGTGGAGTTGTGGGGCTCCCGCTTTGGAGAGACTGGGTCTACTTCCGGAGGTCAGGGCATGTGCATGGGGCAGGACTGTGTTGACTGTGTGTGTGGCCCTGTGGGCAGTGGGGCTTGTCAGCTGCAGAAGACTTGTGCTTCTCAAACAGCCACATAGGGGATCAGCCCCACCTTCCAAAGCCTGAAACAATTAGGTGCTCCTGTGCCTGGTGCCAGCCCCTCCCAGCTGTAACCCTCAGAGAGCTGACAAGAGACCTAAAGGCTGGAGGCTTACAGCAATTGTAAGCCCCTGAGTCTAACAACCTGCCACGCTGGGGGCCTACTCACTTAAAAGAAATACTGCAATAGGAATGTGGTATTAGAACTTGCAGCCAACTGTGCTGGGGCTCCCCAAACCTGATAAAGAGACTGAAGGGCCCACAACAACTACAGGCAGCTGAGCATTACAACAGCTGGCCAGAAGCATAACTCAGCCTCCCTGGGCACCTACAGGAAAAGCAACCACGCCACAATGGAAGGACAAACGTAACCCACATAGGGGTCACTCCTGGAACATTCGGAACTGAGGGAAGCACACTGCCAAGCATCATAAGGCATTACTTATATAAGGTCAACTCTCCAAGAGCAGGAGACGTAGCTGACCTAACTAATACATAGACACAAGCACAGGGAAAGAGGCAAAATAAGGAGGCAAAGGAATACGTTCCAAGTAAGGGAACAGGACAAAACCCCAGAAAAGGAACTAAGTGAAAGAGAAATGAGCAACTCACTCAACAGAGAGTTCAAACAAAGAGTGTTAAGTATGCTCACTGATCTGGGGAGAAGAATAGATGAACTCAGTGAGAACGTCAACAAAGAAATGGAAGATATAGAAAAGAACCGATCAGAAATGAAGAATACAATAGTGGAAATGAAAAATTCACTAGAGGGACTCAAAAGCAGAGTAGAGGATACAGAAGAATGGATCTGTGAGCTGGACGACAGACTAGAAGAAATCACCCAAGCTGAACAGATCAAAGAAAAAAGAATTAAAAAGAGTGATGACAGTCAAAGGGACCTCTGGGACAACATCAAGCGCACTAACATCCATGTTATAGGTGTCCTGGAAGGAGAAGAGCAAGACAAAGGGGCAGAGAATCTATTTGAAGAAATAATAGCTGAAAACTTCCCTAACCTAAGGAAGGAAACAGACATCCAGGTACAGGAAGCACAGAGAGCCCAAACCAGATAAACCCAAAGAGGCCCACACCAAGACACATCATAATTAAAATGTCCAGAATTAAAGATAAAGAGAGAATCCTAAAAGCCGCAAGAGAAAGACAAGTTACATACAAAGGAAACCCCATAAGGCTATCAGCTGACTTATCAGCAGAAACCTTACAGGCTAGAAGAGAGTGGCATGATATATTTAAAGTGCTAAAATGAAAAAACCTACAGCCAAGAATACTCTGCCTGGCAAGGTTATCATTCAAAATGGAAGGAGAGATAAAAAGTTGCCCAGAGAAGCAAAAACTAAAGGAGTTTGTCGCCAAGAAACCAGTACTACAAGAAATGCTACAGGAACTTATTTAAGGGGAAAGAGAAGAACACATAGAGGAAAAATTATCTATTTCCATGATAGGGTAATGGATACAAATGCAAAAAACATGAGGTTAGAGATGATATCAAAAACATAAAATGTGGGAGGAGGGGAGATAAAGAGTAGAGCTTTCAGATAGAGCTCAAACTAAAGAGACCATCAACTTAATATAGACTGCTGTATACATAGGTTACTGTATATGAACCCCATGGTAATCACAAACCAGAAAACTATAATAAATACACAAAAAACTAAGAGAAATGCACCCAAACATAATACTAAAGAAAGCCAACTAACCACAATAGAAGAGAGCAAGAGAAGAAAGAAACAGAGAAGAACTACTAAAACACAGAGGAAAAAAAATAGCTTAAAAATGGCAATAAGTACATACTTATCAATAGCTACTTTAAACATCAATGGACTAAATGCTCCAGTTAAAAGGCATAGAGTGGCTGACTGGATAAAAAAACAAGACCCATATATATGCTGCATACAAGAGACACACTTTAGACCTAAAGACACTCACAAACTGAAAGTGAAGGGATGGAAAAAGATATACTCCACACAAATGGCAATGAAAAGAAAGCTGGGGTAGCAGTACTCATGTCAGACAAAATAGACTTTAAAACTAAAACTGTAACAAGAGACAAAGAAGGGCACTACATAATGATCAAGGGAACAATCCAACAAGAAGATATAACACTTGTAAATATCTATGCACACAACGTAGGAGCACCTAGATATATAAAGCAATTATTAACAGAAAAAAAAGAGAAATAGATAGTAACACGATAATAGTAGGGGACTTTAACACTCCACTTACACCAATGGATGGATCATCCAAACAGAAGATCAATAAGGAAACATTGGCCTTAAATGACACTCTAGAACAGATGGACATAGTAGATATATACAGAGCATTCCATCCAAAAACCGAAGAATACACATTATTTTCAAATGCACATGGAACATTCTCCAGGATTGATCACATATTAGGCCACAAAACAAGTCTCCATAAACTTAAGAAGATTGAATTAATACCAAGCATCTTTTCTGACCACAACGGTATGAAACTAGAAATCAACTATAGGAAGAAAATCAGAAAATCCACAAATACGTGGAGATTAAATAAAATGCCACTGAACAATGATTGGGTCAAGGAAGAAATCAAAGAAGAAATCAAAAAATACCTGGAGACAAATGAAAATGAAAATACTACATGACAGAATTTATGGGATACAGCAAAAGCGGTTCTGAGAGGGAAGTTTATAGCAATACAGGCCTGTCTCAACAAACAAGAAAAATCTCAAATAAACAATCTAACAGGGCACTTAAAGGAACAGGAAAAAGAAGAACAAACAAAGCCCAAAATCAGTAGAAGAAGAGAGATAATAAAAATCAGAGCAGAAATAAATGAAATAGAGACTAAAAAAAAAAAAAAATTTAATAAAACCAAGAGCTTGTTCTTTGAAAAGATAAACAAAATTGACAAACCTTTAGCTAGACTCACCAAGAAAAAAAGAGAGAAGGCTCAAATAAGTAAAATCAGAAATGAAAGAGGAGAAATTACAACGGATACCTCAGAAATACAAAAGATTATAAGAGAATACTATGAAAAGCTATATGCCAACCAATTTGACAATCTGGAAGAAATGGATAAGTTCTTAGAATCATACAACCTTCCAAAACTGGATCAAGAAGAAATAGAGAATTTGAATAGACCAATCACCAGTAAGGAGATCAAAACAGTAATCACAAACCTCCCCAAAAATAAAAGTCCAGGATCAGATGGCTTCCCTGGTGAATTCTACCAAACATTCAAAGAAGACTTAATACCTATCCTTCTCAAACTCTTCCAAAAAATTGAGGAGTGGGGAAAGCTCCTTAACTCATTCTACGAAGCCAACATTACCCTGATACCGAAACCAGACCAGTAGAACACAAAAAATGAAAATTACAGGCCAATATCACTGATGAACATCAATGCAAAAGTCCTCAACAAAATACTAGCAAATCGCATAAAAATATTATACACCATGATCAGGTGGGATTTATTCCAGGGATGCAGGGATGGTTCAACATTCGGAAATCAATCAACGTGATACACCACATTAATACAATGAAGAATAAAAATCACATGATCATCTCAATAGATGCAGAGAAAGCATTTGACAAGATACAGCATCCATTTATGATAAAAACTTTGAATAAAATGCGTATAGAAGGAAAGTACCTCAACATAATAAAGACCATATATGACAAACCCACAGCTAATATCATCCTCAATGGTGAAAAACTGAAAGCTATCCGTCTAAGAACAGGAGACAGCCAAGGATGCCCACTCTCACCACTCCTATTTAACACAGTATTGGAAGTCCTAGCCAGAGCATTCAGGCAAGAAAAAGAAATAAAAGGGATCCAAACTGGAAAGGACGAAGTGAAACTGTCACTATTTGCAGATGACATGATTTTATATATGGAAAACCCTAAAGAATCCACCAAAAACCTTTTAGAAGTAATAAACAAATATGGTAAAGTTGCAGGATACAAAATCAACATACAAAAATCAGTTGCATTTCTATACACTAACGACGAAGTAGCAGAAAGAGAAATTAAGAATACAATCCTATTTACAATTGCAACAAAAAGAATAAAATACTTAGGAATAAACTTAACCAAAGAGATGAAAGATCTGTACACTGAAAACTATAAAACATTGCTGAAAGAAATTGAAGAAGACACAAAGAAATGGAAAGATATTCTGTGCTCTTGGGTTGAAAGAATGAACATAGTTAAGATGTCCATACTTCCTAAAGCCATCTATAGATTCAATGCAATCCCTATCAAAGTTCCAACAACATTTTTCACAGAAATAGAACAAAGAATCCTAAAATTTATATGGAACAACAAAAGACCCTGAATAGCTAAAGGAATCCTGAGAAAAAGAACAAAGCTGGAGGTATCACACTCCCTGATTTCAGAATATACTACAAAACTATAGTAACCAAAACTGCATGGTACTGGCACAAAAACAAACACACAGATCAGTGGAATAGAATCGAAAGCCCAGAAATAAACCCACACATCTATGGACAGCTAATCTTCGACATAGGAGCCAAGAACATACAATGGAGAAAGGAAAGTCTCTTCAACTAATGGTGTTGTGAAAACTGGACAGCCACATGCCAAAGAATGAAAGTAGACCATTGATTTACATCATATGCAAAAATTAATTCAAAATGGATTAAAGACTTGAATATAAGACATGAAACCATGAAACTTCTAGAAGAAAACATAGGCAGTACGCTCTTCAACATCAGTCTTAGCAACATATTTTCAAGCACCATGTCTGACTGGGCAAGAGAAACAATAGAAAAAATAAACAAATGGGACTACATCGAACTAAAAAGCTTCTGCACAGCAAAGGAAACCATCAACAAAACGAAAAGACAACCTAACAATTGGGAGAAGATATTTGCAAACCATACATCTGATAAGGGCTTAATCTCCAAAATATATAAAGAACTCATGCATCTCAACAACAAAAAAACTAACAACCCAATTAAAAAATGGGCAAAAGACCTGAACAGACATTTCTCCAAAGAAGATATACAGATGGCCAACAGGCACATGAAAAGATGTTCAACATCATTAACTATCAGGGAAATGCAAATCAAAACTACAATGAGATATCACCTCACGCCCGTCAGAATAGCTATAACTAACAAGACAGGAAACAACATGTGTAGGAGAGGATGTGGAGAGAAGGGAACTCTCATACGCTGCTGGTGGGAGTGCAAACTGGTGCAGCCACTGTGGAAAACATTATGGAGATTCCTCAAAAGATTAAGAATAAACTACCATATGATCCAGCTATTCCACTGCTGGGTATTTATCCAAAGAACATGAAAACACCAGTGGGTAAAGATACATGCACCCCTGTGTTCATTGCAGTGTTCTTCACAATAGCCAAGACTTGGAAGCAACCTAAGTGTCCATCAAGGGACGAATGGATAAAGAAGATGTGGTATATATACACAATGGAATACTACTCAGCCATAAGAAACGATGAAATCCAGCCATTTGTGACATTGAGGGTATTATGCAAAGTGAAATAAATCAGAGGGAGAATGTCACATACCATATGATCTCACTTGTTAAGTAGTAGATAATAACAAAAACAAACACATAGAGACAGAGATTGGATTGGTGGTTACCAGAAGGAAGGCGGTGGGGGGGTGGAGGAGGGCAAAAGGAATAATTAGACACATGTGTGTGGTGATGGATTGCAATTAGTATTTGGGTGGTGAACATCAGAACATGATGTAATCCATGCAGAAATAGAAGTATAATAACGTACACCTGAAATTTATACAATGTTATAATCCAGTGTTACCGCAATAAACAAAACAAAAAACAACAACAAAAAATACCCAAACAAATAAAGAGACTTTTAGGTTCATATAACTGAGGAAGTCGAGAGGAAGATAAACAGTCTAGCTGAATACAACAAGGCTCTGCCTGTGTTGCCCTGAAATACTTTGTGTGTTAGTTTTCTCTTCAGGTTGACATCTAAAAAACTTCTGTTGTTCTAGGCTGTACATATTCACAGTCAATTTCCCAAAGAAAGGAGAAAAATCACTTCCAAAGCTTTTCTCAAGAGGGAAAAAGAAAGGCCCTCAGTGAACCTTCCACAGCACTAATTTATGTAGCCAGGGGCTTACCAGCACTGACTGGCTTGAGTCTGTCCTTGTCTAAATGAATCTCTAACAATAGAATAGGATAATTTACACTGGCTATCTCAGATTAGTGGGTTTTAACTTATTTGATGACAAACCTCATCAAGCAAAATCAGATATTCACATTGTGAATCATTAGGCACATATGTACAGACACATACACAGCACAAACATATGCTGCCAAAACCAGCTTTTCAGATAACAAAACTCCCACATTTTATTCTATTTAAGTGCTGGCTACAACGCTGTCAATTGATCTGATAACTTACATATAGATTATAACTTCTGTTTGTAAAATGAAGGCATAGACCAATCAGTGTTTAACTATATGGTCAATATCACTTACCACACTGTGATATACAGTGTAACAGAGCAGGAGAAGAATTAGAGATACAACCACAGCGGTCCTCAATATCCTCAAAATACCACAAAATCACAAACACACACATTTTTGTTTACTAATTCCAGGAACTCACAAGATCCCTGAGAGTTCACAAACCATGGGACTCTATTATACTGTTCTCTCATAGAGGGGAAAAAAGTGATAGAGAAGGAACCTGATGGATTATTTTAACTCAATGTCCACTATTTGTAGAAATTTCCATGATAATATGCATGTTGGAAGGTTCATGTCCTATTATATACATACTCAAGACTGTGATCAGCTTATCTTAAATTTCACAAATCCAATATAAAAAATAAGAAGAGTTTGCTATTCACCTTAAAATTTAGTTCTATTTCTTTGGAAGCTTATTGATTTTCCTATGTGTAGTAATAGAAAGTTTATTGAATAGTATGGAAACTGATGGAAATTTGTATGCTTACCTCTTTAAGTCTGGAATGGTTGTGTTATGGACAGTCACTGAATACAGGTCAATAAGTTTCAGACAATGATTGGGCAACTTTGAGCAGAAATTCATAACAATAGAATTTTTTATTTTCAGATTTTTTTTGCTAAAATAAATTCATTTAGTGTGTTGTTTAGTGTGTATTTTCCTAAACTCTGGAAAGCATAAAAGCTTAGATAAGTTGAGCTCATTATTTAAATAAACAGTGATAATTTTAGTGATGACTTCTTTCTCCATTT
Organism: Ceratotherium simum simum; assembly: GCF_057802395.1. Taxonomy (NCBI): domain Eukaryota; kingdom Metazoa; phylum Chordata; class Mammalia; order Perissodactyla; family Rhinocerotidae; genus Ceratotherium; species Ceratotherium simum. The sequence continues at coordinate 68,666,368 of NC_141903.1, forward strand.
AACACTTTTTTTGTTGTATCTTTTACATACAAGGCAGTGTGTCTTTTGTTTTGCGTGCAATAAGATAAGCTCGGTTACACTGTGGTAACAAACAACACCATCATCTCAACAGAAATTTATTTTTCTTTCACACTGCATCATCACTGCCTGTCTTTTGGAACTCAGCTCCCTGTCTTTCTTACTCTGGGATTAGGCTGGTTATCTGAAATATTGCAAGTTGCTATTGTAGAAAAACAGAATACTGTGAGGCATGCACTGTCTCTTAAACATTTACTCCAAAGTAATAACTATCTTTTCCATTCATGTTTAATTGACTGAATCATATGACCCTAATTCCAAGGATCAGTGAAGAGTTACCCTACCATGGACCCATAAGGAAAATTGGAAATTCTTGGTAAGCTGTACTGATGTTATTGTAGTAAGAGACCCACAGAGCAATTGGAATGATAGAGAAGTAATTCTGTGTAGGACTATTTTAGAATGCTCCATAGATACAGCATTTAAACTGGACTTGCAAGGACAGAAAGTAGCTGCCGAGGTACATGACCAATCTGTGCTAAAGAAAGCATACAGTCATAACAGAGTGGGGGATAGAATAGGGTAGGGGACAATGGATGAAATAAATTGTGAGAAGCCAGTGGCAATAGTTAAGATGAAGGGCAATGGCATAAAGAGGAAGTACAACATGGAAGTTTGACTGAATTTGGTCAATAGTAGATGGAGAAGTAAGCAATAGGCAAGAATTTCATTGATAAATGTATAGTTATAGCTTAGGGAAGTGCTTCAGAAAAGGGTCTCTAGTTCGATGACATGGTAATTGTTATACTATGAAAAAAATTACACACTGTCAAATGACATTGGAAAACATTGCACCTAAGCTATTCCCCCTTATAATTTCACCATAAACATTTGCCCAATAAGGTTATGGGAATTCTTATAATAAAGAAACATGTTTAACTCAATATTCCCAGCTTGATAAATTTTTTTTTTTGGTATACATCTACTAATAGCCCATATACACAATAAAAACAGTTTAGAAGTTCTGATTTAGTTAGGCTTCCTGCTATGTGACTAGGAATGTTTTTCTTAATACAGTCACACAAATGAAGTATCAATTTCTGAGGAGGAAAGATGAATACTAAATAGGTGCTGACTATATGCCACAATCTTTATTAATTCATATATCACTTCAGGATATTGCAGAGTTTCAGAGTTCTCATTATGTGCTATTATTTTAAAATTAGATAATTCAGGAAATTATTTTTAATCTATGTTAATCTTATTACATGTCCTGGGAACAGCATGTTGAAACAGGCTTCTAAAATCAGCCACCTCCTTGTCATTTGTTTTTACTTGAAAGAAAATGAAGAAAAAAATTAGCAGTGTGGATTTTGACATTGCTTTTTAATATCAAAGTTTACATATATTTTAGCTGTTTAATTAGAAAACAAATAACTTGGGGTCTTTCTAACTCCATAGTTTTTCTTCTTCCCCCTTCTAATGGTAGTATTGTTGTTATTATTGATTTTTTTTCCTGTAGGGATTTGAGAGTGACATGCTGAATTGTGTTTCCAACTGGCAAGATTTCAGTTATCTGAAACAAACAAATATGTTCATTTTAATTACCAAAAGTAACAAAAACTCAGGCACCTTTTCTGATACAGTCTTATATTAAGTGATCTAATACAGGTTGGACAATTAATTCACTTCCTCACGAATGAGTACCTCAGGTGTTTAAGTATAGAAGAGAATCTTTTTATTTTCAGATCCATGCTACCCTATGTCATAAAAGGTAAATCTATATTAATGACAATATAAAACTGTTCTTGCTGTCATATATATATGACATACATACATATAAATTATGCATACGTATGCTTTAAATACACTGACTCAAAATGGGGCTATATGTGACATAAATTCATTATTATTTATTAAATGATTAAATTTATCATAAATTTATGAGAAAAATAATAAATTAGCAAATCCATCTACACCTACATTAATTTCTCACATCACTCAAAACTTCTTTTCTGTAGATTTCATTGGACCTTCAGTTATTACTTTGTATTTATTAGCTGTTGTTCGTGGTGACTCAACTTCTGTCCAATTGAATTTATAATTCCTTGTGGTCATAAACTGAGTCTCTATGCTTCAATATCCCATTAGATGCACTTTGCTGGCATTAATAATTCTCGCCTTGGCAATGTAGCCATAAGGAGGATAGTAGGACTTGGTAGACTGAGACATCCTTCTGCTCATCATCTTCCCTTCCACTCCTTCCTGCACTAGCAGCTGTATTTTACTTCATTCTTTTCTTTCATTTTATAATTTTAATTACCCAATAAATTTTTTGTAATGCTAAAGAATACTGAGAGTGGGTATAAAGGTCTCTTGGGGGAAAAACATCAAGTATAATTGGTGTGTAAATGAAGTGATAAAGAGGCTCTCTACACCTCTGAAAAAGTGTTTTGGTTACCAGAAGATAACATTTTTTTCTTTCATACCTTGTGTTATTTAGTACTCCTGTGAAACCAAGTATTTGTTTGTTTGGCTCTTTCTATTATATACTGCGTGTGTGTTTGTGTGTGTGTATATATATAAAACACATAAGACTATAAGTTAAAGCATACTCACTTGAAATCAAAACGTTGAGATCTGCAATACAATCCTTTGCACCACAAAGATGCCAGTTTCGAGCAGCTAATTAGCCTTCTAATTTAGAACATACTGTAACTGGGTCTCTTCTATTAAGAGAATTAAAATTGAAAATAAGTGTGTATTCCTTAAATTTATATTCCTAATTTGTCAAACATGATCGTTTTTTTTTCAAATTTCTACAGGTAATTGACTTGTAATTTTTATGTTATTGCCGTATATATCTGCCTTGGAGTCTCTTAAAATCCATATCCACTGCAAATTCTTCATTTCAAAGACTATAGAACGTGTTACAACATGAACTCACTTATATAGCTTCACGGAAATAGTACTATCTAGAAAGGAGTCTTTACAGAGAGTATATCAACTAGTAAAACATTCCAGCACCCTTTCTCATGGTCCACAACACTTTTTATTATAAACTCACTATAAAATTATAGAATATGTGGGAATAAAAAGAGGAGAGAATATGTAATCACTTTATTTTCTTGAGACATTTATATACTTTTACGTTCATATGTCTATAATTTGAATTGTTTTATATTTTCAAATATAACATTTTTAAGGAACTAAGAAGTCTGAGAGAGGAACGTTTATTCCTTGACTATGAATGAGAAAATAAAAGATTCCTGAAGCTTGTGGATTTACTAAGCGTCAGATTGAATATAATTTATAATTATATTTTTAGTAATATAGAATGATTGAGAATTGGTTGGTTATGCTACCAAACAACAGATAAGGAAGATAACTTAATACCGGAGTATTTGACTAATAATGGGTGATTGGGAGCCTGGAACAGGAAGTATCTAGAAAGGAAGTATTGGTTATGGTAGGAAAGGTTTGCTGCAGAAAAAAAATCACATTAGGTTAATTCTGCAAAATCATTAATTGTTTCTCACTCACCCAAATATCCAGTGCATGTTTGGTTGGTTCAGCTCCACAAAATCATGAAAGACTCAGGATAATGAAGACTGCATTGTCTTTTATGTCAATCAAATCTCTGTTACTGCAACAGGGCAAGAGGTAGAAAGAGAGCCTCGTAATAAAAAGATCTAGCCTAGATGTAAGGGGCTATCACTCTGCTTACACCACTATGACAAGAATAAATTATAATCCTCTATCTTACTGAAAAATTGTTAGAAAATTTATTTTTCTCTGTGAGCCCTAAAGGAGAGCCAGATGGTGTTGAACACTAATTATATCTACCATAGACAAATGGTCATATTCCCACCATTCCAGCTAAATAATATGATTGGAAAGGTAACTCCACTAAGTAGAATTGTGTTTCTTCAGCTCATTTAGTGGGCTGACTAGTATCTCTCCAAAATTCTTGTCTACTTGGAACCTCAGAATGTAATTTACTTGGAACTAGGGTCTTTGCAGATGTTATTAGTTAAGATGATGTCATACGGAGTTAGGGTGGGCCGAAAATCCAACGACTGGTATCCTTACAAGAGGAGAGGATGCACAGAGATACACAATGAAAAAGTCATGTGAAGATGTAGGCAGCGTGGACTGATGGAGTTAACAGCCAAAGATTACGTGCAACTGCATGAAACCTAGGAAGAGGCAAGGAGGAATTCTTCTCTAGAGCCATCAGAGGAAACATAACTCTGCTGACACTTTGATTTTGGACTTCCAGCCTCCAACACTGTGAAAGACTAAGTTTCTGTTGTTTTAAGCCGCCAAGTTTGTGGTAATTTGTTATAGCCACTCTCGGAAACTCACCAAGTATACTTATCAAATTTTCAAAAACTCAATTTTATCTTGGTTTTCTTGAAAGTTTTATTAATTTATTGTGAAAGCTCTTTTGCTGGACAGAGTTACTGAAAATTATACTAAAGACTTTCATTTCTATTTGACTCTCCTATTTCAACTTCGGATTTTACATCTAAAGTTGTATCTTCTTTTGGAAGGAAAAATTCCTCTTGTAAGTCTATTTTAATTAAAATGACTATCTTATAGCACGTAAGGAAATAAAAGGTTAAAAACCTAGAATCACAATTCTGCAGTTTTCTAACCTACACCAGGGACCATGATGTGGATTAAATTTAAAAATACGTTTGCAGTGTTTCACATTGTGTAGGTGTTCAATAAAGAGTAAACCATAGTTTAATTGTGATGAAATTAGTGCAATTATATATATATATATATGATAACCACATAAACTACTACTAGATTTAGAAAAGCAGAATTTTATTAGTGTTTACCCCAAATTACATGTGTGATATATGATAAATTATACAGAGGTAAGCACACACACACAAATATAAATAAAAGTAGCACTATCTCAATTGGTCGATTGGTATGTTGTATTCATATCAGTGTCCTGGTTGTGATATTGTACTATAATTTAGCAAGATGTTATCATTGGGGAAAACTGTATAAATAGTACACAGGGACTCTGTATTATTTCTTAAACAGCATGTGAATCTACAATGATTTCAAAATAAAAAGTTTCATTATAAAATACAGTAACAGAGCTATGTTAAAACATGTAATATTAAAAACAAATGAAGAGGGCCGGCCCCACGGCTTAGTGGTTAAGTGTGCGCACTCCGCTGCTGGCAGCCCGGGTTCGGATCCCGGGCGGGCACAATGCACTGCTTCTCCAACCATGCTGAGGCCGTGTCCCATATACAGCAACTAGAAGGATGTGCAGCTGTGACATACAACTATCTACTAGGGCTTTGGGGAAAAAAAAGGGAGGAGGATTGGCAATAGATGTTAGCTCAGAGCCCGTCTTCCTCAGCAAAAAGAGGAGGATTAGCATGGATGTTAGCTCAGGGCTGATCTTCCTCACACACACACAAAAAAAATGAACAAACAAAAATGTCCTGCAGATGGCTACCTTTGGGAATAAGGGAGTGTGTGTATGTAGGTGCGTGTGTGTGTTGATAGATACGGTGGTACTATTAATATACAAAAAGCATCAAGGAATTTTTATGACATCTATTAAAATACTAACAAAAGAAAGTTTGAGAGATAATGGTAAATTTACAATAATTTTATTCATCCAATCAAAATTACCAGTTCTGGTTACAATTGTGTACCACAGAACATTAAATATTAATGCCAAAGTTGAAAATTTCAAATTATTGCCAAATTAAATATATTACTCTAAAAAAAATGTGTGCATGGATTTAGATGGAGTCACTTCCTACAGAAGGATGTATAATAACATCCTCCTTGCCCTGAGCCTGCTCCTTATGCTTATCTAATCTCCAGAAATAAAAATTTTTGTATCATATGTCAAATTTTCTGTTTTTAGCCTCTATAACTCTAAATAACATATAAACACAAAATGTTATTGATTTATTAACTTGAATGGAAAAAACACGAGGCTGTGCCCATACAAATTATTTCATCACAACTTTTCATGCCCTGACTTCAAATTTTGTATATTTGTGTTATATACTTTATATATATACACTACATACTTAAACCTCTAATTCTTATTTTATTAACCTAAGAATATCTCTTGGCTTCTCATTTTGTAATATGACCGATTAGCAGCCCTGCCATTATTTCCATCTGCTTACCCTATCATAAACTTTCCCCTTCCAAGGTTTATCCTATTTACTATTATACTTTTGAGGTACAATACCTCTAAAAGTTGAAAACCAATAAACAAGGTACACATTTTCATAACTTTGTAAATTCTCTTTGTTACAGAGCCAAGAATGCACTAGGATTATTTTTGTCTCTATGATTCCAATAACACAGTTTCTCTGTCATGCAATGGAAATAGGTTCCATATCAGATAATATTCTATTTTTCTCATCTTCCAAAAATCATGCCATATTTTACTTTGCTTCATATTCAGACTTCTTGCCCAAATTTTCTTGTATTTTTGGTTTTTCTTGTATTTTCTTGTATTTGGGTTTTTTCCCCTAATATCTATCAATTATTTTTGTTCTTTTCTCTTATTGAAAAGACTCTCAGATTTCTAAAGACAATCTCTTTCAAAACAACCCTCTGATTTGAGTGGAAGTGGGGATGTTAGTGGTGTGGTGGAGAGATTGGGATTGATTAATGCCGTTTCTCTTTATAGTAATGTATGGCCATCCATTATTATCCCTGATATCAGATACTTTTCTAAGTCTCTAAGTCTCTGTATATCCTACCAACTGCAAGGCTGATCCTCTGGTGTTTTGCTTGGAAGATTGGCCTTCATGCACTAAAGATATATTGCCAAAATATATGCTGTCAAAAACTTTGTCCAGGGGGCCAGCCTGTGGCTTAGCAGTTAAGTGCGCGCACTCTGCTACTGGCGGCCCAGGTTGGGATCCCAGGCATGCTCTGACGCACCACTTGTCCGGCCATGCTGTGGCAGCATCCCACATACAGCAACTAGAAGGATGTGCAACTATGACATACAACTATCTACTGGAGTTTTGGGGAGAAAAAGGGAAAAAAAAAGGAGGAGGATTGGCAATAGATGTTAGCTCAGGGCCAGTCTTCCTCAGCAAAAAGAGGAGGATTGGCATGGATGTTAGCTCAGGGCTGATCTTCCTCACGCACACACACAAAAAACACAACTTTGTCCAATGATACTTATTATAATGATGATTTTTAAGAAACTGTGATGTCATGAGAAGAGAAAACACAGAATGTCATGTGAAAAAAGGGTGGCTAACCATATACTAAAATATACTAACTTCCTAAATTTTATAAATAAGTCAGAATCTCTTTTAGTACTTTTATAGCACACAATACAGTTATGATTAAATTGAGTAACTGGTAATTTATAGTCTATTTCCTCTCTAAAGGTATAGGTTGTATCAATATCACTCACCACAATATCCTTTGTACCTTACATAACAATTACACATTTTCAGTCCTGATAATTTTTTGGAGAATAAAAGGACGAATAATGAAGAAAGGAAGGGGTTGCCTGATGTTTAAGAATACTATTACAAATTGCATTGCCAGAAAGTTCTGGTCACCAGGTAACTTTATTTTTTCTCCTATAAAATTAGAAAGTCATATAATGCATATTTCAATTAAGTTATCACTTTCTTTAAATAGTCAACTTCACATGTATTTCTCTATTTTATGTTAATTTTCAATACCATTATCATCTCTCTCATTTCCATAACTAGTATGCCATATTTCAATGTTTTTTTCTACATAAGTGTCCATCATACCAAGAAGATGGATTTAATGATATGTTTATCACAAAAAAAATAGTAGTCTAAGAGTAGTAGTCTAAGAGAATGGCAACTAACCTACATATATGATCACTAAACTTTAAGATACTTATATGAAGACAGATTATAATCCAAATTCAAATTACTTAGTGATTCATTCAATAATAAATATGTTCTGGTTATAGCATGTGACCCTGGTTTTATAGTGTGAGTTTAAAAGAGAAAAGAGAAATATTAAAAGAGAAAAAAAAATAAGTATATTACAAGAAAAATATACTTTAAATAAAAAGCTTATCCTTTCTAGAAAAGGAGACAGATAATAAACAAACGCATTATTAAGAAAAGACATTGGGAGAATTACTGTGAACAAAACAAATAAGAAAATATGCTATAAAAACTGAGAAAGCCTCCTTTTGATAAGGTGGTCAGAGAAAGTATTTTTGAAGAATGGACAATAAGAATTTCAATGATCTACATAAAATTCCTTTTTGGTACTTTTGCAATATCAAGTGTAACTAAGTTTCATCAAATTAATCAGTGAAATTAGTACATAGCGTCTATGTACATATATTTTTGTTTTTTAGAAAAATAATATAGTAAATTGTATTTTAAAATAAATTTTAAATAAAATTTATAATAAATTTAAAAAATAATATAAGAAATTGTCTATACTATAATATAAAATTCTATGCTAAAAAGCCAACACTCTTATGGCTCTTTTTATGGAAATTAACTACTGTACAGCAGTAGGAAAATTAAATAACTTATCAAAGTGATTAAAAGGCTGTGATTTGAGAGTGTTTAGTGGAGTGTACACATGGGAGAAATAATGTGGGGCTAATATTACAATAATCATGGGAGGAACTAATTTGGAGACCCTAAGGACTCTACACTGGCATCATAGGAGATGGGGTAAAAGAGGAACAGACACACATGAATTTCCTCATATATAAGGCAAAGTTACTATTCGTGGGATTTGTCATTCATTTAAATGTTACTGGTTTAATAAACATCACTTCTTTCTTCAGTTTATATTGTTGTCCCTAACACAGGAATGCATGGTAAATTATTGACGGTATCCTTTTTAATGGGGGATTTAGATTTCATTCTATATGCCATTCTAACAGCTTGGCCAACAGACTAAAAAAGAAAGAAGTAAAAGTTACCCTCAACCCAGTGCTTGAATGTAGGTGATAAGCTAGAAAAGGGCTGACAATTAGGAAAGTGATTCATTCAGCTCTAGTGGCATGATAACTTCAGACAGGTTCACAGAGTTTTTTACAAAATCGTCTTTTTCACTAACTGTTGGTTGTTCAAGTTTCTGGTTTATATCTATAAACAATTTTATTTTAAAATAGACACTAGATAAGGATGTAGAAGTGTTAGAAATTAGTATTAGAAAACAGTTTTCATATTTATAATCCATCAAGGGAACAATTTAAACCGAATTTGGTTTTTTAAAAATTGAGTCAAAATATAAACTTCTATCAACAAATTAAAATAGCTTTTCATAATAACGTTGAGAAATTGAAAGATTTTCTTCTCTCATACTCAATATATCTTCACCAAATAGTCATCTTGGTGGTTTTATTTTGATTGATAGCTTTTCTTTCCTTGGTATATAGCCATAGGTCACTTGTTGCTATGTGCAGCTATAAGCATTACCGTGTTCTATTGTAAACCCTACAATTCAATTCACCTTTTCATTTGTTATGATGCTTCTATTAAAAAGGAATTAATTTGAATGATGATAAACTGGAAAGAATTGGGATTGACTTGGGGACACCTCCAATTAATGGAAAGAGTCACAGAGGGTATAGGATTGTGGATCTACCACAGCCATCTCCACAGATGGAAGGATCTTGATCATTTGATGCTGTGGCAGATTTGCAAACAAGACTTTTCCAACAATGAAGCATCAGCTTTAGCTGTATCCTCTTTCAATACAGTATTTCCGATTCTCTAAATGCTTAACTCGTAAACAGAAGAAGTTGGATGGGGTACAGAGTTATTCATATCTATTTCAGCAAAAATTCAACTCAAGGAAACATACATACGAAGTGTCCATCAATTGCTTCAGCACTTGTTGTGTCAATGCCTTGCATGGCAGGTGGTTTGCTGGTAAAGAGGAAGGATACCTGCACCCCTTTCAATTTATCACAACCTCTTCCCTGATTCTATGATAGCAATACAATATCTGGTTCCAGGCAGACAATGAATATAGTCACTTATGTACATACCATTTTATATTTCTTGAGAATTCACCTTGAGTTCTCTTTTATTTAGATAAACATTTAGAGGCAAGGGCCTATTGTCAGTTGCTGTTGCTTTGAAAAAATTAACATGTTAACAGAAATAAAATGAATTGATTATGATACGCCAAGGAGAAGCTTTTCTTTTCATAATTTTTCTCTCTCTTCCACCACCACAGAGCAAACTATTATTGATTTTTGTGAAGTACTAGGAGAAATCTGAGGGTCTTAAAAACCCCAATATATTCTTAGCACATGGAGTCTTCATAACATTTATTTTTTCTGCCTGCCTGCTTATGTCTTTGGAAATAAATTTAAACTGCATTTTCATATGTAGTTGAGTCAAGTAGAAAATTATGTCTCAAAGACAGCAAACTTGGGTGACTCTAAAATGCTTACTGAGGATTAGACATAAGATTTAAAGAGAAAATAGTGATGGAAAAATGAAATAATTCCATTCCAAACAAAAATAAAAATAAAAGAACACAGGTCCTTGGGGGAAACTACTACATAAAGACCAGTTAACTAGTAAACTCTATTTTCAGGCATCATAACAGCAGACTATTGATTCACAGGTTCGGGCAATAAAAATACTCTGGTGTTACAGCAGCTAACCAAGATATATAGTTCAGATAATGATTATACTGGTTAACATTTTAAAAGTGCAAACTTTAGTAACTTGACATCACTATTTACCTAGGATTTTAAAAGAATTATCAGCTTCTAAGTCACCACCTGCTAGTGAATCACTGGTTGGTTTTGAAAGCAATTTCTTTCTTTTCCAATGCAATTTCAGACGAAGTTATAGCTATTAAAATAATTAAATACAAGTGACATGCTGGGAAAAATGTGGAGGAAAGAAAACATTCTAAAATACTCATTATTATTGAAAAGTGAAATTCCACAGACTGGACTACTCCTGTGTTTTTGGTTTCCAAATCAGCCAAATATTCAGAAAACCTGTGAGTTCTTTTTTTTTAACTCCTGCATCTTTTAACTTTTTTATTGAGGTATGCTTGGCATGCAATAAATTGCACATATTTAAAGTGTACAATTTGAAAAGTTTTGACATATGCATACACCCGTGAAACTATCACTATAATCAAGATACTAAACATATCCATTGCCTTCAAAAGTTCCACTATGCCACTTTATGATGCCTCCTTTCTACCACTCTCTCAATCCCCTTTCCCAGACACCACTGATCCGTGTTCTGTCACTATAATTTAGTTTGCATTTTCTACAATTTTATATAAATTAAAAATACAGTATTTACTCTTTTTCAATCAGCATAATTATTTTGAGGCTCATCCCTATTGTTCTGTATATCAATAGTGCATTCATGTATTGCTGAGTAGTATAACATTGTATTGCTATAGGGCAGTTTATCCATTCACCTGTAGATGAACAATCTTTGGTTATTACAAATAAAGCTGCCACGTAAATGGCAAATGCTGTTTAAATTTGAGTAGAAGTCTTTGTGTAGACTCGTGTTTTCTTTTCCCTTGGGGAAATGCTCAGGAGTGCAATGGCTGGATCATACGAGAGGTGTCTGTTTATATTTTAAGAAACTGGAAAATTATTTTCCAAAGTAGTAATAACATTTTGCATTCTCATGACCAGGTTTGAGAGTTCCGTTCCTCCATATGATTACTAAAACTTTATGTAGTCAGTCTTTTGGTTTAAGTTATTCTATTTGGCGTGTAGGGTGCATACTGTTATCTCATTTTGGTTTAATTTGTACTTTCCTAATAACTATTGATATTGATCATCTTTTCCTATGTTTATTTGCCATTTATGTATCTTCTTTGGTAAAGTGCCTACTCAAATCTTTGTGCTTTTTAAAATACTTGGGTATTTTGTTTTCTTATAAGTGACTTCTGAAGGATTTTTTTATAATCTGGATACAAATTCTTAATCAGACATATGATTTGTAAATATTTTCCCTAGTCTCTAACTCTTTAATTTGTCTTTTTATCTTTTACATAGTGGCTTCCAAAGAGCAGAAGTGTATATGGAAGACACTACGCAGATATGTTTTAAACAGCAGTGGGAGTCCATGGAAAGGTTTTTAAATATATTGATTAAATACACTGATTACAGGTGATTTTTAAATTCTCTTGTGGCAAGTGCCTCAGGGAGAGCCTAAAATTTGTTTTCTGTTGGGGATCAGCTATAAGAAGTCATGCCTGTAGAATTAATGGACTAACCAAGATATAAAACACATTGCAACATGCAAGAAGGTTCATCATCAAAGAGAGTAGAGGCAGGTTCTTTCAATTGCTTTTATCACCTTACCCAGCCCCTATGGGAAATATATGTGAATTCTTGGGAGATATAAGAGATGCAACTGAGAACTGACAAGCTGCTGCACAAAAATTCTTGATGAGAGTATGGGATATGAGCTATGCTTTTGGAATTCTCCTAAATATATAGTATAAATCAGCTGGGAAAGGAAAATTCACGAACTTTGCCATAGAAACAAGGTTTACCATCTCAGTGTGATTTCATTTGTATCTACAGATTAAAAGCAAGGGCTTGAGTAAATTTAGCCTTCACCTTTTAATTTTTTTCTGTATTTTGAGAATTTTCTACATGTATTGGTTTTATATTCAGAAAAGAAATGATTTCATTTTTATAAGGATAAGTTAAACCATTTTTGGATTGATGGAAAAAATTACAAGGTAGAAATCAAAGAATAGAATAGAAACTGCCTGACATTCTAGATGTTGTATTCTTGTTTGAATTCAACATATTTGCAGCTGTAAGTCTTTCCGTTCAGAACCATAGTCACTAAATTGCACTGAACTCAAGTTTTATAAATCTGTGCAATTTATGCTCTAGTAAACTGATGTTTCAAGTCAGAGGGGTGGTTTTCTGAAAATTGAAAGATAAGCAAACTGCAGATGAGTATCTTGTAAATGAGATAGTCTCACACATCTTTTTTTATTAATTCAAAAGAATCTTTGAGAGTATTTCCCTAAATATGGGTGTATACGGATTGCCATCCTTCAGGTCTAAAGTAAAACTAATCCACTTCATTTCTTGTCAAAATAAATAACTTTTTTTTTCTAAAATGTAATATCTATCCAAAAGATAGAATTTTTATGGCACAAATAAATAGGCTTGAATCTGTCAAAATTTTCAATTTAGGTTCTCAGAGTTCTTATCTACTGTGAACTCCTCTGCCCAGGCACTAAGTTTTCATCTGATGCTCTCAGTTAATGTTCACTATTAGAGTTTTACCACACTGCTGAGACATAAATTTTCTTAAAAAATACTCAGCATTTATAGAGTATCGTTGTACCAGACAACGCCCTAAGACGAATAATAGTTAGCTGTCCCACAATAAGACACAATCAAAATGTTTAACTTAAATTTAAATATATTACCCAATAAATGCCCTATCTGTTAAAATAAACAGATTTTGGCCTGGATAGTGAAAAATGAAATAAAGGGAGCAGACAGTGAGCGTTCTGACAAGAGAAACACAGGGGAACAGTTCCTTATAATGTATTCTCAAGGTGCTGGGTGGCTTTTATGATTCTGCCCCTAAACAATTGTTAAAGGTACAAACGGTAGTAACCCACGTTGATACTTAGACTAAAGAATGAATAGAATTAAACAAAGAATAAGGAACCCATACCTCATAGCAGATTATATAGCTATAGCTATAGATATTTATTCATATTTCTTTACTGTGGTTTAATGGCTAATATTTAATCTCTAGATATATACCCACAATCTGCAATTTATTTTTTGATGTTAGAGTAGATACACAAATTAAAACATAGAAAATATATGAAATAAAGAATAGGTTCATTGAGGTGATATAAAATAGTAATAGGAAAAGCAATGTGTAGTAATTCATTCTAGAGTATTCAGTGATTATCTCAAAGATGCTAAATATTTATTCCACACTTCAAACTAGTTTTTCCTTTTATTCTCTTTTTTTTGTTGTTGATGAAGATTGGCCCTGAGCTAACATCTGTGCCAGTCTTCCTCTATTTTGTGTATGGGACACTGCCACAGCACGGCTTGATGAGCCATGTGTAGGTCCACACCCAGGATCCGAATCCTCAAACCCCAGGGCCACCGAAGCAGAATGCGGGAAATTAACCACTACGCCACCTGGCCAGCCGAATTTTTCTTTTTATTCTTTGAAGCACTTCATGCGCTGCTTGTACTCTTTTATTTTACTACTAGAGGATCATTTAATACTTTGGATTATCCCCTTAGTTTTATTTAGAAAACAGGAAAATCAAAACCATAATACGTTAAATATCATGAAACTCTTCATCTTTTTCGTGTGTGTGTATGTGTGTTTCCACTTACAAATCTAGAAACAAAATGTACAAGTTTGAGGGTGATGCTACTTATTAAAATGATCATTTAAAGAGCTCCAAACTCAGGCACTGGATCTTAAAATATAACATTTAGGGGCCAGCCCAGTGGTGTAGTGGTTAAGTTTGCACGCTCCTCTTTGGCGGTCGGGGGTTCGCAGGTTCAGACCTACACACCGCTTATCAAGCCATGCTGTGGCAAGCGTCTCACATATAAAGTAGAGGAAGATGGGCATGGATGTTAGCCCAGGGCCAACCTTCCTCAGCAAAAAGAGGAGGATTGGCAACAGATGTTAGCTCAGGGCTAATCTTCCTTACAAAAAGAAGAAAAAAAAAGTATTTAGGGATACAAATTAAAACACTCTTCTCTGACTCTTTCCCCTTTGTTTCCCTTCCTTGTATTATTTTCCAAACCTAAAAGCTTAACTCACAGTTCGTATATTGTAAACAGATAATATTAACAAAAATGATAATCACACTCATGAAATATTTCTTACTTTCTCCAGCATCAAACACTGCCCCCTCTGGAATACACAAACTAAACATTTTTTGGTTGAACATTGAAATTGGCATCCAATGTTTATTATTTTAATAATTCCAAGAGAAGAAAACATTATTTCCAATATTTATACATATTCCAACTTAATTAAGAATCCAAGGATCATAGACAATTGCTACAAATCATTCAGGTCCAATTCTAAGCATAAATATTTGATTAAAAGAATCACTGCCATACCCTGAAACACATAGCCAGGTGTCTGGCATCAATGCGCGGTCACTGAAGGATAGAAGAATTAAATCAAATTGAATTGGTTTAAGAAAATTGCTTTAAAAATTACAATATTAAAAAAACTACTTACTATACCAATTATTACAATAGCCATTTATATAAATAACTTTTTTATACATCTCCTCATATGATCTGCAGGTCTAGACAGAAAATTGAGAGAAGAGACATTATTATCATTATTTACAGCCTAGAAGCTAAACTTTGAGTTTAGGTGATTTGTCTCAGTCACACTGCTAAAAAGGCTGTGTACAAACAAGATTCAAACACCTATGTGTTGTTTTGTTAAATACCATGTCCCAATAGCTGGAAATGTAGAAAAAGAAGAGAATATGGGGGAGAAAAGAAAGTTCCCTGTTGTCTGAAGCACTGACTTCCACATTAGGGCAGATCTTAGAATCTGTTATCAATGAAACGATACTTTATTGATAACGCCATAGTTCAATTGTTTATTTGTTTACTTCTTAAAGTCTGTTTAATTTATTAAGTAATATATAGTATGACATTACCCACTCACATCACCATGATTCTTTTGTTTTAGGGTAAGTAGGATAGTGTCTATCCAAAATATCTCTGGTTCACAAAGTAAAAATTGTTTCAAACCTAAATTCAAATTAATAATGTGCAAAATTTCAAGCACTGGGGACCTTTCAAATATTTTCTTTTCTCCTAAAGTAGATTAAAATGCTGAGCAAATTAGGCACTCAACACCAAGTGAAGATAATCAAATTTGATGGTTTAAACTTGATGCTTTAAATTTAAGGGCAGGAATTCCACCCTCCATGAATTAGCTATTTTGTGACAGCCACAATGCCCTGCACAAGTCAAATCTCACTGTAGAACATGATCACTTGTATTGAAAAGTGAAAAAGAAGCAAGTTAATAAAATGGGAGAATGTTGGTACCTGAATATGTTTTAAATATGATTCATCATTAGAAATATAAAATACATGTGCAAGAAAAGGTCTGAAAAGGTATGCTTGTAAAAACTTCAGAGAATTCTGATGTTGTAACATGGAATCCCCTTCATCCCACAGCTTCTCTTATTTTATATTAAAAGCTAGATGACTGGAACACAAGATCACCATAACACACTGCTTTGGGGGCTGGTTCGACCTTGAGACTTCTTGTTTTGATTTAAATGAAGCAAACACATGAGGGGATCCAGATGTCTTGAAGCCAAATAATAGTCTTCTCATTTGAGGCTAGTACTGTTTCTTTCATCCCCTCCTGATCTGTAAAAAGTCTGACATTTATTTCTCCTATGTAACATCTACACTCCTACAATCTACTTACTCCCAGCTTCAAATCAAATAGCTATCATCAGCAACTTTCTTCATTGTTAATAGCAAATTTCATTCCAACTTGCTTCTTGATTGGCTTAATGGAAAAATAAAAGACAGGTATCTATTACACTCAGTCTGAGAGAGGAAAAGCTAAAAATACTCATAAAATTAACAAAATGTCCTCCTTTAGAGTTTAGCTCCAAACACCTTTAGAGAATGTGTCTGCCACTATCCCAGTTTACATATTACATAAATCTCTAACCAATAGCTCTTTAACCAGAAAGTCTTTAGAACAATTCTATATAACAGCAGGAAGGTGACCAGTTGTGATTAACAACTTTCTTGTTCAATTTCTTTGCTAGAGCAAGAAAATTGTTCAAATTCATTATGGCCTCTTACCTTGATGTTTATTACACCAGATGAGATTTCCCCTCCAGGCAACCACTGTGTTATTGCTCTTTTCATACTAAACTCATTTCCCCTTACAGCTGTTAATCTTTCTGTTCTTTCTTTCTTCCTTCTTTCCTTCATTTTTTCCTTCCTTCGTTTCTTTCTTCCCTCCCTCCCTCCCTCTCTTCTCTCTTTCTTTCTATCTTTCTTTCTCTGCTAGCATTTTTAAATTTCGTATTTTATATATCCAAAATTTCAATCACGTATACAATTATGATCCATGAATTGATAATCAGTTCATTTTCTAACAATTTAAATTTAACTTCAGTGTGTCTATACATCTTTCCGGGTTCAAAAATGATACTCAGAAACAGGTGAAAAGTGTTATAATTAATTGTGTATATGACCAAGCTTCATGGAGTTCAAGCCAAATGTTTGTGATATTGATAGAGACTCAAAAAATATTTATAATGTCTAAGCTTCATCATCAATGTTGGACTTATGATTTTAGCAACATTGTAAAGTATAATTTTCTGATTTCAACTATCTTAACAGAAAAACAGAGTAGACACAATTGATTTGAACTGGGATGTGATGGTCTGTTCTGCCCTAGCTTGATCTGCAATTTACATTCATTAAATCACTACTTCGAAGTTTTAAAAGTGCCAGTTGTTATTTCCACAATTATAACACTCAAGACCTTGAGCTGATGTTTCTGATTTTTCCCATGAAAAAACAAGAGGGGTGTGAGGAAAAAAATACACAAACCCAACAACAATAACCCCACAACAACACAACTTTTAGAAGTGATATTTATGATACTTCTAATTTGAATAAAGGCTTATATTCAATGTGAATTTTGAGCTTTATCAAGCCTCTTTTGCTTGTTACTCATAAAGTAGCAATGAAAAAGAATGCCAAGGGCATATACTCAAAAACATTGATCTACTATTTTCAAAAGCTGATCGTGTAGTAGAAGTATTTCTACATATCTGGGTAAATTCAGTCTTTTAAAAGAAGTTTATTTTTATTTTCAAATAAATATGTGACTTTTAGGAAAACACCAAGCACCTTGAAAAAAAGAAAAAGGAATTACAATATCACTTGAAATCTCTTGACTCACAAATAATCACAATGAAGCTTTTGTGAGAAACAGTATAGACTTTTCTCCCTGCCTATAAAGTTACTATTAGATATAATGTAATAAAATGCAATTGAACTGTACTTGCTTGTAAAAATGAAAAAAAATACTCAAATGTATTACGTTCCTTTGTGAGACAAAGAAGAATTGGGAGAAACTGCTGAAATTCAGATATTTACTTAACATGAAATATGTATATATACAATACAGATCTAAAGTTTAAAAAGATTAAAACAATGAAATTTGATTTTCCTAAGTGCTATGCATTTCAAAATTTAGCTATATCTATAAATTTTATACTCTAAAATAGAGAATATTGTGGAGGTAACATCTCACATTCTCCTACTTGCACTATCCCATCTCCTATAATAAATTATAATATCACTTTTATATTGTCAAAGTGTATAGTATATTCTTTTCTATATCTGCAATCATCACAGTTAATACTAAATGAACTCAATATTCAATGTTTGTTAAAGTTGTTTTTCTGTGTGGGGATATGCATGACTTTTGGTGTCATCTACAAATTTGGTTTAGTAACTTTACTAGAATATATCATGGTACTGATAATTTTTGTTATTCACCTGAGAAATGCAGTGCCATTTCAGAATTCTGGAATCATTTTTATTATACCTTCAAATACTTTTCTGTTTATTATGTTATTTTCCTCAAAAAAATTATAAATATCTTGGGAAAAGTTTGTGGGTCTTTCAACAAAGTACCTTAAGAAAAAAAAATTATTTTCTCCTATTCAATTTTGTCTAGTATTGCTTTGTCTTCCCATGTTGGTCATATTAATTCTTTTTTGATGCTATTTCTTTTGTCCTGGGCTTCATTTCTATAATGTTTCTATTTTTCTGATTTTAGATTTTGTTCACTAGAAATTTGCCACTTCACTTTTTATCTCCTTTGGTTTTCTCAATACTTATAAGTATTCAATATATATTCTGCTTTTAATAATTTTGTTATTTTTATAGCTTTGCTTAGAAATATTTTTTCTTGAAATCTACATTTCATTGGTTGAATTTTCCTCTGAAGGAGTATTTTTATCTTTCACCAACTCATGTTCGTTTTCTCCCCAAATATATGCATAGACTTTTTTTGTGTTCTTTTCTAATTATTGTCAATAGTTTAATAGGTAGGCATTTATTAAAAAATAGGTTAGGGGGCCGGCCCCGTGGCTTAGGGGTTAAGTGCACACACTCCACTACTGGCTGCCCTGGTTTGGATCCCGGGCGCATACCGACGCACGCTTCTCCCGCCATGCTGAGGCCGCGTCCCACATACAGCAACTAGAAGGATGTGCAACTATGACATGCAACTATCTACTGGGGCTTTGGGGAAAAAAAAAGGAGGAGGATTGGCAATAGATGTTAGCTCAGAGCCGGTCTTCCTCAGCAAAAAGAGAAAGATTAGCATGGATGTTAGCTCAGGGCTGATCTTCCTCACACAAAAAAAAAAAAACAAAGAAAACCAGCAACTGTAAATTAAAAAAAAAAAAAAATGTTAGAAGTCTTGCCATGGTGATCATTTTACAGTGTATATAAACATCGTATCACTATATTGTACACCTGAAACTAATATAATATTGTATGTCAACTATACTTCAATAAAAAATAAAAATAAAAAATAGGTTAGGGATGGTTGCGTATCAAACTAAAGAATTTGAATTTGATTCGGTTTCTCAAACTTATTCTCGACCAACTGGTTATTTCTTTTAGCCCTTTGAGCAGACCTGTCCTCGGTTTTGGTGCTGAATGAGTCAGTGACTCCATCCAGTCTTTACATCGTAGGCTCTGGGACAGAAAGTTATCGCTGTGTCCCCTCTCTGATTCCACTTTGCCACAGCCCTGGCAGTGTCCTCAGTGAGGAATCGAGGCTGCAGAAATTAGCAAGGAGGGGAAAGATTTAGTGTTTGACTCAACTCTCACCTGCTGATCTGTGATACTGATCTAAATCTCCATAGGCCTAGCCCATTCTTTTCCACTGTATTTCCTCTTCCCATAAAGTAAACATGTCATTTTGATGACATCCATGTCCTCATTCTATTATTTCTCCCTTCCTTTCTTTCTTTCCTTTCATTTTTTCTCTTTTTAATTTGTCCACTTCATTTTCTATTGCCTCTGTGAGATAACATACCATTTCAAAAGTATTATACTTACAAGAAAATAAGGTGAGTGTTCTACTTTATCTTCACAGAATTATTCAAAATATCAAATATTTGTCACATTTAAAAAATAATATGGTATGGATTGTCTTGGATATGCTATAGTTTGTTAGGTAAAATTGTCACTGTTTCTTTCTCTTTTTAAAGATAGAATTTTCCCCTTCTTCTTAACCTTTTTTTCTCCACTGGGTTTTAGAGAAATGAAGTGGAATAAAAATACCTTTACTCTGTCAGCCTTAAAGGGGATTCTCTGTGTCATTCATATTTAATCGTGTATTTTAAAGACACCTTAGCATTTTATTTTTTATCTTGTGTACATAAAGGGACTCATTCATCCCCACTAAAAGAGATTATAATCAGTGAGCAATACAAAACAGATTGTTTATTATTCACTTTTGACAAGATATGAGGTCCCCAGATATCTTTCTTTGATTTCTTTCCTCTTCCTCTTCTTTTCTTCTTTTTACACATGCTTTCTCCTTTTTTTAAAGGAAAATAAATGTGGAGAATAAAGAAAATTATTTAATGAAATGTATGCCCATTTTTTATCTAACTGATTTGTGCTACATGTAGACCTGTATATAAATGGAAATATTTTGAAAATTTTTTCTTACAACAATGAATGGGAAAATTTAAATTTTACGCACATTTAAAATATAATTAGGGGCTGGCCCAGTGGTGCAAGCGATTAAATGGGCGCATTCCGCTGCAGAGGCCCGGAGTTCGCCGGTGCGGATCCCGGGCGTGCACCAACACACTGCTTGTCAGGCCATGCTGTGGCGGCATCCCATATAAAGTAGAGGAAGATCGGCATGGATGTTAGCTCAGGGCCAGTCTTCCTCAGCAAAAAGAGGAGGATTGGCATCAGATGTTAGCTCAGGGCTGATCTTCCTCACACACACAAAAATAATAATAAAATAAATAAATAAAATATAATTAGATTTAGTACAAATGATATTTGAATAAAATTAAAATAGAATATTATTTCTACAGGACATTATTAGAGTGACAGAACAATAACAATATCCAGGTGTAGGTGCCATTATGAGACTATTGTGGCCATTTAGTATTATGATGATTTGTTATTATTAATATGGGTGGTGGTGGCAGAACTGATTAGTCAGTTTAATTGCCTGTCCTGGTGACTATTTGGATGAGATTATTATTTCACTATCATTATAAGCATATTTCATTATATAAATAAAAAAAGAGATTTTGACAAACCAGGACAGGGATCTACAAACTACTGCCTAATAGCCAAATCTAGAGGTCTGCCTGCTTTTGTAAATAAAGTTTTATTGGAACATAGTCATACCCATTCAGGTATGTATTAGCAAAGGCTGCTTTTGGGCTACGAAACGAAGTTGAGTAGGTGTAACAGCGATGTATGGCTCCTAAGGCTGAAAAATACATGACCTGTTACATAAGAAGTTTGCTATCTCCTGAATTATGGTGTTACATTCATTACGAAGGATAATTCTTTGCTTTAAATCATATGTTCATTAATCTTTTACACTCACTTATATAATGTTGAAAAATTTAACTATGTTTCCATATCATAATACTACACTGAGACACTAACCTGAGAAATAATGAAGCCTCGTTTCAACAAATAGATATTTTTATCTAAGTTAATAACTTATTTTTTTTAAATAGAAAAAACTGTCAGCAAAAAACGCTTATATATGCTGATTTAGTTCTTCCCACCTTTGGCCAAATTCATGTGTTCCTACATCAAATTAAATGATGAACATTAACTTCTTTCAAATTTATTTCACAATCCAGGTAATTATCATTTTAAAATTTATTATTAAATAGTTCATAGGCAACAGTAATTATAATCTCATATTTTATATGAAAATACTAATGTATCAATTAGGGTTTCTTAGTTGCAAGCAACAAAAAAAACTATGGTTTACTTGGAAAAAAAGAGGAAATTATGCATAAAATATTGGTTAGCTCACATAATGGATTTCTATGTCAGGATATTTTGGCTAAAAAAAAATATGACAACCAAAATAGAAATCACACAATTTCAAGCGTCCAGATACAAAGAGATGCTTAACGCTATTTTCCAGGTATCGTCACTAAAATAAATATATGAATTCCAGTTTTTCTTTTGACCTTGAGCCATTTCTGTCACGATTCAAAAATACAAGGGAGAGAGAACTCAACTGGTGGAGGTTAGGTACCGCGTCCACCCTTTGACTATACCAGGGCAATGTGAGAAAGAACTTAACAGTAAGACTATCTGGCCAACTTTTGGGTTTCATGGTAGCAAAACAAAACACTTTGATTTATTATCCTACAAAGACGACAAAAAATAAATTAGATATAGTACCTCACATTAAAAACAAACAGAAAGTGGTATTATAAGGAGAAATGGATGCTGTTGTGATCAAAATTAAAATATTCGCTCTATTCACGATTATTGAAAAAGAAATTTGACATAGGTAGTGCTGTATGGTTTCTTTCTTTCGGGGACACATAAGAAGACTATTTTTTTCTAGCATCTATTCCCTGCCTTGCACGTAAGTAGCACCAAATTGTGGATGTGGGTAGAAATGTTGAACATTACAAGTCTGGATACTAAGATATCCACCATGAATGTCCTCCCATCTAAGGAGCGGGAAGTGAAAGACTAGGAGATGGCAGAGACAAATAAAGGAAGAAACCAACATCTTGACTCACCTCATGAAGGAAAACATTTAAGAGAGCAGTCTGACCGATATCAGACTGTGATGCAACCAGGAACTCAACCTTTATTGAGTTAAGCCATTGACTTCTATTACTTATTTTCGCCCCTACATGAAATTAACTATAACTGGGATGTGATTTTAAGTAACGAACATTGGTTTATCACTCATAGAAACTCTCTTATTCTCTCTCTCTCTCATAAAACAATGTGACCAGATTGTGTATGTAAAGGGAAATTTTAAAACTCACAAATTTCTATTTTGTCTGATTTTCATTGTTTTAATATGAAGTATGCTTCCTAATGTATAATATAAAGATATTCAAGGGGATCCAATCTATAATTTATTATGCTTATTGCTATTGAGTCATATTTTTATCACTTTAAATATATTTCTTTGAAATTATTTTATGGATTGTATACAAGGCCTTTAGAGGCCCTGACACTGTAGTATTAATTTAGTATTTTCTATGAAAACAATATTACCTTTAACCAAAATCAGAACATTTCATCATTACTTTTTTCTTTGGGATTGCTTCAAGGCTTCACATGAAACTCTAACCAGAGTTATTTTTCCCTTTGAATTTCAATAGAAAAGTTTTCCACCCTGCTCTTGACACTTATCTTATACTTCCTGGAATTGTAGTTTTGCTGTGTACAAGTCTTATCTATTCAACCAGAGTGTAAGTACTTTAAGACAGCTACCACGTTCAAAGAATTTGTATGCCCTACGGCACTTAGACATATCTAGTAAATTTTTGCAAAATGATAGCTGTTACAGCTCCAAAGAGACTCATGTGGTCCTGCAGCCTTGGTTTGATCATTTTCCTACAAATTTATTTTAAATGAACCTGCATCCTGATATATCAGCCTGCTACAAAAATGAAATAGTCTTATTTTTACTTTTTCTCTCTTCCTAGATCATTGGTTCATAGCTACTGCAGAAAACTTGTTCAATTATTTAACATTAACTATTAAATATATTGTTTTGTATCTCATCTGTCATGTGACACAGTTTTACCTTCTTTGTGGACACCTGCCTTTCCTCTTCACCCACAATTTTCCTCAAATGATGCATTGAGCCATAACGTCAGCTGTCATTAAAAAGGTTCTTTAAAATATAAATGAACAAAATTATTTACTTATCATTATTACTGAGTAATTCTATTGATCAGTGATTTGTTTTAGTCTATCCTTAATATAAAGGATATGTTATTACATATAACTATAAAGGCACATTGTTAGAATATTGGCACATTTTACTATTATGCTGTTGTGCTTTCATTGGTAAGAAAATACACAGAGAAGCTGTTTGAAGTAGTATTTTAGTGCTTTTCTAAGCAATCACATGAACAAAAGATTAAACTATCTTTGTTTTATCAACCTCTGCTAAAAACCTATATTTGGTGACTAATGTCTGTATTTATGTCTACATATATTCTCCAGATTTCTAATATTCCTATTTATATTCCTGATAATTTTGCTAAATTAAGAATGGATAATTTATTTTTTGAGCTTACATTTTACAAATGCAATGCAAGGATAGCTATCAGGTAGTCACAAAATAGCAGATTTTTGCACTTTGTAAGCGAATCTCTAAAATTATATATACATACACACACACACACCATTCTTGGGTATATCAGTATACAATGTGGGCAGCTAAGATATGGATTCACTTTAGAAAATCATTATACAAAGTTACATCATTAATTTTAGGGCTAAAGAATGAGAGAGACATGCGTGTGGTTGACAGCCTCATTAGGAACCTAACAGATGCCTTCCAAGGAATACGGTTCAAATGACATACAGAGAATATGCTAGCATGTTTAAGATCTAAGTTGTAGGCAAAACAGTCGTGTCATTTTATCATTACATAGAATCATGTTTTCATTTTCTTCCTATTAAAACCACCAGGAGTTGGATTAGTAAGGGAAAAAGAAGATATAACAGTTATTATGAAAAGAGATTAGTGAAGCTAGCTTTAAAATTGAACTATCATCATCATCACACACCAAAGAGATTAAAAATTGCATCATTATTGGTGCTGTAAGTAGAAATAAACAACTTTGGCAGTTGCTTCTGCCATCTCAGCTGAGTTGCCATATTTAGGAATGGACAGTAATAAGGTGAGATGATTTAAGGTTTAAGGTAAGAAGTTTGTTTAATAGGTTTAATATGGGTGAGTTTAGGCACAGCCTCTGTGTGCAACATCTTATTTCCTACCTCCCAAGGGACAAAGAGAAGCTAACTTTATCATGTGAGATATTTTGGCGCAGTCTTTAGTTTTCTGACCCATATTTTAAGCTTCAGGGCAGAAATCAATCTCAGAGATGAAACTGAGAAAGTCACCTGAGATGAAAGTTAGCCAGAGTCTCTATTTTAGGTTCTGCCCAGAGGTTTAGCGTTTTTAGTGTAGTCATTAAAAGCTCAGCTACACACCAGGGGAGGCTTGCAACACTGTTCCTGCTATGACAAAATGTTGAGCCATCCTGCCTGCAGCCTATCCTCTCCTGAAAAACAGCTGGTATCACCAGGGATTAGCAAAAGACAAAATCAGAGCTTCAACTACGTAAACCAAAACCTTCTTTTTATTTCTGATTTAAAAAAAAAAGACATTGAATATATTACATTAGAAAGCAGAGAATCTATTAACTAAATCAGAGAAAAGAGGAAAGTATGTCAACTTCTAGGTTTTATACTTCTGTTGCTGTATCAGCGAAGGGTAGTAGGTGACAGCAAAGTAGCTTTCCTTTGGAGATTTCAAATCACTTTAAAAACAGTGACTGACAAATCATAATTTACTGATGGCAACAACGTAAACTGAGGTGGGCTGTTAGGATGTGCTGTGCACTGACCCACTGATGGGTTACAGACAGTGATGAGGTGTGCAGTGAAAGGACTTGTACTTTGAGCCATACTTCTCTACTCACCACCTGCTCACGCTAATTTGATTCAAAGTCAGATTTAGCTGCCACTTATACATAACTTTTGTATATTAAACTATGACTTGACTAAAGTGTGGTTACTAATGGTAACAAACTATAGACGTCTGTAAATGATTTTCATTTTTATAATAAATTAAAGCACAATAATTGATCTAAAAAAATTATGACCTCACTGCCTCTACTAAGTATTATTTTCCCAATGAGTTAGCCTAAGCGAGTTGAGAAAGAATTTGGCACAGACTTTTTTTAAACGTTAAAATAAAAGTCTTTGGTAAATAATATTTTTCTTTTTGCTAGGTGGGGTTTATAAGCACTTATTATCTTTGTATCTTTTGCTTGTTTTGTATTACTTACTATATAGTCAGGGCATTTTTTTCTTTTCTTTTATTAATTTATTTTTGGTTGAAGTATAATTTACATTCAGTGAAATGCTCATCTTTTAAGTGTGACTTTCAATCAAATTTGACCAATGCCTATTAGGACACGAAATGTTTCCATCACACCAGGAAATTCTCTCATGCCCTTTCCCCCAATCAGAAGCAACAACTGATCTGATTTCTATTAACATAGATTAGTTTTACACACTCTTGGATTTCAAATTAGTGGAATTATACAATATATCCCATTGGCTTACTGGCTTCTTCTATTCAGCATAATATTTTGTGATTCATTCTGTCATTGAATGTATCAGTAGTTTATTCCTTTTTTACTACTAGGTAGTAATAAAATACAGTGTGTTTGTCCATTCTCCCACTGATGAATAGTGGGATATTTTTAGGTTTTTGTTATTGTTGTTTTTTGTTATTATGAAGAAAGCTGCAATGAGTATTCTTTCAAAGGCTCTTGAGAACATATATTTTTATTTATTTTAAATAAATAAGTCAGAGTGGAATTGCTAGATCATAGAGCGGTATGTTTAAAGAAAGAAAATGCCAGTTTTCCAAAGGGCTTACAAATATTTGTATTTCTCCCAACAACACATGAGAGTTTTGGCATCTCCACATCCTCTCCAACTTTTAATGTTTTCACTCTTTCTTTTTTCATTTATTTGTATCTCATGATGAATTTAATTTTCATTTTGCAGATGACTGACATGGAGTACTTTTTAATGTGCTTATTAGACCCTTGTATGTCTTTTTTCTGAAGTATTTGTTCAAATGGTTTGCTCATTCTTCTCCTGAGTTGTTTTTCTTTTTAATATGGATTAGTAAGAGTTCTTTATATGAATATAAATCTTTGTCAGATACACGTTACAGAATTTTTCTCCCGGTCTGTCATAACTATTTATGTTTCCAATCACATCTTTGATGAGTTGAAAATGTTATATTGGAGTATATTGTACCAAATTTTTGTTTGTTTGTTTTATGGCTCCTCCTTCCTGTATTCTAAGAAATATTGACCTGCCCTACAGTCGCAAAGATACTCTTGTTTTCTTCTAGCATCTTAATAGTTTTACATTAAAGTCTGTTATCAAATTGATTTTTGTGCATAATACAAGGTCTTTACATGCTCTGTTTTCCAGTGTCAATTTCTTAGTTTATTCTGTCTTCTCCTCCTTCCATACCTATTCCATTATCCTTTAAAGTTCATTTCGTAGTTCCTTTCCCCTCCAATATACCCATTATTTCCCCAACTTAGATAAAAAAATTTCCTTCTTCAAAATTTCCAAATACTTAGTATTTTTAAGTCTATCATAAATGGTATTTTTATTTCATTTTCTTATGTTTCATTGCCAATATATAGAAATACAATTGATCTTTGAATACTCTCTTTGTATTTTGGTATTCTGCAGCAAGGTTCAGTTCACTTATGAGTTCTATAGATATTTTGGTAAGTTCTTCATGATTTTCTGTGATCAAAAGCATATCCTCTGCAAATAAAGTCAGTTTTTATTATTCCTTCTCAATCTTAATGCCTGTTATTCCTTCTTAATGTCTTATTGCAATGGCTACAAGCCCCAATACAATGATAAATAAAAGTGAGGAGAGAAGACATTGTCTTACTTCTCATATTATAAGGAAAGTACTCAATTTTTCACCAGTAGATATACTAGCTCTAGTTTTTTCATTAATTCTCTTTATCAGGTTGAAGAAGTTTACTTCTATTTCTAGCTTACTTAGAATTTGTTGTGTTTATTTTTAAAAAATCATAAATAGTTGTTTTATTTTGTCAAAAAGTTTTTCTGCATTTATTAGAATGATCATTTTTTACCTTTAATTCCTTATTGTAGTGAATTACAGTAATTAATTTTCCTAAGTATAACCTACTCTGCATTCCTAAAATAAACTCCACTTGCTCATGGTATTATGTTTTTTATATAATATTTACTAATATTGTATGAGGATATTTATTAAACCATGACATTAGTAATTCACAAAATTCATAAGAAAACTGTTTATGAGGCAGGTCAGAGACAGACAATTTTGGTCAAGAAGCCAAATGTGAATATTGTTACTACCATTATATTGATAAAATATACCTCAGAATATAAAACATCACTTAATATTCTTTGTAATAGAGGTAGAATTTGTAGGTATTTAACTCTAATGGGACATTATTTTACTTCTAGGTTCTTGATGTCAAATCAAGTCAAATCAAGACTCAGTTACATGAGTCTGCATTCCACATTTCAATAATAGATATTATATTTTTATAAAGATCATTTCTGATTAACATTCAATTGAGCAAAAGGTTAGTGGTCTAGTACATTGTGACTCATCCATAAAAT
Organism: Ceratotherium simum simum; assembly: GCF_057802395.1. Lineage (NCBI taxonomy): Eukaryota > Metazoa > Chordata > Mammalia > Perissodactyla > Rhinocerotidae > Ceratotherium > Ceratotherium simum. Next base: position 68,694,916 of record NC_141903.1, read on the forward strand.
AACTACATAGGTATTCCAAAAAATGAGTTAAAATAAATTGCCTAATAAATACAAAAATATATTTCAGAAATATTACTAAGTGATAAAAAATAAATTGTAGTAGAACGGATATAGCATTATTTCTCTTGTTTAAATAAAGAAAATAAGATGTTGGATAGAAAAATAGACGATAGAGGTACTAGTTTTTCAAAAAAAACGAAAATAGCAGTGGCTATCATTGGAGCTAAGAACTAGAGATGTGGTAGGAAAATGAAATTTTTGCTTTTCACACGTACCTTTCTGTTTGTTTTTAAAAATGTTTTTCTATATTTGTAAATGCATTACTTAAAGAAATAGCTAAATGATGTTATTATGAGATTTGAAATTAATAGCCACAGCTGTTTCTGCGTGTATGTATGTGTGTGAGAGAGAAATGGAAATAAAAGGTTGTACAAAGGCAATGCTAGCTATGTTATTTCAAATCTACACAAAACAAAAATAAACAAATGAACAATGATTATCATCTTCTTCTACTTCGGACCAATTGGAACAGAGATGATATACATTTGTTCTTTGCCATTCAACCTATCAATATAGAGTGTTGAATTATTTACATTGCAAACCTCTGTGCAGGAATGATCTCTCCATACTATTACAAACTCTAAGGAGAATAAGAGGGCACACACACAAAAATAAAAAGGACACTATGGAATACCTTCTTCTTCCTAGGTGCCATTACTGAACAGCTTACAACAACATTGGAAAACATTTCTAATATAACAGTTTTATGTGGCCCATAAAATGGCATTGATGCTGGCCACACTAATATTACTACCTCTAATTTCTAACCATATTTGCTAGTTTACAATGCTCCCCATATTAGTAGATAAATATAAATTATAATTATCTTTTTAAATTTATTCACAAATTCCTAGTAAAAACAAATTGAAGTAGAAAAGAGAGTAGTTTTTGGCATTAGACTGCCCTAAATTGTTTCACTACTCTTGCTAGTAAGGAGTTTCTTATTTCCATGAACTTAGAGAATACATTTCAGTTTGTCCCTTTTTCCCTGATCTAGGGATGCCAACATAAATATCAATGTGCTATAGAGGTAAGCTTTCCATTCACAGTAAATAACATTTTTCTCTCCTGTTAAAACGCTTGCCTTTTAGATGGCTTTGCTTCAGGAAAAAATCATTTGGAAAGCTGTATGTGGTACATATGCTTGGAGTCCTTCATTTGTGCCTCAAGATACACTCTGCACACTTCTCTACCCTGCCTTCTGTCTGGGAAGCTGAGATGTATGAGCTACATCAATAGGGCTCCCAAGGCTTTGTCTTCTACCTGGATTCAAACAGTGTTGAGCTCCATCAGAAACCGAAAGAAGAGACAGAAGAGTGCAGTCAGAGTGTTTATTCCTTTGACTCTCTCCCAGCATGTTTGCCTTGAGCTCTTTGTTATCTTCCAATGAAGCTTACTGATCCTCTCAATATGGATGACCCTATGCAATTCTCTCTCCTTTCTCTAGTTCTAGGAACTGTCCTTCCCCTTGTATCTTAGTCTTATCTAGTTGCATTTTGAATTACCCCCAAACTCAGTGGTGTAAAATAACCATTTACTATGTTCACAGATTCTGTGGGTCAGCAATCCAGACAGGGCAGGGCAGGGTCAGGCTGTCTCTGGTTCATGATGTCTGAGGCCTCTGATGAAAATTAAGACTCAGGAATAGCAAACGACCCAGGACTAGAACTATCTGAAGGTTTGTTCACTTTCACATCTGATGTTTGGAGCCGGCTGTCAGCTGGAACTTTAGCTGTACACTGGAACACCTTCATGGAATAGCCTGGTCTTCCTCACATTATGATGACTGGACTCAAAATGTGAGTGCCCTGATTGTGAGAGAGAGACAGAGAGACAAAGACAGAGACAGAGACAGAGAGAATGAGAGACGGAGACAGAAACTAGACAGAAGCTCTATTGCCTTTTAGGTTTAGCCTAAAAACCTAGCCCAGGTTTAGCCTCAGAAGTCTTGTAGCATCACTTCCACACCATCCTTCTCATTGAGGCAGTCACAAAGTCCTTCCCAGGTTTAAGAAGAGGGGAAATAGATTCTAACTCTTAATAGGGGAGTGGCAAGATTCTGCAAGTATACATAGGACCCTCAGATATTGCTCTGGGCATTTTGGGAAAATCTATTCAGCCACAGACCTAAAGGTGGTGAACATTTCTCTACCACTAGTCCAAGGTTCCGACACCATTCCTTGTGATTTCTAAACTTGTAATACATTCTCTTTGAATTATGCCCATTCAGAGTGTTTTCTATTTCTTGTTGGAATCATAAATAATAAAGCACACTATTCAAGTACTGTTTGATAGGAAAAAAAACTATTTTCAGCATCTTGAAGTAGTCATATATATAACATACATATCAATCTGTAATCTTTTCAGTTATTAAGTTGAATTATTTTTTGTTATTGGAAATGAGACAGAAAAGAAGTACAACGAAAATTACATCTAGTTCTCATTTAATCCACAGAATTCCTAAGGAAGAAGTAAAGAAAACTACTGCCGCCATTTTTTCTCAATATTGTTTTGCAACTTCTGGCTGATCTGATGGAAAAAAAAATTAAAGGAAAAATATTACAAACTACTGGACAAAATTATATGCATTTCTAGATGTCATCATCAAACATATCCAAAATCTAATATACAATTCTGAAATAGCTGCAAAAGTTAAATATAGAATTTTGTAAGGTGTGTCTTTTTTTAAAACAATGATTTTAAAAACATAACTACCTAATATTACTTTTGTGGTAGACTGAATGTTGCAATGACCCCAATCAATAGTGTCCTTCTATGTACACGCTTTGCAATTTGGCTTTGTAGGTTTTCCCAAGAGAACCTGCCATAGTCTCCACTATTTCTTCACTCCTTGAAGGTGTTCTCCCTGTGTGACTTACTTTCACCAATGACTATGGTGAGAAACTGACATTAGAGAGTTTAAATTCTAGGCACTGATAAATCTTTTGTGCTTTCATTATTTCTCTTTGAACCCAGTTTCCTTCATGAAAACACAGACTAACCTCTAAGAGGGTGAGAAACTGCACTGCAGCTCACTGTTAATCAACACCCAGAAATAGAGAGGACAAACCAACCAGTGGCTGATGACAGATGCATGTGGAAGGTCTACTAATATCAGAAGAACCAGCTGAAGCCAGTCTAAATTATTGGCTTTCGCATTCATGCATTGATAAAAGGCTTGTTCTTTTTTTAATCAGTTGAATTTTGGGATATTTTGTTAATCAGCAATCAATAGTTAACTGATGCACCATTCATAAATATTTCAAAAGTATGTAATATTTAGCAATACATTTAAGAGGAAATATCTGTATCTATTTATACACACACATATATATGAAAACACCAAATATCTGATATATTTTCTATTTTATATACATACATGTCTATGACTATAAGAATTTTATAGTCCATAGTATATTTAACAGGAAATGTTATATATGTATATTTTGAATATAATCTTTATGTCTATAGTGCATTCAATAGGAAATATATATGAATTATTATACACAAATTTATATATATGAATTAGTTATAAATATATATAAACTGAGACTTGAAACAGTAAAAAGTAATGCTCTTATTCTTGGATAGGAAGATCATAAAAATTTCAATTATTCAAATAATCTATAATTTACTTGCAGTTGCAATCAGAATCCTAAAGGAAATTTTGCTGTTGTGTTTTTTGTTGTTGTTCTTTTTCTCCTTTTGAAATAGTCATATTCTTTTGAACTCATACCCAAGAATATCCATGAAATTTTTTAAAATTAAGACAATAAAAATGAAAATGAGTGGGTGGGGTAATCCTGTACTAAATATGAAAGCTTACTACATAATCACTGTAATTTAAAAGATTGAATGTCATGGCAAAATAAAAATAAATATGTAAAACATAATAAAGTGCCTATAAATAGATATCCAAGTATATGTGAAAACTCAATATACATATCAGAAGTAGACTGTTCTTCAATGTAGTGAGCAAAAGACAGTTTAATAACTGGAAGACCATATTTGTCTATTTCTGTAAGAGAAAAAAAGCAAAGGAAAAAAAACCTTATTAACTCAGGCTGTAACCCAATGTAAATCCAGAGTGATTAAATAATTAAATTTAAAAATAAAAGACCAGAACAAAATATAAGAAAATATACACATGAAATTTCATTTCACCTTCAATTTTTAATAATATTATTGTTGGATATTATTACTTCCACAACTAAGGTCTCTACTGAATGCTCATGTTTTCAGCAGGGAATCTTCCTCTTTGCCTGGTCAAATCTGGAAAATCTTCATTCTTGTGTAAGCTATGGGAATTAGTTAGCTCATAACCTCCCAGGAAGTACTTTTCTCATTGGTTGTTCTTTGCCTGGACCCCCAGAATCTATCCCTACTCATTCACAGTGTAGGATTGAGCCAAACATGTAAGACGCCCTCTATACAAATTTCTGGATATCTTTCTGTGATTAACTGCCTCCTCTCTGGCTGTCTGCCCTACAATTCCAGCTACCTCTATCTCCCCAAAGACAAACCTTGTCTTCTTAATAGATGAGAATACCAAAATCTCTGTAGGCCACCCTCCTTTCCCCAGGTAGGTAGAAAGGTTGTGTGTTCTCAGGGCTTCCCTCGTTTGCATTTCCTTTGATGGATCATGGCTCTGTGTTGTCCAATTTCCAAATCATTTATTTGACATATTTTGTTCAATTTTTTAATTGGTTTTAGACAGAGGGTTTTGGATAATAGGTACTCTGCCATGGTCAGTGCTCAAATAATATTTTTCTATCTGTGTAGACACCATATGTCATGAAGTCAATGGATCAATAATAGACTGCAAAAACTATTTGCAACATATACAACAAAAAAGAGCTAATATCCCTACTATACAAAGAACTCTTAAACTAGGCAAAAAAATGAAGAAAGAATCTAACAGAAAAACAAGTAAAATGTATATTAGAAAATTCATAAAAGAGAAAACATACATTGTAATAAGGAAGTAGAAAAGATTGTATTTCACTTGCAGTAAGGAAAATAAAAGTAAAGAGTAAAAAAAAAAAACTTTTTAAATCAGATTAGACAAAAGCATAAGTGTAAATAAGAGTGAAAATATCCCATGCTTTTGAGGATGTGGGAAATAGACACTTGCACGTATGGCTGGTGGGAACGTATGTTCCTACAACTTTTTCTTTATCAAGAATCATCTGATAATATATATTAACATTAAAGGTATATACTTTTTCAGTTATTAATGGTAAATATGTGAGAATCTCTATTTTAGAAACTATGCCACCAACATACAAAGATATGCGTACAGCTATATTTATTCCAGGAGTTATTCATTGGCAAAGATGTTGAAACCATTTGAATTTGTACCATATAGGCTATAGTTGAAGAGATTGCAATACATGTAAAACATACAATTATCTGAAGCTATTTAAATGAAGAAATACTCATTCATAATACTAATTGAGAAAATCTAATTCAAAGGAATGTGTAAACGATGACAAAAACACCTATGTTTGTGTATAATTTGTGAGCTGGAGAAAGATTTGAATGTTACACAAAGCTGTTGATCTTCATTACATCAGGAGATCATTAATGGAAGTGTGGGTGATGGGGTATTAATTTTTCAAAATGTACTTTTGCTTTGTTTCACTAGTCACAGTTTACTATTTCTGTAAAATTAAAATTAATAATATGTGAAATTAATAGATAGAATGTTAAACTCACATGAAAATGAAAAATAAAATATATGGCATAGTGAGGAAAAATCCAAGTAAACCAAGTAGCAATTGAAAATATTTTGCTATTATAAAGATAATTACCTCAGAGATATCTCCCTTTGAGTGGTGAACATGATGTAACCTATGCAGAAATAGAAGTATAATGATGTACACCTGAAATTTATATAATGTTATACACCAATGTTACCACAATAAAAAAAAAAAGTAAGTTTCTTCTAAAGGTGTCAAATAAGAAGGCTGCATAACTAACTGATAAATGAATGAGTCTATACCCAGTCTCTTTAAGTTCTAATACTGACTCGAGCACTTGCTAATTAGTTCCACTTCAGAAATGGAACTTCTTTGAATGTAGCATTCCTGATTCTTCTGAACAAACAGAAAAACTGCAAAAGAACAAAGAGAAGAAGAAAATGGGAAGAATCCAGTTCCAAGCTTTTAAAATTTTTTTAATATGTCCAAGATGAATGGAGAAAATCTTGTCAATTTATAATTATAATACTTTAAAAAGTAGGATTTGAAAGTAAATGTACATGTTACAAAAGTTTAAAATTGGTAGAATTAATATTTTTATTTTTTTATATTTTCTATTTTTCAGGTAGGTAATATTTTACCTTGGTAAATAAAACCTATTCAGCATATGGCCTGAAATTTCATCTTAGCCACTTCAGTTGGTACATATATAGGAAAGCAAAGCTGGAGATGTTGAAAAGTTATTCGGTATCAGAAAAGTATATGCACATGTACATAAATGCAAATCAGTTTAGGAACATAAGAGTAGAAACTTCCCTTTCAACAGAGATGCCATAAGCTCCTTAACAAGTGATACTGGACGGTTAATAATATTTTGCTGACTTGCTTAACAGGAAAGAGATAAAAAACTGAAATTTGATAAATGTAATTCCTCTGCTCCTTCTACTGAGACTCCGTGCTGAGCATTGAGGACATCCAAGGACAAATATGATTGCTTCAGTGGAGCAGAGCTCTCCACCCTCGCTCTCGCCTGAAAAATCTTTTATTAAAGAATGGCCCACTTATTATAAATCATTATTCCTGTTCATGCACTGTTAGGAAGGAAGAATGACACTCCGTTCAAAGTGATAGAAAGCTCAGTGATTTCCTAAATCGCCGTGAGACAACATAGGGTTCTTACAGTGAATTTTGGCCAATTTTCTTGCACTCCTCTCTATCACGTAATAAGCTAGGACTAAATCAGTCATTATAGTCCAGAAACTTTTTTAAGCTGAGGTAAAATTGCACAAGTTAAAACATCCTTATATTTTTCCAAGTTCTCATGAAGCACTTCACTTAAGCATAAGAGAATGCAAGTTATTCTTTTCCAATATATTTTAAAAATAATCTTAACAAACATAAGATGCTAAATACTTATATTTGTCAATATAGTATAAATGAAAATTTTACCTTTTTCATACCCTAGGAATTATTATGCCTATGTTTTATATAGTTATTAAAATAATGATTTCATATAAATATACCTAACATACCAAGTAAATTAGTCTCTAGTTTTTTCAGATCATGTAATCTAGTATCTGTTTATGAGTTCTCTTTTCTTACTGAAAAATTACTCAAGATGATTTATGACCTTTGATTATTTAATTCGATGAAAACAAAGTGGTTAAACCATTGATTTTGTGAACTCTTACAAGGTATAAACAATGCTCCTATATAGAATCACTTCAATAAGGTGTGAACTTTCTTCTTACCTTGTGTGGATATATTCCAGTGTAATTTTACATATTAAACAAATTAAATAAGTATTTATTGAAGAACTATCTTATCCAAAAAGTAAAACACAGGCAGAGATTTTTGCCCCCCTTGGGATTATTTTTTAGTGTAAATCTGGAGTTCAAGAGAGAGGAGTGGGCTATGAATATCAACTTGGACATCATCAGCATATAGATGGTATTTAAAGCCATGAGACTAGATGAGATCATAAGGAGATAGGGTAAATTTTTTAAAGAGAGACGGAGAGAAGGTTCAAGGACTAGGAGAAAGGAGAAAGGGAGGAACTTTCAAGAAGCTTGATATGAACAATGAATAGGAGGTACAGCGAGGATTTGTAGTTCCGGAGGGAAAGAGGTCAAACATCAGGAAGCAGTGAGTGAATGAGATTTATAAAACTGATATGAGGGAGAGGTTGCAGTTATTGGTAATGACAGGGTCTAGTTTATGACCATGCCAACGAAGAGCTCAAATAATTAGCAGTCTATATCACTGGAAGAGAATAGCTCAAAACATTGAGAGGCCAGGCCATTGGAAAGATTAACTAAATTTATATTTTTGATTACCAAGAAGTAAGGCAGGAGAAGTCTTGAAAATAAAAGCAATGAGCTAGGAGGTATATTCATTGAGAAATGAGGGAGAATTGGATTTTTGCAGATGACAACACAATGAGGGAAAGTAGTGATATAGAGCATTGACAAGTTTTAAAACTTGGATTCTTGGTTGGAGGGAAGCAGACAGGTTGGAAGGTGACCATGAGGATTCAGAACCACAAATCCTCTACTTCCAAGCCCAGTGTTCCCAGAGGTGTGAGAGGGTTGTGGGAAAACAGTGTTCTCAGTAGAAAGCCAGTGTTCCCTTAGAGTAAAATGATGAAGAAAATGCTCAGAATAAAGGTGGATAACTTAGGAGATTTTTCTGTTGATGGCCCATGAATTCTAAAGGGCACAAAGGAGGCATTTGAGGTGTTGGGGACAGATAAAAAAGAGGTCTAAATAGAGAAAGTGCTGAGGGTTACTGGTATTAGAGTACATAGATGACTAGGTGGTGATCTGGTTGCCTACAGATTCTTATGATGACTGACATTCTGAAACATGACGTTGGTGTTAGAGAACTCAAGGTCTCAGGGATAATGTATCTTATTCCCATTTATGTTGTAAATAGAGGAGCAAGTCCTCCTTGTGGGGTCTTTAAGGATCATTCCAACATGGCCACAGAAATTACACTCAGAAAGCATATGAAATTAAAGGATTTACTATACTCATAGGTCCTAGAAGAGGGAGGCACAGCATGCTATGCAAGGACCATACAGGAGGAGCACCAGTGGAATGGACTCAACCAAGCAGGCGGGGAGCTAAGAGAGAGTGAGGACTCCTGGGCAAGGGCCTTTATTGGGGGTCAGGGCAGAGTACACAAGCAAAATGCATGAGGGGATTCCATTGATGCATTTGGATGTCACTAGTAACAGTCAGGGGAGGGCAAGGAGGAGAAATTGTGGCAGGAACCAGCCTGATCACCTGGTCAGCTGGAGGGTTGCTCACAGCTTGTTTGTGGGGATGTTGAGACATCAGGAACATATGAAAATTTAAAAATTTACCATGGACCATGTGGCCGGCCCGTGGCACAAGTGGTTAAGTGTGCGTGTTCCGCTGCAGTGGCCCGGGGTTTGCCAGTTCGGATCCTGGGCGCACACCAATGCACCGCTTGGCAAGCCATGCTGTGGCAGCGTCCCATATAAAGTGGAGGAAGATGAGGCATGGATGTCAACACAGGGCCAGTCTTCCTCAGCAAAAAAAGAGGAGGATTGGCAGATGTTAGCACAGGGCTGATCTTCCTCACAAAAACAAATAAACAAAATTTACCATGGACCGTTACTTACCACAGGGAATGGAATACAATTGGTGCTCAGGAAATGTGAACAGCTTGTGAGTAGCAGTAAAATATTCTAGAAAAGAGTTTCTTAAGCTTATTTAGTAGATTTTGGTGGAGCTTGAGATTCTACCATTTCTAAAAAGCTCCCAAGTGATTCCAATGCCAGTTGCTCTTGATCATACACACAGTAACCAGTTCTCACATGGTAGACACATATAAATCAAAGACTAATTATAATCAGCTAAGAGCACGTTATAAAAACGTTTTGCATACTTCTTATCAATAGATTTTTTTCCCAGACAAGAAAGCCATTCTTTTTTACCTTAGAAATTTTTGTGATACATTTTTTAAATAAATCTTTGGTTTTCATGTTGTGCTTCAGGTGAAATGATATAGTAGTCCATAGGAGACTGAATTAGCAAAGCAAGTCACAACCATATATAAAGAAGGACAGAGCGTAAGTGACTAGAAATCATCTAGAATAATGTCCTCTGATGATGCAGGCGCTAAATATCCATTGTTATCAAGGGGCAGAGAGTGTCAGATCTCATCTGAGATGAATACATTTTTATCCCTGGTTCACAGGACTCAGGACATCAGAGAGGGTAGATGTGACAGGAGAGGTTACAGGAGGACTTTAGCTTGGAAAAAATAGTGTCAACAATCTAACTTCTTGGACAGTAAGTTCATTAAATTCACAATATTTACCTTCATATGACCTTTGATAAAAATCCATTCATTGATTGTCCAGTTGGCATTCTGTGCTTATACTACAAGGCACCTTCGTGTTTGGAGAAGAGTCTCTGGTAACACCCTGTGGACCATATTTTAGGAGCATCTTGAGGGACGTGGCTTGCTGAGAGAGGGGAAGAAGATCCTGCCGCATTACAACAAGGAGACCAGTTTCATCCCCAAACTAAGGTTTGTATGTAAATATTTTAGATGTTTACAATCTGAATATGGAGGATGTACATAAATTAATTTCATTTACAATCAGTTTCTTGGATTTAAGAGTCCCGTGATTGTTTTGGCACAAGTTAGAAAGAAGAGATGCCATGATTTCTTTAACATGTAGGGTACATGGCTTTTGTTAATGTCTGGAAATCCTTCTGTAGATATATATTTACTTTAAAATTTTGTGTAGGGGTAATTTTAATCCAATTCAATAGATTTCAAAAGAAGAAAAAGACACTGACATTTATCTTATCTTTATGAAACTTCAAAAGTTATTTTAAAATATTTTATATAAATATTTAATTGTTGAGACACATGAAGTGATGAGAATCTTACCCAAATAGAATCATAATACTAAAATTATATCTTTATGGCAGTGTAATTATTTAAACATTGTATATCTATTAGGACCTTAGGGTTTTATGTCTTTCACAAGTTAATCGCTAAGCACTGCAATATTTTAGAGCCTCCTTTATGCTTTTTCACTTTATGTTTATATAAGTCTAGGCATAGTTTTATCTGTATTTAACAATAGAAAAATATTAAAGTATCAGATATGAAGAAATCATGAAATGATAACAGAAATCAAAGTTTTCCTTATTGATTTTACTCTAAGTTTGATAGGTGGATTTCATAATTTACACCATTCTTTAAGATTTTATCATTTTGCAATATGGCTTTTAAAATAAAGATAGTTGTATGTTTTATCAGCTCTTAGGAAAGGAAACTTAAGGATAATTATTCAGCAATGGCAAATATAGACTAGGTAAGCTCTATGATTTATACTTGTATATCATAAAATATAAAAATATATAACTAAAATATATAAAAAATTATATGTAAATGTTTTTTCACAGTGATAGTATTTAATAATACATTGGGTTTGGGTAGGTAACACTGATCATGAAAGGAAAAAAGCATATAATTTTACAATTATTTTGACCATACTGAGATAAAATTGCACGAAGTACAGTTATTTCTACATTCTCGATAGAAAAATTGAACCAATATTACAGAAGGATAAGAAATAGAAATAAGTCTACCAACTTTCTCTCATAATTGCAAGAGATCTATTAAATATTCATTATCACAGCCCTAATCAAAATCATATAATAGGGCCACACAGCGCATGCATGTGTTCTCTTTCTCAGGTCCTGCATTTTTGTGTGTGTTTTTCTTTTTTTTAGTAATATTAGAAAATGTGTGTGGGTGGGGAAAATGTTCTTACAGATTTATGTATGAAGTATTTGATGTTAGATGGGTGGGTGAGCAGAGGTGGCCTGTTCTCTTTAGAAACCACATGCAGCTATGTAGTTAATTTCTATCAACTTCTGGCTTACCTAATCCTTGAGGAATCATGTAGAAAGAAATTTCTCTTTTTCCAAGAAAGTACTACTATTTACTCACTTTCATCAAATTCAAGCATCTGCAAATTAGAGCATGCAGGCTAAAGCTTTTTAAAAACTTATAACTTTTTAAAGAAGTTTTATTGGTACACATCCATACCCATTCACTTACACAATGGCTATGGCTGTTTTCATACTATTTAATATCTGGTCTTTTACAAAACAGTTTGTTTACCCCTGTTCTAGTTTGTTATGTCTTGAAATCTATCTCACCTCCTGCTATATCCTCCAACCCAAATTGCTTTCTCATATCTGTTTATTCATATAGAACATTTAGTCAGAAACATGCATTTTACAAATTTACATTCAACATTCGTCTGTTCTTTCCTATGTCTCAATAATCTAGCTATGTATATAGGTGGTTAACTTAATCTCTCTGAAGCTTGTTGGTAAAATGTTGAGAGAATTTATTAGAATAAAGAATATAAAATTATTTAATAATGGCACAAATGAAAATATAATTTCCTTTTCCTGGAACTACTCTGTGCGCCACATACATTTCTGTTTCATCTGCTCACCAAGTAATTTATATAGCATTTCTCTTGAGCAAGTACTTTGCGTCAGGTCCTATACTACTAGATATTGGGACTATGACATTGGACAAAATGCATCTGCTCCATAAAGAACTTACAGCAGACAAGAGACAAGTGAGTGCATAGGAATTGTAAACGGGTCAACACAACACACTACTGATGCCTCACGAGGAGTTGCTTAACTTGAGCTTTGAGGGTCTGAAAAATGACATGTACATTAGGACCTTGCGAATCTGAGAATCTGTTAAAATTAACAAGATAAAAGGGAACAGCAGAGGAAATGAGATTTGTAGGGATCTGGAGGCAAGGAAGACCGTGAAATAAATAAGGAACTGCAATCATTTCTTTTTTTTTTCTTGTCAGGACGATCAGCCCTGAGCTAACATCTGATGCCAATCCTCCTCTTTTTTCTGAGGAAGACTGGCCCTGAGCTAACATCCGTGCCCATCTTCCTCTACTTTATATGGGACGCCACCGCAGCATGGCCTAACAAGCAGTGCTTAGGTGCGAGCCTGGGATCCGAACCCGTGAACCCCGGGCCACCGCAGCGGAGCAGGCGCACTTAACCGCTTGCACCACTGGGCTGGCCCCTGTAATTGTTTCTATAGTTGGAGCATACAGTGTGAGAGCAGGTGATTGGGGAAAGATTTTCCTGGAGACATAGAGGGTCACACTGCAGAGATGCCACTGATAAATTGACAGTAGTTATCTAATACATGGTTATAGACTGCCTAATTGGTCAGCAACTATCCAGTGAGTCTATATTTACTATTATTAATGTCCCTTAGAAATTTGTCCTGAATAGAGTAATTAGAACTCACTGGCAATTTAAATGAAAGATTCTGGCTGTCATCTGCACAAATCATACACTGACTCTGAAAAGGTACACTATTCAAGCAAAAGAAACACAATAAAGTAGGCTTTAGGAGCCTCTGTCTCTGTCTCTCTGTGTCAGATACACATACACTGATACATACATTATTAAATAAGAATTAGAAGGTTTCTGATCCTAGTCATTCCCTTAACCACTCAGTAAAGTGCAGCGAATCACTAGATTTTGAGGCTCTTTTACATAACGACTACAGAAAGAACTTCTAGCTTAAAAATTTATATCACATAAGCACTGTCCTATGATGTTACAGACATAAAACTATTTTTGCCGTTGATTATTTTAACTAAAAAATAAAAATCATTAGGTATTTATTAAGTGTCTACTATGCTGATATTGCTATTGATTTATCTCATCTCTTTCTTTCTAGGCAATTAAAATAATAAAAAAATAAATCCTTGGAATACAAGAATGAGAGGTGGAAAAGTGGATTGCATTGAGGTACAACCAAATTTGATTTTCTATGTATCACTTTTGATAACCACTAAGCACTTATATCAAACCTAGTTTATGTTCTCAATGAAGTTAACAGAAGTAACATGTATCCCAGGATACATGGGAAATGGTTTCAGTTCTTCAATTCTAGCTGACATTTCTTTCTTTGCCTTTCATGCCTTTCTCCTTTCACACTCTACTGGATTTGGCTATTACATCATTCAGCCTCTATTTTCCCAGTTACTTCCCACTGTTTTTTTGATCTATGAGACTTGCCTAGGAAAATTCTTTTGACAAAGACAAACTACCTACATCTTTTGCCTAGAAAGTTGCTGCAATGTTTTAGGCAATTGAGTAAAAACACAATTTATTCCCTTACATATAAAAAAATACTATTCTTATAACAGCACCTCATTCTAGTTCTTCATTTTTGGCCATCTAGAAGTAACAGGAACTTTCTCACAATTAAGGGACTCGGGGAAATTGATTTTTATGGCTCCTAGCATCCTTATGTCTTTGGAAGAGGTGACTCTAGGTTCCTGGTTAAAACAACTACACATTTGGAAGTAAATCTACACAACTTAATATCAATCAAAAAAAATAGTAGCTCAGGGGTCGGCCCTGTGGTGTAGTGGATAAGTTTGGCATACTGTGCTTCCACTGTCCGGGTTCACGGACCTACACCACTGGTCTGCCATGCTGAGGCAGTGACCCACATACAAAATAGAGGAAGACTGGCACAGATGTTAGCTCAGGGCTAAGCTTCCTCAAGCAAAAAAAAAGAGGAAGATTGGCAATGAATGTTAGCTCAGGGAAGTCTTCCTCACTACAAAAACAAAAAACAGACAAACAAAAAAATAGCTCATGCTATTTTTTATTAGGTTATGCTGTTTTTCATTTTTCATTTTTCATCTATCATTCCATTTAATTTCTACCAACTCATTTGCCAGCTCCCATTACATGTCCAGTTTTACCAATGCCGAAACAGAGGAAAGAGAGGTTAACTGACTTGCCCATCATCAACACAAGCAGACACCAAGATGACTCTAGGAGACTTACTGATTCTTGATTTATTTGGATATGTGTTGCTCACAATACTTCAAACTATTTTTTGTGTGTGTGTGTGAAGAAGATTGGCCCTGAGCTGACATCTACGCCAATCTTCCTCGTTTTTGTGTATGGGACGCTGCCACAGCATGGCTTGATGGGCAGTGTATAGGTCTGCACTCAGGATCCAAACCCACGAACCCCAGGCTGCCGAAGCAGAGCGCGTGAACTTAACCACTATGCCACCGGGCCAGCCCCACTTCAAGCTATTTTTGATCAATTTTGCATAGATTTGTTGAAGAGTTCACTTTTTTTTAAGAAATATTTTAAAAGAAATTAAAGAATTAAACCATTGCTTGCCATTCTTCAGAGGGAATTGCAAATGCTTGAACTCTGCAGTAATACCAAATTCATAGACTGTGTAACCAGTGGTGTTTACTCCACAACTCTCAGTTTCTTGTCATGTAAAATGGAAGAGAGAAACCATAGGGTATAGTGGTCCCCCCTTGTCTCTGGGGGATACGTTCCAAGACCCCCAGTGGATGCCTGAAACCTCGAATAGTACCAAACCCTATATATACTATGTTTTTTCCTATACATAGATATTTGAGGTGTGACAGCAAAACTAGCACAAATTTTTTTTCCTTCTTTACAATTTCATGAATAGAAGATTTATTCTTACCATAGATCTTAGCAACCTCAGCATACAATTTTTTTCTTTCCTTATTAAGTCAAGAACTTTTTACTTAAAGGAAGCACTTTATGGCTTCTTTTTTGCATATCTGAATTGCCAGCATCACTATTCTTGGGCTTTGGGGGCCACTGTTAAGTAAAATATAAGTTACCTGAATACAAGCACTGAGATACTGTGACAGTAGATGTGATGACCCAGATAGCTACTAACTGACTACCAGGCATGTTATACAGCCTGGATACTGCTGGACAAAGGGATGATTCACATACCAGGCAGGATGGAGTGGGATAGCGTGAGATTTCATCACTCTACTCATAAGGGCACACAATTTAAACTTTTGGATTATTTCTGGAATTCTCCACTTAATATTTCAGACCTCAGTTGACTGCACTTAACTGAAGCCACAACTGAAAACAAAATCTCAGATAAATGGGGACTAACGTAGTTGCAAACGCATCCACACATAAGATAGTGCCTGACACATGAAGCCTCACTGAAGTGAAAATTTGTCTTTTTTTGTTAAGCATTTGAACATAATGCTGAAAATATTACCTTTCTCAAAAAATTTCAAATGGTATACATGTAATTTTTAAATATTCATATAGTTTTGCCTTATGAGAAGTTATAACCTGCAAAAGATAACCAGTTTTAATAAGGAATGTTTTAGGTTGCTTCACAAATATAATGAAAATTAATCTCCAAAATAATGTTTGTTCACTTAGACTTTTAGTAGCAAAAAATTATTACCTGATAGATTAGTATTATCCATATGTCTGATATTATAAAAAAGACAAATATTAGGGTTTTATTTGATAACAAATGAAAGCTATTATTTTGATCCAATTTGGTCAAAGTAATTTACTCTTTTCTTGGCACACAAGATGATTCCATATTTACTTTTTACTATTATTTTTTTCTGTCAGAAATTATACCATATTATACCCATTTTGAAAGGGAGTTCACCGTAACTTCCTCATCATTAGAAATTACAAATTGTTTACTATATTTTTGGTTATGATGAGAATAACTTTTTTTATATTGGTAGTCTTTAAATGATTCTTTAATGGAACTGAAAATACATCTTTTAATACATTTTTAGTAAAATCTTGAATTTACCATTTAATATTCAACAGATGATTGTTCAAGCTTTTTATAGAAAGTCCTAATGGTATCTCTTATTTTGTATACTTTTTTTTTTAAAGATTTTATTGATTTATTTTCTCCCCGCAAAGCCCCAGTAGATGGTTGTATGTCATAGCTGCACATCCTTTTGGTTGCTGTATGTGGGACGCGGCCTCAGCATGGCCGGAGAAGCGGTGCGTCTGTGCACGCCCGGGATCCGAACCCAGGCCGCCAGCAGTGGAGCGCGCGCACTTAACCGCTAAGCCACGGGGCCGGCCCTATACATTTTAATATAAGCTTCCTATACTTTTAATTTAATGCTATTTTACTGATGTGCAATTAGAGATAATGAAAAACATCATCCCCAAAATAATCAATCCAGTGCATTGAATATTTTACATATATTTTTAAAATATTTTATCATTACAGTTTATGGATCTTAAAACGTCTTGTGAAAGGAGATACTTTTTCAATTATATTTTTTATCTTTTACTTACCAGGAAAAGAAATGTCTTCAATTTGCAGTGTCAGAAATTACGCCTTACAGTTTCTTTGATGTTTTAGCCTGAGAATGAGTTTTGGCTTTTGAAAGACTGAATTCCTCTGTTATGAGAGATTAATCTAGGTTGGTGGCCTGGAAATATACAAGGAAGGGATAATAAGAAGCAATTAATAAAATTATTTAAATTTTTACACATTTTTTTCTGATATAACTATCTCTCAGCTTAAAAAGGACTCGCTTTTTATTTTGTTATAATCTGTTTACTATATTTTCTTATCCTCATTGTTTACAAAATTTTCTTATCACATTCATCAATGATTCTTTTCTTCTTTACTCTGGAGGAACTTTCAGGTTTCCTGTCCGTTATTATTAATTCGATTTTCCACAGAGTAAATGCCTTAGCTGACTGACTCCCATGCAGATTTTAATTTTACTATTGCATTTTCACTTTCTGTGAGCTCTTCTTACAATTTATTGCTTTTTCATGCCACCTATTGCTTTTTTTTTAATGTTAGCCTGATCTTTTCTATTACGTTTTGTTTTCATTTCATAGAGAAGATACTGTTTTATATTCTTTAGAAGACATAAAATATCTTTTTACACATTTCTTGTATCCCCCTCAACAAGGAAGCACTTCTGATTTGTTCTTCCTAAAATATGCATAATGAAACTTACCTTTCCTTTGTTGTGTAATAGTTTTTATTTTTTCCCTTCTGGTTACTTGTTCTAGAATGAGATGAGCTCAGTCCACGATAGGTGTTCGTAAAGAGATGGTGTATGCACCATGCCCACCCACAACCTTGTGGGTGTTGATAAAATTCCTGTATAAACTAAAGAGGCAGCCAATTGTGCACAGCTGTTCCAGTCTTCTATATTTACTACACATTTAACTAGTGTAGATTAAAAAACATGCTCGAGTCACATAGTTGTTTGTTGTTGTATTGAAATTTGAATCTCAGTTCATTCCTGATCATACTTAGCCACTCTTCCTGACTTGTACCTTCATTAGAACACATTGCTTATTAGGAATACATTGTTGTAATGAAATGCACCTTGTTGATTATCTTTGTAGGACCTTATCCTCAGTATGATGCATACATGCACACAGACTTTTCTTATAGTTGAAGTTTCACGTGAAGGTAGAAGATATAATATTGATATGAGTGTGGTCATCATTCTCTGGTGATTCCATAAATCACTGCCAAAATCCCAAAGAGAACTGACAGAGTTTACTGTTTAGTTCTTGGATATAAGCAAGAATGCCGTCAGTGGGGAAGGACAAACACTCCCCTGTGCTCTTTCAGACTGAGCAGTTTGCTATGTTTCTGTAACTATTGTCTCTTCCTATCAATTTTTCTAGAACTCAAAGGTAAAAAGAAAAAAATTCTAGCAATAATTTGGAAGTCATGACAATTAACCAGGCATCATTTTAAACAAATTTAGCTTTAGAAAAAATTTCTGATTTTTTAAATAAATATATATATTAGAACATACACAAACATATAATATATATTATAAATACTTTATAAATATAAAGTAATAAGTATTAGGATAGCATATCTCATAAACATTCTTTGAAATGTAAGTAGATATGTGGACAAAAAAATATTTATGGCCACTTTTTTTCCCCACTGGGACTTTTTCCTCTTCAAAATGCATGGCATGGAGGATGACTAGAAAACCGTGGCATTGAAATTATGACATTGAGTTATACAGACTAAAATTATAATTCGAGGCACCAGTCAGTCAGGATTTTGGCAGAGGAGCAGCGAGAAGATTGTCATAAGTCCAGTTTTCCCGTATGTGTTCAGGCAGGCAGAAAAGGCAGAGAGGCAGCGTGAGTAAATTCTTCTCTTCTGCTACTGTTTTTATCTTGAAGCAAAATGCTTTCCCAGAAACCTTCCTTTAAATAGTGTTTCTTGGAATTGTGTCACATCACCCATAAATGCAGAAGAGTTTGGATAATTGAACCCGACAGCTAGGAGTGGCTGCCATTCAAAAACTGTAGTTCCGTCCCACTGCCTATTTGAGTGCAAAAGGGCTGTATGCAAAAACTACTTCCTGATGAGTTTTCTCTGTCTCTACCATTTTCTTCCATGGGTAAATTATTTTGGCATATTTTTCTTCTTGGGCATTTGCTTTTTTGTATGGGAGAATCCTTTTGTATAACTGACATATGATAGAAAAATTTCAGATACTGGATATACACTGGTGAGGGAAATTGGGGGAAGGGAATAATTCGGGGGAATTCTTGATCCCCTTAAAAACAAATTTCACAAGCAGATACCTAATTGACAGATCCATAGTATAAACTTTACTGGAGATAGAAACTTTTCCATTTTGACAAATTGAGGATTAAGAGCTGGAGCAATGAAATATGTAATGGTGGCTTCCAAAATGTTAATGCTGTTCTCAATAGGACATTTGATTTCTTTTTAAGCCATTACCACCCTCTTGATTTCTTGGAATTCCTGACTCACTATGCATCATGTTCAGATTCTGAATAAATGGTTCTTGTTCCTGGAATTAACTATCTAACCACATACTGGCATCAATCAGTATAAAAATGTAAGACTCGAGAGTATTTGTAAAAAAGTACCTCGTTTGTGGAACATATTAGTCAGATGTTTCAAAGGCACTATCAAATTAACACGTTGTATACTTTAAACTTACACAATGTTATATGCCAATTATATCTCAATAACAAAAAAAGGAAAATACTCTGATAAGCCATAGTCAGAGAAATGTCTCTCTTTAGTCTCTAGTAGTTTGTAAATATGTCTCCATGAGAAATTGGTCTATGAACTATTTATTGCCAATTTCATCTGGCATTTGTGTGTACGTGTGTGTCCTTTTGATTTAACCTGAGTAGTGCTCCCTCTTTCTAAAACATCTTATGGTAGAAAAGACATTAGTATTGACACTTTGGAACTTTTATTTCTTTAAACACTCTTTGGTCAGTATATATCTGATTGAGATCACTACTTATTTCATTACATGTCAATAACATAACTCAAGTACAATAAATATTTTTATAGTCTTAGGAGAAGAATATACTTTCCACATTTGTTATGTTCAAATAATTTAGTTTTATTCCCATGCTAGTAATATAAATAAAGAATAAACAGATGCTAGCATAGGTAAGGCATAGCCTAAAAGAAAGAAGATCATCAGAGTGATATCATATAGTTTCACAAATAACATAACTTGAAATCTCACATTTTGTAAATATCTGTTTAACTTATAAAACTGTTATCTTGTAAAGCTGTGTTTTATTGGAGTCTCATGATTCGTGACTTTCTCTGAGCTCTCTTTACAGCTCTAACACCTTCAGAATAATGTTACCTGGTTGCCAGAAAGAAAATATTCAATAAAGAGTTTTGTGGAGGGCCTTCAGTCCCAGGAAAGGCTGTGAATTTGTAGCTCACACACGCA